>NC_050099.1:17691941-17994971 GCF_902167145.1 Zea mays | reverse complement strand
AATTGATTCTATAGATTTACATACTATTTTTCCGATGTACAACTTATAGCACACTCATCTACTTGCTTCGCTATAACATAAATGTAGTATATAACTATCTCTCTCATATGATTTAGAATAATATACAAATATATTACATATATAAATATATAAACTTAATTAGTTTTGTCTAAATTATAATTATCAAAATGGAATTCAATTCCAACGAAACAAACGGGGCCTTAGAGTATTTTAATAAGAAAAGAGTTAAACTTGGACCTTACTGATCTAATACAGCCTTCATCTAGGAAACAAACAACCCCTTAGTTAGAAGGAATAGATAAAAAAATAAAGAATTTTTTGGTTCTATATAATAGTACGTATATAAAAACTAAATCCGTTTATAAATATATGTTGCTGTTTTTTCAAAACATTGACTACTTGTCTTATTAAAAAAGCGTATCTTATTAAAAAGCGTAGGTTATTATTTTATCATGATTTGTTTTATCAATTAAGGTTGTTTAAACGTGACTTGAAATTTTATATTTTTTGAATAATACTTTTGAATAAGCGAATGGTTAAAGTTTTGAAAAAAAACAACGACGTCATATATTTGTGAACTGAGAGTATTATTTTTGAAACCTTATAAGAAAGAAAAGAGTGAACGATACCTGAGTGAAAAACATGACATACTACAGTCTTTCATATAAAATCTAGTATAGTATTAGATATCTATCCAATGGATGACAGGTGTAAAGTAAACCTTTATATCCCAAACACATTCAGCGCTAGGAAATAGTCCTCGAATTTTCGGGTCGGTTTTTTCCCCTGATTTTAG
Organism: Zea mays; assembly: GCF_902167145.1. NCBI lineage: Eukaryota > Viridiplantae > Streptophyta > Magnoliopsida > Poales > Poaceae > Zea > Zea mays. The sequence goes on along the minus strand of NC_050099.1, from coordinate 17,994,154 downwards.
AATTTCAGGTGTCTAAAAACAATATTCAAAATAGACTGTCTAGATGCTATGTCTAAAGTTTCGGGTACTCATTTTTTTTTGGGATCGGGTTTGAGTGGTCTGTTCTATCTTAATAATCCCTCCGTTTCGTTTTAGTTGTCGCTGAATAGTGTCGACAACTAAAAAGAAACGGAGGGAGTAGTAATCACCATGAACAATTTACTTCTAAACTAAACAATAGTTAGTCATTAGTGACATTGTCGGCGTTTCGACCCCGGGAGGTCCCTGGACCGACGAGTAAATTGTCGCTGCGTGCCCAAGCCCAGATGGGTTGGCGCGAGACGGGACACGAAGGGGAGAGAAAACCGCGGCTCCATGTTATCCTGCGTCAGAGTGGGTGCGCTTGCAGTAGGGGTTTACAAGCGTTCGTGAGAGAGAGAGAGGAAGAGAGAGTCCCGCGCGACCACCCTCTTCGTATGAGGGCCATGTCCCTTCCTTTTATAGATGCAAGGAGAGGGTCCAGGTGTACAATGTGGGTGTAGCAATATGCTAACGTATCCGGCAGAGAGGAGCCAGAGCCCTATGTACATGCCAACGTGGCTGTCGGAGAGGTGCTATAGCCCTGTGCATGCGATGTCGTGGCCGTCGAAGGAGCGCTTGAGCCCTGTAGAAGCACAGCTGTCGGGGCTGCTGGGACCTTGCTGACGTCTCCTTGCTTCCGTAGGGGGCTGAGAACCACCGTCGTCGTGGACGCACGCGGGGAGCCATCATTACTTGTTACCGGGGCGAGCCTGGATGGGACGCCGGTCTTGTTCCCCCGTAGCCTGAGCTAGCTAGGGGTAGGGTAATGATGCACCCCCTGCAGCGTGGTCGGTCCGAGCCCAAGGTCGGGCGAGGCGGAGACTCCTCCTGAGGCCGAGGCCGGGGTCGGGCGAGGATGCGATTCCGCCCGCGGTCGAGGTTGAGGCCGGGCCCTAGGGTCGGGCGAGGCGGAGACCACCTTCCGAGGTCGAGGTCGAGGCCGAGCCCTGGGGTCGGGCGAGGTGGAGACCACCTTCCGAGGTCGAGGTCGAGCCCTGGGGTCGGGCGAGGCGGAGTCCATCTTCTGAGGCCGAGGCGGGGGCCAAGCCCTGGGGTCGGGCGAGGCGGAGCTTCCTGTGGCGCCTGAGGCTGGACTCAGCTGCTGTCAGCCTCACCCTGGCGGGTGGCACAACAGTCGGAGCGGGGCAGGCAGCACTGCTTTCCTGTCAGGTTGGTCAGTGGGAGGGCGAAGTGACTGCGGTCACTTCGGCTCTGTCGACTGAGGACTGCGCGTCAGTATAAGGTGTCAGGCGATTCTTGCATTGAATGCTCCTGCGATACAGTCGGTTGGTGAGGCGATCTGGCCAAGGTTGCTTCACTGCGAAGCCTGCCCGAGCTGGGCCTCGGGCGAGTCGAGGGTGCGCCCGTTGCTTGAGGAGGTCCTCGGGCGAGGCGTGGATTCGTCTAGGAGTACTGTTCCTGCCCGAGGCTGGGCTCGGGCGAGGCGAGATCGCATCCCTTGAGTGGTCGAAGCTTTGACCTGAATCATGCCCATCAGTCTCTACGGCTTGCGCTGATGGTGATTACCAGCCGAGTTTAGGAGTGTTGGGGGTACCCCTAATTATGGTACCCAACAGTAGCCCCCGAGCCTCAAAGGGAGTGTTGGTACTCGCTTGGAGGCTTTGTCGCACTTTTTTGCAAGGGGACCGGCCTTTCTCGGTTATATTTTGTTCCGGTGGGTGCGCGCGAGCGCACCCGCCGGGTGTAGCCCCCGAGGCCTCGGAGGAGTGGTTTGACTCCTCTGAGGTCTTAATGCCTTTCGCGATGCCTTGGCCGGTCTGGTTGTTCCCTCATGCGATCTGATCGTTGCCCGGGTGCATGGTCAGGTTCCGAGTTTTCAGGCTGGTTTGTTGACGCTGTCAACGGTTTGGCCGGAGCCGGGTTTGCGAGAGCAGCCCCTGAGCCTGTGCACAGAGCGAGAGGACGATCAAGGACTGACTCAGCTTTTATCATACGTCCCTTCGTCGCCTTTCCGCAAGGAGGAGGGGGGAAGCGCCATGTTGCCCTCGGAGGGCGCTGAACATGGTGTCTCCAGTGAGTTGCTAACGGGTGATCCGAGTGGACGCCCGTGCCCCGTTCGATAAGGGTTGGCTAGTGGCCCAGAGGCGCGCTCCAAAAGTACCTGCAGGTGATTTGCCGGACCCGGTCCCGTTTGATAGGGTCCGAGGGCTCGATGCCTCCCTCTGATGGGATTCCGTTACAAAATCGCTCCTGCTGGTCTCGGAAATGTCCTAGGGTACCTCGGGAGCGTAGCCCGAGCCTCGGCCATGTATCGGACGTACCCAGAGTCATCCCTCGCTCTGCGTGCTCTAGGGTGACTGTCGAACCCTTCGAGGGGCCAGCCTTCGAACCCCTGATCAGTAGTGGGCGCGGAGCCCGAGTGCTCTGAGGCGGCTGTCGAACCTTTTCGAGGGGCCAGCCTTCGAACCTCTGATCAGTAATGAGCCTGAAGCCCGAGTGCTCTGGGGCGACTGTCGAACCCTTCTGAGGGGCCAGCCTTCAAACCCCTGATCAGTAGGAGGGCTCGGGGCCCGCTTCCTTCGCGGAGAAGGATCCCTTTCCCGGTCCCTGTAGCAAGAGAGAGAAAGGGGAAGAAGAAAAGGATACGAATTTAAACGATGTGGCGCACCTTTTTTTGACGTGGTCATCATGGCGGAGGTGAAGCGTCGCCCGCTTCGCCTGCCAAAGGTGTCGCTTGCCCTGCCGCGAAGTTAATGCGACGGGACGGGTGGTTCCCGGGGTAGCCGTTGTGCGGGCCGTTCGAGGGACGGAACACGGGCGCGTCGTCTTTACGCCGTGGGAGAGGGCTCTCCTGCTGCTCCAGGAGGGGACGCGAGCCTCCAGACGATTTGACTGCTGCTTCCGCCCGCCTGCTGCCGCCATCACTGTCGGCCCACTTTTGGCCATATCGACCGTCGTGCCTCCTCCCGCGGCTGACTGACCCATGACCGATGTGCTTGGTTGGCACTATTGGGCCATGCGCAGGGTTGCCTTGAGTCGCGTCACTGGCTCCACAGTCGAGAAGACGCGGCATTGGCGCAAGTGGCGGTGCAGTTTCTCGCACGTAGTAACCGGCGCGCCGGTTACATGACGTGTGGGCCTGGGCCTCCATGCTGGATGCGTCGAAGTCGAGGGGGTGCGCCCCCGTGGTGCGGTTGCTCGCCACCTGCATGGCGGTCCGCCCTTCCAACCGCCGGTTTCGGCGAGGATGGAGGAGTGCTTGTAACCGCGGGGCAGTTACACGCTCCGCGCGCGGCGGTTTGGCTTCTTCTGTTCTAGGCCAGCTTGCATGACGTGTGGGACCCAGCCCCCGTGTCGTAGGGGGAGGACCCTGGGGCACGTCAGTGAAGACTTAGTCCGCGACGCCTGAGGACGCGAGTGGGGAGAGCCGCCTTTAAAAAGGGATCGACCCCCCGGGTGGTAGCCATGCCTTCGCACTCTCCTCATGCATTGCATCCTTCCACCTTCCGAGTCCTCGGATGGGGAGCGCCCGCGTTGCCTTCGTCTCGTTGTTGGAGGAGCGCAGCCTTACGGAGGTGGGCACCCTTCAGCCATCGCTCGGCATCAAGGATTTTCATCAGGCAGCCCGACTGCATTCCCCCATCGATGGTCACCCAGTATGGTGACCACCAGCTCGATGGTGGGGAGAAGCAAGCCGGGCTGCGGCCTCTGCCCCGCCCTCAGCTTCAAGGATCTTCATCATCCTTGCTGGGGAGGAGGGCGAGGCGAGCCGGGGCCTGCCTTTGCGTGGGTTGGCGTCCCGCTTCTTCCTCCAGCATCTGGGGGTGGAAACTAGGGCTGGAAACGAGCCGAGCCGAGCCAGGCTCGGCTCGGCTCGGTGAGGCTCGGTGGAATAGCGAGCCGAGCCAGGCTCGGCTCGGTCACTTAGCGAGCTCGGTAATGAGGCTCGGCTCGGCTCGATATAGGCTCGCGAGCCGGCTCGGCTCGGCTCGCGAGCCGGTACACTCAAATACTCAACAACAGTAATTATAGTCATTAGCTCAAATTTGAAGCACAATATGTTCCATATAATAAAAAATTATGTCCCTGCACTCTAGTTCCTTGTGAATTGTGACCAAAATAGCACACTTACACACTGGTCAACGGAGATACGAGTAAGCAGTAGTTTGGACCGAGCCTCGAGCCGGCTCGCGAGCCTCACCGAGCCGGTTCGGCTCGGCTCGTTAGTGTAGCGAGCCGCAGAATTAGGCTCGGCTCGGGCTCGTTTAGGCTCGCGAGCCTCACCGAGCCGAGCCGAGCCTGATCGAGCCCGAGCCGGCTCGCGAGCCTCGAGCTTTTTTTCCAGCCCTAGTGGAAACCATCCTCCAGCTCTGCGGAGGAGGTGTCCTCCAGCCATGCGGGGGAAGGCGAACTGCTGCTGCCTCGCCAGGGTGTAGCATTCTGTCCTCTGTCCGGGCGACTGTGGTCGGCCGCACCGGAGGGTCTCACAACACGTCGTACGCCGCGAGGGCAGTACTCGTGTTCTGAGACGGTCCCGTTCTCGTTCTCGCGGCGAGGACGGGAGTGAGGACCTGTCGGTGCGCTTTGGGGTGGCCGATGCTTGCTGGTGCGGTGTTGGTAGGCAGGTGGATGCTGCCGTCGGTGCTGAGGTGGTGGCAGCCGGAGAAGGTTTCTCCGCTGACGAGATCATCGGTGCCACCCGCGGACTGACCTCTGGCTCTTCGGCCTTGATAGCTTGTCCTCGCCCCTCGAGTGGGGATGTGGGTGAGGGCCTTGTCGCAGCAGCATCTGCCCTGAGGTCATCGCTGCTGCTATTTGGCCGCCCAGAGCGGAGGTCGTTGTCGCTGATGCAGTGGTCGGTGGCGAGCCACCCGGAGTTTGTCGTCCCGCGGGCCCTCCGATGTGGAGGTTGTTCATACCCGCGGGAGTGGAACCGGAGTTCCGTTTGTAATGGCACCTTGAGTGCCGGTGAGTGTTCATTGTGGCTGTCGAGGCCTGAACATCCGGGTATTTTTAGTGTAATACCGGGTTTCTTCTTCATTTCGAGCACTTGGACTCGCCTGTCGGCTAGCTGAGCCGCTTAACCGAGTGTGAGTTGCCCTGTGCGGAAGGTGACGAGTGAGGTATCCGTATCCCAGAGACGTAGGAGTCCCTCGGCTCGGTCGGCCTTGCCGCTTAAGGCTTCCCTTGTTCAGTTAAGGAACCCTCGGCTGCTCTACGATGAGTGAAAGGGAATTAGACTTACACCTAGTTCCTAAATAATTTTGGTGGTTGAATTACCCAACACAAACAATTGGACTAACTAGTTTGCTCTAGTGTATAAGTTATACAGGTGTCAAAGGTTCACAACAAGCCAATTAAAAAGACCAAAGTTGGGTTCAAAATAGAGAGCAAAAGGCATCCCAAAAGGCTCCCTGGTCTGGCGCACCGGACTGTCCGGTGGCGCACCGGACAGTGTCCGGTGCACCAGGGGACTTCGCCCAGAACTCCTCAGCCTCGGGAAATTCTCAGAGCCGACGCGCTATAATTCACCGGACTGTCCGGTGTACACCGGATAGTGTCCGGTGCACCAAGAGATCGCGGCTCTGGAACTTGGCAGCCTCGGGAAATCACAACGGCTGCTCCGCTATAATTCACCGGACATGTCCGGTGTACACCGGACTGTCCGGTGCGACTGCGGAGCAACGGCTACTTCGCGCCAACAGTCACCTGCAGGCGCATTCAATGCGCGCCAGAAGCGCGCAGAAGTCAGACATGCCCATACTGGCGCACCGGACATTGAACAGTACATGTCCGGTGTGCACCGGACATCCAGGCGGGCCCAGAAGACAAAAGCTCCAACGGTCGAATCCCAACGGCATTGGTGACGTGGCTGGCGCACCGGACTGTCCGGTGCACCATACGACCGACAGCCTCCACCAACGGTCATGTTTGGTGGTTGGGGCTATAAATACCCCAACCACCCCACCATTCATTGCATCCAAGTTTTCCAACTTCCAACCACTATACAAGAGCTAGCATTCATTGCAAAGCACACCAAAAGAGATCAAATCCTCTCCCAACTCCACACAAAGCATTAGTGACTAGAGAGAGTGATTTGTAGTGTTCATTTGAGCTCTTGCGCTTGGATCGCTTCTTTTCTTTGGCATTCTTTCTTGTGATCAAACACTCATTTGTAATTGAGGCAAGAGACACCAATTGTGTGGTGGTCCTTGCGGGAAGTTTGATTCCCAAGTGATTTGAGAAGAGAAGCTCACTCGGTCCGAGGGACCGTTCGAGAGAGGGAAGGGTTGAAAGAAACCCGGCCTTTGTGGCCTCCTCAACGGGGAGTAGGTTTGAGAGAACCGAACCTCGGTAAAACAAATCCACGTGTCTCACGTCATTATTCGCTTGTGATTTGTTTTCACGCCCTCTCTCGGACTCGTTCTTATTTCTAACGCTAACTCGGCTTGTAGTTGTGTTTATATTTGTAAATTTCAGTTTCGCCCTATTCACCCCCCCTCTAGGCGACTATCAATTGGCATCAGAGCCCGGTGCTTCATTAGAGCCTAACCGCTCAAAGTGATGTCGGGAGATCACGCCAAGAAGGAGATGGAGACCGACGAAAAGCCCACTACAAGCCACGGGAGCACTTCATCGGAAGAGTCCCGCACCAAGAGGAAGGAGAAGAAAGACTCCTCCAAAGGGAAGGAGAAAAAGAAGGACTCCGCCAAGGGGAAGGAGAAGAAATCTTCTTCACACAAAGAAAAGAAGGAGAAGTCTTCCTCCCACAAGCCGCAACGGAGTGGGGACAAGAAAAAGAGGATGAGGAAAGTGGTCTACTACGAGACCGATTCTTCATCGACATCCACCTCCGGCTCCGACGCGGCGTCCGTCACTTCTAAACGCCAAGAGCATAAGAAGTATAGTAAGATTCCCCTACGCTACCCTCGCATTTCTAAACATACACCTTTACTTTCCGTCCCATTAGGCAAACCACCAACTTTTGATGGTGAAGATTATGCTAGGTGGAGTGATTTAATGCGATTTCATCTAACCTCACTCCACAAAAGTATATGGGATGTTGTTGAGTTTGGTGCACAGGTACCATCCGTAGGGGATGAAGATTATGATGAGGACGAGGTTGCCCAAATCGAGCACTTCAACTCTCAAGCAACAACAATACTCCTCGCTTCTCTAAGTAGAGAGGAGTATAACAAAGTACAAGGGTTGAAGAGCGCCAAGGAGGTTTGGGATGTGCTCAAAACCGCACACGAAGGAGATGAGCTTACAAAGATCACCAAGCGGGAGACGATCGAAGGGGAGCTCGGTCGGTTCCGGCTTCACAAAGGGGAGGAGCCACAAAATATGTACAACCGGCTCAAGACCTTGGTGAATCAAGTGCGCAACCTCGGGAGCAAGAAATGGGATGACCACAAAATGGTTAAGGTTATTTTAAGATCACTTATTTTTCTTAACCCTACTCAAGTTCAATTAATTCGTGGCAACCCTAGATATACACTAATGACTCCCGAGGAAGTAATCGGGAATTTTGTAAGTTTTGAGTGCATGATCGAAGGCTCGAGGAAGATCAACGAGCTTGATGATCCCTCCACGTCCGAAGCTCAACCCGTCGCATTCAAGGCGACGGAGGAGAAGAAGGAGGAGTCTACATCAAGTAGACAACCAATCGACGCCTCCAAGCTCGACAATGAGGAAATGACGCTCGTCCTTAAGAGCTTCCGCCAAATCCTCAAACAAAGGAGGGGGAAAGACTACAAACCCCGCTCCAAGAAGGTTTGCTACAAGTGTGGTAAGCCCGGTCACTTTATAGCTAAATGTCCTATTTCTAGTGACAGTGACAGGGGTGACGACAAGAAGAGGAGAAGAAAGGAGAAGAAGAGGTACTACAAGAAGAAGGGCGGCGATGCCCATGTTTGTCGGGAGTGGGACTCCGACGAAAGCTCTAGTGACTCCTCCGACGACGAGGACGCCGCCAATATCGCCGTCACCAAGGGACTCCTCTTCCCCAACGTCGGCCACAAGTGCCTCATGGCAAAGGACGGCAAGAAGAAGAAAGTTAAATCTAAATCCTCCACTAGATATGAGTCTTCTAGTGATGATAATGCTAGTGATGAGGAAGATAATTTGCGTACCCTTTTTGCCAACCTTAACATGGAACAAAAAGAAAAATTAAATGAATTAATTAGTGCTATTCATGAAAAGGATGACCTTTTGGATTCCCAAGAGGACTTCCTAATTAAGGAAAATAAGAAACATGTTAAGGTTAAGAATGCTTATGCTCTAGAGGTAGAAAAATGTGAGAAATTAACTAGTGAGCTAAGCACATGCCATGACACTATAGACAACCTTAAAAATGAGAATTCTAATTTATTAGCTAAGGTTGATTCTCATGTTTGTAATGTTTCAATTACCAATTCTAGAAATAATGATGATGATTTACTTGCTAGAATTGAAGAATTGAACATTTCTCTTGCTAGCCTTAGGATTGAAAATAAAAAATTGCTTGCTAAGGCTAAAGATTTTGATGTTTGCAATGCTACTATTTCCGACCTTAGAACTAAGAATGACATGTTACATGCTAAGGTTGTAGAATTAAAATCTTGCAAACCCTCTACATCTATCGTTGAGCATGTATCTATTTGTACTAGATGTAGAGATGTTGATATTAATGCTATTCATGATCACATGTCTTTAATTAAACAACAAAATGATCATATAGCAAAATTAGATGCTAAAATTGCCGAGCATAACTTAGAAAACGAAAAATTTAAATTTGCTAGAAGTATGCTCTATAATGGGAGACGCCCTGGCATCAAGGATGGCATTGGCTTCCAAAGGGGAGACAATGTCAAACTCAATGCCCCTCCTAAAAGATTGTCTAATTTTGTTAAGGGCAAGGCTCCCATGCCTCAGGATAACGAGGGTTACATTTTATACCCTGTCGGTTATCCCGAGGACAAAATAAGGAGAATTCATTCTAGGAAGTCTCACTCTGGCCCTAACCATGCTTTTATGTATAAGGGTGAGACATCTAGCTCTAGGCAACCAACCCGTGCTAAGTTGCCTAAGAAGAAAACTCCTAGTGCATCAAATGAACATAGTCTTTCATTTAAAACTTTTGATGCATCTTATGTGTTGACTAACAAATCCGGCAAAGTAGTTGCCAAATATGTTGGGGCAAGCACAAGGGGTCAAAGACTTGTGTTTGGGTACCCAAAGTTCTTGTGTCTAATGCCAAAGGACCCAAAACCATTTGGGTACCTAAAGTCAAGAACTAAACTTGTTTTGTAGGTTTATGCATCCGGGGGCTCAAGTTGGATACTAGACAGCGGGTGCACAAACCACATGACAGGGGAGAAGAAAATGTTCTCCTCCTATGAGAAAAACCAAGATCCCCAACGAGCTATCACATTCGGGGATGGAAATCAAGGTTTGGTCAAAGGTCTTGGTAAAATAGCTATATCTCCTGACCATTCTATTTCCAATGTTTTTCTTGTAGATTCATTAGATTACAATTTGCTTTCTGTATCTCAATTATGCAAAATGGGCTACAACTGTCTCTTTACTGATGTAGGTGTCACTGTCTTTAGAAGAAGTGATGATTCAATAGCATTTAAGGGTGTGTTGGAGGGTCAGTTATACTTAGTAGATTTTGATAGAGCTGAACTCGACACATGCTTAATTGCTAAGACTAACATGGGTTGGCTCTGGCATCGCCGACTAGCCCATGTTGGGATGAAGAATCTTCATAAGCTTCTAAAGGGAGAGCACATTTTAGGATTAACCAATGTTCATTTTGAGAAAGACAGGGTTTGTAGCGCATGCCAGGCAGGAAAGCAAGTTGGAGCCCATCATCCACACAAGAACATCATGACGACCGACAGGCCGCTTGAGCTACTCCACATGGATCTATTCGGCCCGATTGCTTACATAAGCATCGGCGGGAGTAAGTATTGTCTTGTAATAGTGGATGATTATTCTCGCTTCACTTGGGTGTTCTTTTTGCAGGAAAAATCTCAAACCCAAGAAACCTTAAAGGGATTCTTGAGACGAGCTCAAAACAAGTTCGGATTAAGGATCAAGAAAATTAGAAGCGACAACGGGACGGAGTTCAAGATCTCACAAATTGAAGGCTTCCTTGAGGAGGAGGGCATCAAGCATGAGCTCTCTTCTACCTACACCCCTCAACAAAATGGGGTAGTGGAGAGGAAGAATCGAACTCTATTGGACATGGCTAGAACCATGCTTGATGAGTACAAGACTTCGGAACGGTTTTGGGCGGAAGCGGTCAACACCGCTTGCTACGCCATCAACCGGTTGTATCTACACCGAATCCTCAAGAGGACATCATACGAACTCCTAACCGGTAAAAAGCCCAATATTTCATATTTTAGAGTATTTGGTAGCAAATGTTTTATTCTTGTTAAAAGAGGTAGAAAATCTAAATTTGCTCCTAAGACAGTAGAAGGCTTTTTACTAGGATATGATTCAAACACAAGGGCATATAGAGTCTTTAACAAGTCCACTGGACAAGTTGAAGTTTCTTGTGACGTTGTGTTTGATGAAACTAACGGCTCTCAAGTAGAGCAAGTTGATCTTGATGAGATAGGTAACGAAGAGGCTCCATGCATCGCGCTAAGGAACATGTCCATTGGGGATGTGTGTCCTAAAGAATCCGAAGAGCCTTCAAATGCACAAGATCAATCGTCCTCCTCCACGCAAGCATCTCCACCGACTCAAAATGAGGATGAAGCTCAAGTTGATGAAATAGAAGATCAAGCAAATGAGCCACCTCAAGATGATGGCAATGATCAAGGGGGAGATACAATTGAGGAAGACAAGGAGGATGAAGAGCAAAGGCCGCCACACCCAAGAGTCCACCAAGCAATCCAACGACATCACCCCGTCGACACCATCCTCGGCGACATTCATAAGGGGGTAACTACTAGATCTCGAGTTGCACATTTTTGTGAGCATTACTCTTTTGTTTCCTCTATTGAGCCACACAGGGTAGAGGAAGCACTTCAAGATTCGGATTGGGTGGTGGCGATGCAAGAGGAGCTCAACAACTTCACTAGGAATGAGGTATGGCATTTAGTTCCACGTCCTAATCAAAATGTTGTAGGAACCAAATGGGTCTTCCGCAACAAGCAAGATGAGCATGGTGTGGTGACAAGGAACAAAGCTCGACTTGTGGCCAAGGGATACTCCCAAGTCGAAGGTTTGGATTTCGGTGAAACCTATGCACCAGTAGCTAGGCTTGAATCAATTCGTATATTATTAGCCTATGCTACTTACCATGGCTTTAAGCTTTATCAAATGGACGTGAAAAGTGCCTTCCTCAATGGACCAATCAAGGAAGAGGTCTATGTTGAGCAACCTCTCGACTTTGAAGATAGTGAGTACCCTAACCATGTCTATAAACTCTCTAAGGCGCTTTATGGGCTCAAGCAAGCCCCAAGAGCATGGTATGAATGCCTTAGGGATTTTCTCATCACTAATGAATTCAAAGTCGGAAAGGCCGATCCTACTCTATTCACTAAAACTATTGAAAATGACTTGTTTGTATGCCAAATTTATGTTGATGATATTATATTTGGGTCTACTAACGAGTCTACATGTGAAGAATTTAGTAGGATCATGACACAAAAATTCGAGATGTCTATGATGGGGGAGTTGAAATACTTCTTGGGATTTCAAGTGAAGCAACTCCAAGAGGGCACCTTCATTAGCCAAACGAAGTATACTCAAGACATTCTAAACAAGTTTGGGATGAAGGATGCCAAGCCCATCAAGACACCCATGGGAACCAATGGGCATCTCGACCTTGACACGGGAGGTAAGTCCGTGGATCAAAAGGTATACCGGTCGATGATAGGTTCTTTACTCTATTTATGTGCATCTCGACCGGATATTATGCTTTCCGTATGCATGTGTGCAAGATTCCAAGCCGACCCTAAGGAAGCTCACCTTACGGCCGTAAAACGAATCTTGAGATATTTGGCTTATACTCCTAAATTTGGGCTTTGGTATCCTAGGGGATCCATATTTGATTTGATTGGTTATTCGGATGCCGATTGGGCAGGGTGTAAAATCAATAGGAAGAGCACATCGGGGACTTGCCAGTTCTTGGGAAGATCCTTGGTGTCTTGGGCTTCAAAGAAGCAAAATTCGGTCGCTCTTTCCACCGCCGAAGCCGAGTACATTGCCGCAGGCCATTGTTGCGCGCAATTGCTTTGGATGAGGCAAACCCTGCGGGACTACGGTTACAAATTAACCAAAGTCCCTTTGCTATGTGATAATGAGAGTGCAATCAAGATGGCGGACAATCCCGTCGAACATAGCCGCACTAAACACATAGCCATTCGGTATCATTTTCTTAGGGATCACCAACAAAAGGGAGATATCGAGATTTCTTACATTAACACTAAAGATCAATTAGCCGATATCTTTACCAAGCCTCTTGATGAACAATCTTTTAACAAACTTAGGCATGAGCTCAATATTCTTGATTCGCGCAATTTCTTTTGCTAGATTGCACACATAGCTCATTTATATACCTTTGATCATGTTCTTTTATATGCTATGACTAATATGTTTTTCAAGTCTATTTCAAACCAAGTCATAGGTGTATAATTGAAAGGGAATTGGAGTCTTCGGCGAAGACAAAGGCTTCCACTCCGTAACTCATCCTTCGCCGTCCCTCCAAGCCACTCTCCATTCTTGGGGGAGAAACCATGAGCACCAAGCAAAAGGACTCCATCTTTGGTATAATCTTATCTCATTTGTTTTTGACCAAAGAGGGAGAAAGTAATTCAAAGGGCTCTAATGATTCCGTTTTTGGCGATTCATGCCAAAGGGGGAGAAAGTATGAGCCCAAAGCAAATGGACCGCACCACCACCAATTTCAAAAACTTAGTTTTTCAAAGAGTATTTTCAATTGGTATCCTATTGTGTTCAAAAGGGGGAGAAAGTAATATTTCAAAAATGATATATCAAAACCCTCTTGAACACTAAGAGGAGGATCTCATTTAGGGGGAGTTTTTGTTTAGTCAAAGGAAAAGCATTTGAAACAGGGGGAGAAAATTTCAAATCTTGTAAATGCTTTGCCAAATCTTATTCACTTACCTTTGACTATTTACAAAAGAATTTGCAAAAACAAAACATGTGGTGCAAGCGTGGTCCAAAATGTTAAATAAGAAAGAAACGATCCATGCATATCTTGTAAGTATTTATATTTGCTCAATTCCAAGCAACCTTTGCACTTAAATTATGCAAACTAGTTCAATTATGCACTTCTATATTTGCTTTGGTTTGTGTTGGCATCAATCACCAAAAAGGGGGAGATTGAAAGGGAATTAGACTTACACCTAGTTCCTAAATAATTTTGGTGGTTGAATTACCCAACACAAACAATTGGACTAACTAGTTTGCTCTAGTGTATAAGTTATATAGGTGTCAAAGGTTCACAACAAGCCAATTAAAAAGACCAAAGTTGGGTTCAAAATAGAGAGCAAAAGGCATCCCAAAAGGCTCCCTGGTCTGGCGCACCGGACTGTCCGGTGGCGCACCGGACAGTGTCCGGTGCACCAGGGGACTTCGCCCAGAACTCCTCAGCCTCGGGAAATTCTCAGAGCCGACGCGCTATAATTCACCGGACTGTCCGGTGTACACCGGACAGTGTCCGGTGCACCAAGAGATCGCGGCTCTGGAACTTGGCAGCCTCGGGAAATCACAACGGCTGCTCCGCTATAATTCACCGGACATGTCCGGTGTACACCGGACTGTCCGGTGCGACTGCGGAGCAACGGCTACTTCGCGCCAACGGTCACCTGCAGGCGCATTCAATGCGCGCCAGAAGCGCGCAGAAGTCAGACACGCCCATACTGGCGCACCGGACATTGAACAGTACATGTCCGGTGTGCACCGGACATCCAGGCGGGCCCAGAAGACAGAAGCTCCAACGGTCGAATCCCAACGTCATTGGTGACGTGGCTGGCGCACCGGACATGTCCGGTGTGCACCGGACTGTCCGGTGCACCATACGACCGACAGCCTCCACCAACGGTCATGTTTGGTGGTTGGGGCTATAAATACCCCAACCACCCCACCATTCATTGCATCCAAGTTTTCCAACTTCCAACCACTATACAAGAGCTAGCATTCATTGCAAAGCACACCAAAAGAGATCAAATCGTCTCCCAACTCCACACAAAGCATTAGTGACTAGAGAGAGTGATTTGTAGTGTTCATTTGATCTCTTGCGCTTGGATCGCTTCTTTTCTTTGGCATTCTTTCTTGTGATCAAACACTCATTTGTAATTGAGGCAAGAGACACCAATTGTGTGGTGGTCCTTGCGAGAAGTTTGATTCCCAAGTGATTTGAGAAGAGAAGCTCACTCGGTCCGAGGGACCGTTCGAGAGAGGGAAGGGTTGAAAGAAACCCGGCCTTTGTGGCCTCCTCAACGGGGAGTAGGTTTGAGAGAACCGAACCTCGGTAAAACAAATCCACGTGTCTCACGTCATTATTCGCTTGCGATTTGTTTTCACACCCTCTCTCGGACTCGTTCTTATTTCTAACGCTAACCCGGCTTGTAGTTGTGTTTATATTTGTAAATTTCAGTTTCGCCCTATTCACCCCCCCTCTAGGCGACTATCAATGAGCCGGAGCCGGAGGCAGCGGTGTCAACATGGACAGAGGCGGAGTCGGCTCGAGAAGAAGCTTCGTCGGCCCGAGAGCACGTGGCCTCCCTGGCCGAGGAGGTGCAGCAGCGGCAGCTAGAGCTTGGCCAGGTCGTCCGCTAGTCGGGCTGATGTCCTCGGGGGACAGCTGGCTGAGGCTACGGAGCGGTCGGTCGAGGCGTTTGCCCGGGCCGGGACCCTTACGGAGACCTTGGCTATGATGGCCCGAGCTTGGTGTTGGCCTCCTCCTTCGAGGTGGAGATCCTTTCACCCGCGTCGCCGTCCGAGGCCGGGCCAGATTCCTCCGAAGGTGGGGACAACGCTGAGGGTGCTGTTGCTCCCTCTGTTGAGGTCCGAACCTGCAGGGAGAGTTTGTCTGTAGTGTGCGTATGTTTTTCGCGGCCGCCGAGGCCCAAACATATCATTGTCATGTTGTAAAGCTGCGTTTCCTTTCCTCTTGTTTTGAGTATCAGTACTTGTTCGTTGGTAGCAGAATCGTTTATCCGAGCGAGAGTTACTTTTCACGGAAGGTGATGAGTGAGGTATCCATATCCCTGAGGCATAGGAGTCCCTCGGCTCGGTCGACCTCACCGCTTACGTGCACTCTTACTCGTTCGTGGGATTCTGTTATCGATATAGTCGAGAAGGCACGAAAATCGTTCTGACAGAAAAGTTTTCGAGCGTTAAGACTTGTTCGGTCAGCAAAATCGCTTATCCGAGCGTGAGTTACTTATCGCGGAAGGTGATGAGTGAGGTATCCGTATCCCGGAGGCGTAGGAGTTCCTCGGCTCGGTCGGTCTTGCCGCTTACGTGTACTCTGTCGTTTTCAGGATCCCGCTATCGAAGCAGTCGAAAAGCGCGAAAAGATGTTCTGGCAGAAAGACTTTTTCCGAGGAAAATTTTGACACAGAGGGGGTTCCCCCCTTCTAGCCCCCGAGGGAGGGTTGGGCTTTGCCGAGGCAAGGCTGACCCTTCCTTGACAGTTAGACTTTATTTGTGTATGTATAGAAAACGAGGTATATGAATGACTTGAAAACATCTTAAGGGTAAAAGCGACGTAGTTGTCGGATGTTCCAAGCGTTGCTATAGACCTCGCCTTGATTGTTGGCCAGCTTGTATGTTCCGGGCTTCAAAACCTTGGCGATGATGAAGGGCCCCTCCCAGGGAGGAGTAAGCTTGTGGCGCCCTCGGGCGTCTTGCCGCAGCCGAAGCACCAAGTCTCCTACTTGGAGGTCTCGGGGCCGAACCCCTCGAGCGTGGTAGCGTCGCAGAGACTGTTGGTACCACGCCGAGTGTAGCAAGGCCACGTCCCGAGCCTCTTCCAGCTGCTCCAGCGAGTCTTCTCGGTTGGTCTGGTTGCTTTGGTCGTCGTACGCCCTTGTACTCGGGGAACCGTATTCTAAGTCTGTGGGCAAGACAGCCTCGGCCCCATAGACTAGAAAGAACGGTGAGAAACCTGTGGCCCGGCTTGGCGTCGTCCTCAGACTCCAGACCACCGAGGATAGTTCCTTCATCCACCGCTTGTCGAACTTGTTGAGGTCGTTGTAGATCCTTGGCTTAAGTCCCTGCAGAATCATGCCGTTGGCACGTTCCACCTGCCCATTCGTCATGGGGTGAGCCACGGCGGCCCAGTCCACCTGGATGTGGTGGCCCTCGCAGAAGTCCAGGAACTTCCTGCCAGTGAACTGGGTGCCATTGTTGGTGATGATGGAGTTTGGGACCCCGAAGCGATGGATGATGTTGGTGAAGAACGTCACCGCCTGCTTGGACCTGATGCTGGTTAGGGGTCGGACCTCGATCCACTTGGAGAATTTGTTGATGGCGACCAGCAGGTGCAAGAAGCCCCCAGGTGCCTTCTGCAAGGGACTGACGAGGTCCAGACCCCACACAGCAAACGGTCAAGTGATGAGTATTGTCTGCAGGGCCTGAGCGGGCAGGTGCGTTTGTCTTGCGTAGAACTGACACCCCTGGCAGGAGAGTACAATCCTAGTGGCGTCGGTCACCACAGTCGGACAGTAGAAACCTTGTCGGAAGGCGTTCCCAACGAGGGCTTGAGGTGCTGCGTGGTGACCGCAAGCCCCCGAGTGTATCTCTTGCAAGAGCTCTTGTCCTTCAGCGATGGATATGCATCGTTGGAGAATGCCTGAGGGGCTGTGGTGGTAGAGCTCCTTTTTATCGCCCAGTAAGACGACCGACTTGGCGTGCCGCGCTAGTCACCGAGCTTCGGTTTTGTCGAGGGGGAGCTCTCCTCGGTGGAGATATTGCAGGTACGGGGTCTGCCAGTTTCGATTAGGCGTGACCCCATCCCGCTCTCCCTCGACACGCAGTGCCTCACCCTCGGCGGCCGAGGGTGCCTCGGGCTGGGCCGAGGCCTCCCCGGGCTCGGGCGTGTCGTCGGTCTTGACGGAGGGTTGATGTATGTCTCTGGAGAAGACATCCGGGGAACCGTTGTCCGCCCCAAGGCTATCTTAGCCAGCTCATCCGTAGTCTCGTTGTACCGTCGGGCGACGTGGTTGAGCTCGAGTCCGTAGAACTTGTCTTCCAGGCGCCGAACCTCGTCGCAGTAGGCCTCCATCTTCCGGTCGCGGCAGTGGGAGTTCTTCATGACTTGGTCGATGACAAGCTGCGAGTCGCCACGAGCGTCGAGGCGCCGAACCCCTAGCTTGATGGCGATGCGCAACCCGTTAACCAGAGCCTCGTACTCGGCTACGTTGTTTGACGCCGGGAAATGGAGGCGCATCACGTAGCGGAGGTGCTTCCCGAGGGGTGAGATGAAGAGCAGGCCTGCACCTGCTCCTGTTTTCATCAACGACCCATCGAAGTACATGGTCCAGAGTTCCAGTTGGATCAGAGCTGTTGGTAGCTGGGTGTCGACCCATTCAGCCACGAAGTATGCCAAGACTTGGTACTTGATGGCCTTCCGAGGAGCGAACAAGATTATCTCGCCCATGATCTCCACCGCCCACTTTGCTATCCTACCCGAGGCCTCTCGGCACTGGATGATCTCCCCCAGGGGGAAGGATGACACCACAGTCACCGGATGAGACTCGAAGTAGTGTCGCAACTTTTGCCGTGTCAGAATTACTGCGTATAGTAGCTTCTAAATTTGCGGGTAGCGGGTCTTGGTCTCGGATAGCACTTCGCTGATGAAGTAGACCGACCTCTGGACGAGCAGTGCATGCCCTTCTTCTCGTCTCTCGACTATGATCGCGACGCTGACCACCTGAGTGGTTGCGGCTACGTAGATCAAGAGGGCTTCTCCTGCAGCAGGGGGCACCAAGATGGGCGCACTTGTAAGGAGTGCCTTTAAGTTTCCGAGGGCTTCCTCGGCCTCGGGGGTCCAAGAGAAGCGCTCGGTCTTCCTTAAGAGGCGATACAAGGGTAGGCCTCTTTCGCTGAGGCGCGAGATGAAGCGGCTCAGAGCCGCAAGGCATCCCATGACACTTTGTACTCCTTTCAAGTCTTTGATAGGCCCCATGTTGGTGATGGTCGTGATTTTCTCCGGGTTGGCCTCGATGCCCCGCTCGGAGACGATGAACCCCAGGAGCATGCCTCGGGGGACTCCGAAGACACACTTCTCGGGGTTGAGTTTCACGCCCTTCGCCCTCAGACACTTGAACGTCGTTTCAAGGTCAGAGAGGAGGTCGGAGGCTTTTCTCGTCTTGACTACGAAGTGTCACACCCGTTTCCAGGGGGCGGAGCCGGGCGCATAGCATATGTGTGCCAGGATCTATTTCCACACATATGTTGACGTCACAAGTGTAAAATATCAAAAGAACAATGCATAAAAGCGTAAATAACGATTATATTAACATATTACACTTCGAACAGACATAATGTCTTAACCTTTATTCATCAAAGTACAGCGAATATGGACATCCATCCACAGGAAGATGACCGGGGGTATCACTAGACTAGCATCCATGGAGTTCAGCATCATATCTTCATCTGCAACTTCTGATCAAAATTAAGCAAGGGTGAGCTCACTTATGGTCGGGGCTCAGCAAGTGGGGGAAAAACTAATGCAGGTATAACAAGGTGAGGCTGAGGTTGAGCAGTAAGCATTTTAGTTGGTCAACATTTTATTAACAACACCTGTCTTACTAATAAGTGTGAATCCCAAGTATTCCCATTAAGCAAAAGTATGAGAGTATTTCAAAAACACTTAATTGAAACCACTTAAGCAAAACCATTGGCAGATCAACGGATCTCGATTTATTTCCATCTTCAAGTTCAATTATCATGTGAGGAGTCCAGGCTGCTCATAACCGTGAGCACGGCTGATATATCAGTTTTACACTCTGCAGAGGTGGCACATCTTTACCCATGAGTCGCGATTCCCTTCTAGCCCGGGTTAGCTAGACCCGTATTCACTTCCAAGGTGAATGGCCAGGGTCTCACTACGAGGCTTCTCCCTAGAGTCCTCATTACGCAAATGCTGGAAATGGTCAAACTGCATAAGGCACACCTACCGTAACCAACTTATAGTACAGACTACAGGGTAAAGCTTTGGGAACTATGCCCGTATCCAATCTGCTTGAGCCGGAACTATAAGAGCTTGCCAGATGCCCCCGTTCCTGTCGACCACGACCAGCACCCAACATAAGACTTCCCTAGTTATTTAGCCAAGACCAGAGCCATGATAGTTCTCATGGTAGCACTGTTTTCCCGGGTGGTCACTCCATGTTCCAATTAATATGCAATAATCTTGTTTAACCATCGGGTTAACAACAATAATGTAAACTTACCATTTGGAACATTAATATCATAAGCGGGAGTGACTGCATAAAGTTAAGTTGTAGCAATAGCATAGCTACGAAGGTAAAGTATAATTCCCAGGTTTGATCAAGGAATAGGGTTGGAAAGGTTATCTAAATAGGTAACCCGTCAAATTATGCACATATATCCAAAATAGTAAACTTTATTAAATGTATTGTTTCGGATCAAACAGAGTATGCAGAGGGAGAAGTCCACTTGCCTTGCTTATTGAAAACTTGAGGTTCTTCCGCGTATAGGAATAGCACTTGATTCTCAACTATTAGATCAATCACTGAATATCACACAAACAAACAAGAAGAAACAAACACCACTCAATAACATACAATATTCACCATACGTAAAGCTAAAAGAGAGCCTAACGAAAAGAGCGTTCGCTTTTAAAGAACATCACAAGTAATGGTTATAATAAGAGGGTATTCTTTTCAAAAATGTGTGATCTATATTTTATAAAACAAGACATGAGCTTAAAAATTATCTTAATTAAAATATGCAAATATTAGGTTCGCCAATTTAATCTTTTATAAAACGTCATACGCGATACATCTAAGATTAAGGGTTTATAAGATGATAAAATATGTTATAACAATGTTAAATCTTTTTAACCTTTTAGAAAAGATATATGTTATATATCTAAGGTTAATGAGTTATGAAACACATTATTAAACATTAATTGATGAGAAGCTAATATATAAGCCTAAACATGTTTTTATATGGAATGAAACAAATAATTATCTTTGCCCTTATTAAGAAAACACAAAGCCATATTCAAAGTTTATTTTACCCTTTAGGAAAAACTAAATGATTTATATAACATGGACTAAATGTGATAAAATAATTAATCAAACTTATATAACTAGTTATGGATAAATTGACTATCGGTTTGATTAATAAATTGTGATAAAGGATAATTAATCTATTAATTATCTTTAATTCTATTGTAGGAACAAATGATCTAATTCATTAGAAAGGAAAGCATGTATAAACTATCATTTTAGTTTATAAAAGCAATGACCCTTGTTATCTTTTAATTAAGAAAATAAATAATCTATTAATTGGACATATATGTATCTTCTATTTTTAATAAGAAACATATGGTCTACATATTCTTTTAAGTTTTTATTTAACACGACTATTCTTAAATATCTATAACGAACCTTGTTAAATATGATATCTATTAAAAAGGTCATTTTTAAATTAAACACAAATTATCTATCTTATTAGTAAGAAAGCTATGTTTAACAACATAACTATCAATTTCTTTATTAGAAAAGTATAAGCGCCTAGTTAAGTCATTATAAATTCTACTCTTTCGATTTCTCCTTTCTTTTCTAATTAGAATTTATACGTATAACTAAAAATTGTTTATAATTCTTCTAACAATAATATTCTAAGAATTAATTGTAAATTAATAAATGGACTTTTAATAGCATAATCATGGTTATTATGACATAGATAATTATCTTACTAATTCTAAGTAATTAAGTGTCATACTTATGAATACATTTATTATGAATAGTAAAATATATATTTTCATCTCACCGAAAATATGTGGCTTAATTCCTATTTCAATTTCTTATATCCATAAGTTTACACTTAAAATACTACTAACAATTATTGTTCCACACACACTAAAGCGAAATTCAATTTGTAAACGTTTTCTAGTATGAAATCACGGAAGTAGTGAATAGTGACCGTACTCATTTTTAAAATTATAAAATCATACGCATATTCAAAGTAGTGTCGCGGGGTTCAATTTTGGTTATACGTATACATCGAAATATCTAAAATCATACATGAATCGCCAGGTCGCACAATATTACAACGATAATTCACAAATTCATAAATTAATTCACACATGATTTAGACAATAAAGTAACGGGTTGAGATTGTCTTCAACCTTGGGTTAATGGACGACGGCGAACGAGCTCGAGCGTGCGATGGCGAAGGCTTGGCACGGCGGGATCGGCGAGGCTTGGACGGGGTTCGGGCACGTCTCCGGTGAGGCCGATGCGCAGAACAGAAACCAGCAGGGCGCGTGGGCGACGAGCGGCAATGGCACAATGATGGCGCAACAAGAATCTCGGCAAGAAAACTCGGCGTTCGACGGCAAGCCGCACTGAGTAGAGCAAATTGCGCACCAGCGAGGGATACGACACGGAGTGGGGAAACAGAGAGGAGGTGAAGGGGGTCTCAGTGAGCTGTTTCGTCGGCGGCGAGGGCGCTAGAAATGGTACGACAGCGAGCAAACAGGGAACGGGCGCTATGTACATGGCTAGCATGCAAGGAGAGCCGGGAGGATGATTGGAGATGAGGGCGCAGCACTGTGATTTATAGGGCGAGGGAGAGGGATTCGTGGGTGACGAATTGATGCGTCCGTTGAAGTTGTGTAATAACTGAGAAATTGAAACGTCATTAACGGGGTGAGCTCGGGAAACTGACGATTGTGGAAGGGAAGTCATCGGTGCAGCGTTTTGCGAAGGGGAACGGGCGATATTGAAGCTTCATTAACGAAGGAACGGACGGCGCGGGCGTCGCTTGGGCTTCGGTCGATCGAGTGTGGCGGCTGGTTGCTGGCGCGGCTGCGTCCTGGCGCTTGGTGTCGCGGTCGGGGACTGGCGTCGCGGTCGCTGCACGGCCTCTGGCTTGGGCGCGGCGTCGGGTGGAGTCGCTGCTCGGTCCTGGCGCGGGCGGGTCAGCGCTCGGCTTCGGTCGGCTGTGCGGGGCGCGACGGGGGGCTCCATCGGTGCGGACAGAGTCGCGCGCTAGGCGTCGCTTGGCTGGGGCCTTGCTCGGGGAAGGCGCGGCGTCGGTCTCGGGCAGGGGAGAGAGAGAAGAGGGGGAGAGAAACAGCCGTTGACGGCGATGGCGCATTCTACCGAGCAGCAGGCGAGCGAAAAGAGAAGAACGACCATCTGCTAGAGGAAGAAGGCCATACTGACGGATGGGACCAGCTACAGAGAAGAGAGAGTGACGTGTGGGCCTGTAGTGAAGGAAATGAAGGAAAAAAAAAGAAGTGCGGCTCGAGGCTAAGCTGGCCGCTCGGCCAACAATTTTTTTTTATTTTTCTTGTCTTTCGTTCTTTTTCTTATACTTAGAATATATAAATATATATATAAATAATTCGAAAATTATAAATAATATTAACTTAATTGAAATACCCATTAAAAATAGCTTATTTTATGGTTAACTCTATTAATTAAATAGAATGGACTTTTTTTTTAAAAAAAAGAAGAAGATATAAATCAAATAAAATGAATTCTTTTGCAACGCACAAAAAAAATTAACGTCTCAAAGTACATATTTTCCTATACATATTTTTAACAATTCATTACTTCTATAAAATGAGGATTTCTTTCTCACAAAATTAAATCCAAAATTGGATTTGCAAATCAAACAAAAATTATGATTCGGTATGAATACATCAACCACTTAGTAAAATTTTATCTACTCAAGAAATTGTTCCATTTAATTATATCACCCTTTTCGTTATTTGGAAACACAAACTTTTTTTCTTTCTATTGGAAATTAATAGTTCAAATAGGGTTGTTTGCATTTGATAGATTTAGGGTGTTACAAAATCTACCCCTCTAAAAAGAATCTCGTCCTCGAGATTAGGGAAGGCTAGCAAGAAAACAATGGTGATATAGGGTTACTCGTAGGTTCTTGGTTCACACTTTAACTCTTCTAAATATAAGGAACTTATTGTTTCTTCACTTCGCATTGAATGCTAATCAAGCGATCTTCATCATCGTACTTATAACGGGTTGGTCTTCTCGATTATTGTTTGGGTCTTGCTTGGCATCTTTCTTCTCTAGTCGGTCCAGACGCTTCTTAGGGCATTCGCGAATAATATGTTCTTCATTCTTGCAGTAGAAACACGCACCTCTTGCTTTGAGTTCTTTGCGAGTCAACTTTGCTTGCCCAACAGGTGATGAGGGATGATTGGGTGTCTGTATCCCATATAGCTGAGTCTGGATTGATTCTTCTGTTTGGGTACGCATGTGTTTCGGGGCTTTTGCTTGTGGTTGAGGTGGACTACTCATGTTCTTCTTTTTGTAGCTGGGCATCCTTGTGATGTTTCCTTTTTGGAATACCTGACAATTCATCGTCTGATAGTGCATCTGCTATTAGTTGTTCTTGGGGAGACATTTGTCTATTTATGCCAGAAAATAAAATCTGGTTCTTCTGTTTTGTAGTTTCACTTTCGTTTGCATTGACTTGGCTACAAGGAATTCCATAGTACTCACAACAACAACATGTTCCATGGTCACTTGTCTGTTGGTTTGGTTGTGCATCCTTTTGTGTCTTGAATGTCTGTTCATCAGCTGTTTTATTTATAGTGTTGTTTTGACTTGTCAACACACCACATTCTTTGCACTTGGTGACATCACTTGTAGTTGACATTCCAAGGTCTGACATCTGTATGGGTATGGAAGAATGGAAGGGACGAAAGGGTTGAGCAAAGACAGATTATAGAGAGCAGATAAAACCCATCTATCTAAGGTTTTACCTAGCTAACTGATGCCATTGTGGACAAAAGTCACACAATACACCAACAATCATTTCAAAGAAGCAAATCAAACATGAACACAAAGGACAATGAATTCAAACATACGAGCACAACATAATCCAGTTCTACTCATTCGACCAAAATAAAAGATGAGACAAGGTTTTGGAATAAGAAGGATATTATAACATCAAGGAGTTGGGTAAGAATTATCAAGGAGTTAGACCAGACATTTTTTTGGTGACCAAGAGTGAAATAAGATAACCATGAACTATTAAAGTGAGGATAAATGATACAACCAAGGATATAAAGTGAGTTAGGGAGAAATCTTTATCAATGAGACAAAATAGGTAATCATTATCAAGGAGAAGTAGGAAGGCAAAGTTTTAATATATCAAGGTAGATATTGCGCAATGGTGGCAATACAATGGCACGAAAGAAAAGTATAAGAATTCAATAGGGAGAAGGCATTATCAAGGAGAAAAGTAGAGAGACAAAAGTTTAATATATCAAGGTAGATATTGTCCAAGGATGACAATGGCAAGAACACAAAAGTATAAGAAGTCAATTGTTATATAGCAATATTAGGGATTAGAAAACCACTTAAAATATAATGTAATATCGTCATTACCGATCTAGTCGAAAATCTTAATACTAAAGAACAATCCTATCAACCTAGCCAAGAAGTCAAATAATAGATCCAGGGGATCCATCACAAAACTTCTTGCAGAGTGGGGATAAGATAGAGAATAGGGCATTGTCGATAGCTTCGAGAGGGTTTCTTCTGGCAAACTTCGCTTCAAGTTCCGCAATCCTAGCTTGATCATCTTACAATGCTTCTGAGTAGAGTCTTCTGATAGACCAAAATCAGACTAGAAGAGTTGAAAATAAAAGAGACGAGTTTCGATATAAAGTAAGTTTTTATGGAGGAAAATATATCAAGCTTTGAAAGACTGACTGGGCTTTCCATTTCTAACTAATCCAGCGACCTACGGTCACATTGCTTTGATACCACTTCTGTCACACCCGTTTCCCATTGATTCTATCACTAGGAGATCAGCTGAAAAATCTATCCTGTTGATTTTAATACTTACTTTTGGACATATGTAGTTCACTAACACTTTCCTTTCAGGTGTACTGATGGTCTTTCTTGATCTTAAGGGGCACTTAAAGATACCATACTTTGTTGCAAACTGGGCACTGATAAAAGAATGTGTTGTACGAGGATCATACAACACGGTGGCGACGATTGAGTGAATGACTAGTGTTCCAAAAATTACTGCATCATCATATGGAATAGTTCCTGTCACTGCATAACTTATCTTTCTTGTGGTCTCTTTCCGTTGTTTATTCTTTGTTGATGCATGGGTTTGAGGGTGTTGTCTTTTCTTTTGGACCTTATTGATCTCCACATCCTTCTTAGGACAACCATTAACAAGATGACCGGTATCACCACAGCCAAAGCAAGCACGACTTGATAAGTTACATGGTGGAGTTGTCATTACTGTGTTGGTAGAATCGGGTGCATAGCATATGTGTGCCAGGATCTATTTCCACACATATGTTGACGTCACAAGTGTAAAATATCAAAAGAACAATGCATAAAAGCGTAAATAACGATTATATTAACATATTACACTTCGAACAGACATAATGTCTTAACCTTTATTCATCAAAGTACAGCGAATATGGACATCCATCCACAGGAAGATGACCGGGGGTATCACTAGACTAGCATCCATGGAGTTCAGCATCATATCTTCATCTGCAACTTCTGATCAAAATTAAGCAAGGGTGAGCTCACTTATGGTCGGGGCTCAGCAAGTGGGGGAAAAACTAATGCAGGTATAACAAGGTGAGGCTGAGGTTGAGCAGTAAGCATTTTAGTTGGTCAACATTTTATTAACAACACCTGTCTTACTAATAAGTGTGAATCCCAAGTATTCCCATTAAGCAAAAGTATGAGAGTATTTCAAAAACACTTAATTGAAACCACTTAAGCAAAACCATTGGCAGATCAACGGATCTCGATTTATTTCCATCTTCAAGTTCAATTATCATGTGAGGAGTCCAGGCTGCTCATAACCGTGAGCACGGCTGATATATCAGTTTTACACTCTGCAGAGGTGGCACATCTTTACCCATGAGTCGCGATTCCCTTCTAGCCCGGGTTAGCTAGACCCGTATTCACTTCCAAGGTGAATGGCCAGGGTCTCACTACGAGGCTTCTCCCTAGAGTCCTCATTACGCAAATGCTGGAAATGGTCAAACTGCATAAGGCACACCTACCGTAACCAACTTATAGTACAGACTACAGGGTAAAGCTTTGGGAACTATGCCCGTATCCAATCTGCCTGAGCCGGAACTATAAGAGCTTGCCAGATGCCCCCGTTCCTGTCGACCACGACCAGCACCCAACATAAGACTTCCCTAGTTATTTAGCCAAGACCAGAGCCATGATAGTTCTCATGGTAGCACTGTTTTCCCGGGTGGTCACTCCATGTTCCAATTAATATGCAATAATCTTGTTTAACCATCGGGTTAACAACAATAATGTAAACTTACCATTTGGAACATTAATATCATAAGCGGGAGTGACTGCATAAAGTTAAGTTGTAGCAATAGCATAGCTACGAAGGTAAAGTATAATTCCCAGGTTTGATCAAGGAATAGGGTTGGAAAGGTTATCTAAATAGGTAACCCGTCAAATTATGCACATATATCCAAAATAGTAAACTTTATTAAATGTATTGTTTCGGATCAAACAGAGTATGCAGAGGGAGAAGTCCACTTGCCTTGCTTATTGAAAACTTGAGGTTCTTCCGCGTATAGGAATAGCACTTGATTCTCAACTATTAGATCAATCACTGAATATCACACAAACAAACAAGAAGAAACAAACACCACTCAATAACATACAATATTCACCATACGTAAAGCTAAAAGAGAGCCTAACGAAAAGAGCGTTCGCTTTTAAAGAACATCACAAGTAATGGTTATAATAAGAGGGTATTCTTTTCAAAAATGTGTGATCTATATTTTATAAAACAAGACATGAGCTTAAAAATTATCTTAATTAAAATATGCAAATATTAGGTTCGCCAATTTAATCTTTTATAAAACGTCATACGCGATACATCTAAGATTAAGGGTTTATAAGATGATAAAATATGTTATAACAATGTTAAATCTTTTTAACCTTTTAGAAAAGATATATGTTATATATCTAAGGTTAATGAGTTATGAAACACATTATTAAACATTAATTGATGAGAAGCTAATATATAAGCCTAAACATGTTTTTATATGGAATGAAACAAATAATTATCTTTGCCCTTATTAAGAAAACACAAAGCCATATTCAAAGTTTATTTTACCCTTTAGGAAAAACTAAATGATTTATATAACATGGACTAAATGTGATAAAATAATTAATCAAACTTATATAACTAGTTATGGATAAATTGACTATCGGTTTGATTAATAAATTGTGATAAAGGATAATTAATCTATTAATTATCTTTAATTCTATTGTAGGAACAAATGATCTAATTCATTAGAAAGGAAAGCATGTATAAACTATCATTTTAGTTTATAAAAGCAATGACCCTTGTTATCTTTTAATTAAGAAAATAAATAATCTATTAATTGGACATATATGTATCTTCTATTTTTAATAAGAAACATATGGTCTACATATTCTTTTAAGTTTTTATTTAACACGACTATTCTTAAATATCTATAACGAACCTTGTTAAATATGATATCTATTAAAAAGGTCATTTTTAAATTAAACACAAATTATCTATCTTATTAGTAAGAAAGCTATGTTTAACAACATAACTATCAATTTCTTTATTAGAAAAGTATAAGCGCCTAGTTAAGTCATTATAAATTCTACTCTTTCGATTTCTCCTTTCTTTTCTAATTAGAATTTATACGTATAACTAAAAATTGTTTATAATTCTTCTAACAATAATATTCTAAGAATTAATTGTAAATTAATAAATGGACTTTTAATAGCATAATCATGGTTATTATGACATAGATAATTATCTTACTAATTCTAAGTAATTAAGTGTCATACTTATGAATACATTTATTATGAATAGTAAAATATATATTTTCATCTCACCGAAAATATGTGGCTTAATTCCTATTTCAATTTCTTATATCCATAAGTTTACACTTAAAATACTACTAACAATTATTGTTCCACACACACTAAAGCGAAATTCAATTTGTAAACGTTTTCTAGTATGAAATCACGGAAGTAGTGAATAGTGACCGTACTCATTTTTAAAATTATAAAATCATACGCATATTCAAAGTAGTGTCGCGGGGTTCAATTTTGGTTATACGTATACATCGAAATATCTAAAATCATACATGAATCGCCAGGTCGCACAATATTACAACGATAATTCACAAATTCATAAATTAATTCACACATGATTTAGACAATAAAGTAACGGGTTGAGATTGTCTTCAATGGGTTAATGGACGACGGCGAACGAGCTCGAGCGTGCGATGGCGAAGGCTTGGCACGGCGGGATCGGCGAGGCTTGGACGGGGTTCGGGCACGTCTCCGGTGAGGCCGATGCGCAGAACAGAAACCAGCAGGGCGCGTGGGCGACGAGCGGCAATGGCACAATGATGGCGCAACAAGAATCTCGGCAAGAAAACTCGGCGTTCGACGGCAAGCCGCACTGAGTAGAGCAAATTGCGCACCAGCGAGGGATACGACACGGAGTGGGGAAACAGAGAGGAGGTGAAGGGGGTCTCAGTGAGCTGTTTCGTCGGCGGCGAGGGCGCTAGAAATGGTACGACAGCGAGCAAACAGGGAACGGGCGCTATGTACATGGCTAGCATGCAAGGAGAGCCGGGAGGATGATTGGAGATGAGGGCGCAGCACTGTGATTTATAGGGCGAGGGAGAGGGATTCGTGGGTGACGAATTGATGCGTCCGTTGAAGTTGTGTAATAACTGAGAAATTGAAACGTCATTAACGGGGTGAGCTCGGGAAACTGACGATTGTGGAAGGGAAGTCATCGGTGCAGCGTTTTGCGAAGGGGAACGGGCGATATTGAAGCTTCATTAACGAAGGAACGGACGGCGCGGGCGTCGCTTGGGCTTCGGTCGATCGAGTGTGGCGGCTGGTTGCTGGCGCGGCTGCGTCCTGGCGCTTGGTGTCGCGGTCGGGGACTGGCGTCGCGGTCGCTGCACGGCCTCTGGCTTGGGCGCGGCGTCGGGTGGAGTCGCTGCTCGGTCCTGGCGCGGGCGGGTCAGCGCTCGGCTTCGGTCGGCTGTGCGGGGCGCGACGGGGGGCTCCATCGGTGCGGACAGAGTCGCGCGCTAGGCGTCGCTTGGCTGGGGCCTTGCTCGGGGAAGGCGCGGCGTCGGTCTCGGGCAGGGGAGAGAGAGAAGAGGGGGAGAGAAACAGCCGTTGACGGCGATGGCGCATTCTACCGAGCAGCAGGCGAGCGAAAAGAGAAGAACGACCATCTGCTAGAGGAAGAAGGCCATACTGACGGATGGGACCAGCTACAGAGAAGAGAGAGTGACGTGTGGGCCTGTAGTGAAGGAAATGAAGGAAAAAAAAGAAGTGCGGCTCGAGGCTAAGCTGGCCGCTCGGCCAACAATTTTTTTTTATTTTTCTTGTCTTTCGTTCTTTTTCTTATACTTAGAATATATAAATATATATATAAATAATTCGAAAATTATAAATAATATTAACTTAATTGAAATACCCATTAAAAATAGCTTATTTTATGGTTAACTCTATTAATTAAATAGAATGGACTTTTTTTTAAAAAAAAGAAGAAGATATAAATCAAATAAAATGAATTCTTTTGCAACGCACAAAAAAAATTAACGTCTCAAAGTACATATTTTCCTATACATATTTTTAACAATTCATTACTTCTATAAAATGAGGATTTCTTTCTCACAAAATTAAATCCAAAATTGGATTTGCAAATCAAACAAAAATTATGATTCGGTATGAATACATCAACCACTTAGTAAAATTTTATCTACTCAAGAAATTGTTCCATTTAATTATATCACCCTTTTCGTTATTTGGAAACACAAACTTTTTTTCTTTCTATTGGAAATTAATAGTTCAAATAGGGTTGTTTGCATTTGATAGATTTAGGGTGTTACACGAAGACATCGACGTAAGCCTCGACCGTTTGGCCGATGTGCTCTCCGAACACGTGGTTCATGCACCTTTGGTATGTCGCGCCTGCGTTCCTCAAACCAAATGGCATAGTAGTATAGCTGTCGGGGACCATAATTAGGGGTACCCTCAAGACGCCTAATTCTCAGCTGGTAACCCCCATCAGCATAAAGCTGCAGAGGCCTGATGGGTGCGATTAAGTCAGGGATCAGTCCATACGAGCGACTCGATCACGCCTCGCCCGAGCCTAGCCTCGGGCAAGGGCAGCCGACCCCGAGGGGTTTCCGTCTCGCCCGAGGCCCCCCCTTTTAACGGCGGACACATCTCTGGCTCGCCCGAGGCCTTGCCTTCGCTAAGAAGCAGCCCTGACTAAATCGCCGTGCCGATCGACCGAGTCGCAGGAGCATTTAACGCAAAGGTGGCCTGACACCTTTATCCTAACACACGCCCTCCGGCAGAGCCAAAGTGACCGCCGTCACTTCGCCGCTCCACTGACTGGTCTGACAGAAGGACAGCGCCGCCTGCGCCACTCCGACTGCAGTGCCACTTGACAGAGTGAGACTGACAGGCAGTCAGGCCTTGCCAAAGGCGCCATAGGAAGCTCCGCCTGACCCAGGGCTCGGACTCGGGCTCAGCCCCGGAAGACGGCGAACTCCGCTCCGCCCGACCCAGGGCTCGGACTCGGGCTAAAGCCCCGGAAGACGGCGAACTCCGCTCCGCCCGACCCAGGGCTCGGACTCGGGCTAAAGCCCCGGAAGACGGCAAACTCCGCTCCGCCCGACCCAGGGCTCGGACTCGGGCTAAGGCCCCGGAAGACGGCGAACTCCGCTCCGCCCGACCCAGGGCTCGGACACGGGCTAAGGCTCCGGAAGACGGCGAACTCCGCTCCGCCCGACCCAGGGCTCGGACACGGGCTAAGGCCCCGGAAGACGGCGAACTCTGCTCCGCCCGACCCAGGGCTCGGACTCGGGCTCAGCCCCAGAAGACGACGAACTCCGCTTCGCCCGACCCCAGGGCTCGGACTCCGCCCTGGCCTCTGCCGAACAACCTCCACCTCGCCCGACCCAAGAGCTCGGGCTCGGCCTCAGCCATGGAAGACAGACTCGACCTCGGCTTCGGAGGAGCCTCCACGTCGCCCGACCTAGGGCACAGGCCCGCCACATCCACAGGAAGCGCCATCATCACTCTACCTCGAGCCGACTCGGGCCACAGAGAACAAGACCGGTGTCCCATCTGGCTAGCTCCGCCAGATAGGCAATGATGGCGCCCCGCTAGCCCTGTGACGACGGCGGCTCTCAGCTCCCTTACGGAAGCAGGGGGACGTCAGCAAGGACTCAACCGCTCCGACAGCTGTCCCTCCGCCAGGCTCCATTGCTCCTCCGACAGCCACGACATCACACCAGCAGGGTGCCAAGATCTCTCCGGCTGCCACATTGGCATGTACTTAGGGCGCTAGCTCTCCCCCGCTAGACACGTAGCACTCTGCTACACCCCCATTGTACACCTGGATCCTCTCCTTACGCCTATAAAAGGAAGGACCAGGGCCTTCTTAGAGGAGGTTGGCCGCGCGGGGACGAGGATGGGGCAGGCGCTCTCTTGGGGCCGCTCGCTTCCCTCACCCGCGTGGACGCTTGTAACCCCCTACTGCAAGCGCACCCGACCTGGGCGCGGGATGAACACGAAGGCCGCGGGATTTCCACCTCTCTCACGCCCGTCTCCGGCCACCTCGCTTCCCCCCTTCACGCTCGCCCACGCGCTCGACCCATCTGGGCTGGGGCACGCGGCACACTCACTCGTCGGCCTTAGGGACCCCCCGGTCTCGAGACGCCGACAGTTGGCGCGCCAGGTAGGGGCACACTGCGTGTTGACGAGCAGTTTCCCGTCAAGCTCCAGATGGGCAGTCTCCAACAACCTCTCCAACCCGAGACGGTGCTCCGTTTCGGGAGTCTTGAGTTCATGTCCCTCGACGGCAGCTACGACATGATACTCCTTCCACCGCCGTGCGACGACGACAATGGCGGCCGACAACCCGCCCGCCGGCGGCGGAATCGACGACATCTTCCCCGCATGGTGGAAGAACGACATTCGAGCTTGCCCCGTCCTCTCCCCCGCCAACGGAGGAGGAGGCGGGGCAACCAATGCCAAGCGGGAGGCCGCGCTTCGTCGGCTGTCGAGCGAATCGACGTCCCCAGCGCCCCAACGGGGGGCGCGTCGGGCGTCGACTTCGCGTTTGAGACGAAGGCGAGAGCCGTCCCCCCGCGACACGCCAATCCCGAGCAAGTGGACGACGCCAGCGCGCTCGCGGAGGGCCTGCAGGACGTCGCCCTCGTACCTAAGACAACGGCGCAATCAGTCCCCGACGTGACTATGTCGCTCCTCGTCGATCAAAAGGTACTGACTGATACCCATCCTACGTCATTTCGACTCGGCCTCAACCCGCCTAGCGACCTCGCTTTGGCGGGCGCTCTCGTTGAGGCGAGTGCAACCCCTCTGGGGTTTCGTATGCGGTCGCCTTGGGACCGATTGACGGACGTCTCGACCTACAGACCCTCTGGGTCCGAGGAAGATGACGATCCCATCATCTGTCGGGATTTCTCTGGGTTTGGCAACCCTAGTGCCATGCGAGACTTTATGACCGCATGTGACTACTGCCTCTCCGACTGTTCCGGCGGTAGCCGTAGCCTTGACGACGAGGACTGCGGCCCGAGCCGCGAATGTTTCCACGTCGAGCTAGGGGATCCCTCCAAAGGCAACCACCTCGGCATGCCGGAGGACGGTGATCTCCCTAGGCCGGTGCCTCGCGCCGACATCCCGCGGGAGCTAGCTGTGGTCCCCGTTCTGGCGGGGGGTCACGACCCACAGCTCGAGCAAGTCCGCGAGGCGCAGGCCAGGCTCGACGAGGGAGCAGGAGCGCTCGAGTCGATCCGCCGGGACGTCGGGCAGGTATGGGCGGGCCAGCCCCCGGCCGGAGAAACACGTCACCTGCCCCGGGGTTTCCAGCACCGCGTCGCCAACGACGTCAGGGTCAGGCCGCCACCCGCATCTAGCGAGGTCGGTCAGAACCTGGCAGCCGCGGCGATGCTCCTCCGCGCGATGCCGGAGCCGTCAACCACCGAGGGTCGGCGAATCCAGGGAGAGCTCAAGAATCTTCTGGAAGGCGCTGCGGCCCGACGGGCCGAGAGCTCTGCCTCCCGAAGGCATGGATACCCCTCGGAACCTCATGCCGCGACTTCCCGATTCATGCGGGAAGCCTCGGTCTACACCGGGCGCACGCGCAACACCGCGCCTGCGGCCCCGGGCCACCTCGGCAACGAGCACCATCGTCGCGACCGTCGGGCTCACCTCGACGAAAGGGTGCGCCGAGGCTACCACCCCAGGCGTGGGGTACGCTATGACAGCGGGGAGGATCGGAGTCCCTCGCCCGAACCACCCGGTCCGCAGGCCTTCAGTCGGGCCATCCGACGGGCGCCGTTCCCGGCCCGGTTCCGACCCCCGACTACTATCACGAAGTACTCGGGGGAAACGAGACTGGAACTGTGGCTCGCAGACTACCGCCTGGCCTGCCAACTGGGTGGAACGGACGACGACAACCTCATCATCCGCAACCTCCCCCTGTTCCTCTCCGACACTGCTCGCGCCTGGTTGGAGCACCTGCCTCCGGGGCAGATCTCCAACTGGGATGATTTGGTCCAAGCCTTCGCCGGCAATTTCCAGGGCACGTACGTGCGCCCCGGGAATTCATGGGACCTCCGGAGCTGCCGGCAACAGCCGAGAGAGTCTCTTCGGGACTACATCCGGCGATTCTCGAAGCAGCGCACCGAGCTGCCCAACATCACCGACTCAGATGTCATCGGCGCGTTCCTTGCCGGCACCACCTGCCGCGACCTGGTGAGCAAGTTGGGTCGCAAGACCCCCACCAGGGCGAGCGAGCTGATGGACATCGCCACCAAGTTCGCCTCTGGCCAGGAGGCGGTCGAGGCCATCTTCCGAAAGGACAAGCAGCCCCAGGGCCGCCCGTCGGAAGAGGCCCCCGAGGCGTCTACTCCGCGCGGCGCCAAAAAGAAAGGCAAGAAGAAGTCGCAAGCAAAACGCGACGCCGCCGACGCGGACCTTGTCGCCGCCGCCGAGTACAAGAACCCTCGGAAGCCCCCCGGAGGTGCTAACCTCTTCGACAAGATGCTCAAGGAGCCGTGCCCCTACCATCAGGGGCCCGTCAAGCACACCCTCGAGGAGTGTGTCATGCTTCGGCGCCACTTCCACAAGGCCGGGCCACCCGCAGAGGGTGGCAGGGCCCGCGACGACGACAAAAGGGAAGACCACCAAGCAGGAGAGTTCCCTGAGGTCCGCGACTGCTTCATGATCTACGGAGGGCATGCGGCGAATGCCTCGGCTCGGCATCGCAAGCAAGAGCGCCGGGAGGTCTGCTCGGTGAAGGTGGCGGCGCCAGTCTACCTGGACTGGTCCGACAAGCCCATCACCTTCGACCAAGCTGACCACCCCGACCACGTGCCGAGCCCGGGGAAATACCCGCTCGTCGTCGACCCCATCGTCGGCGACGTCAGGCTCACCAAGGTCCTGATGGATGGGGGCAGCTGCCTCAACATCATCTACGCCGAGACCCTTAGGCTCCTGCGCGTCGATCTGTCCTCCGTCCGATCAGGCGCTGTGCCCTTCCACGGGATCATTCCTGGGAAGCGCGTCCAGCCCCTCGGACGACTCGACCTTCCCGTCTGCTTCGGAACGCCCTCCAACTTCCGAAGGGAGATTTTGACGTTCGAGGTGGTCGGGTTCCGAGGAACCTACCATGTGGTGCTGGGGAGGCCATGCTACGCGAAGTTCATGGCCGTCCCCAACTACACCTACCTGAAGCTCAAGATGCCGGGCCCCAACGGGGTCATCACCGTCGGCCCCACGTACAAACACGCGTTCGAATGCGACGTGGAGTGCGTGGAGTACGCCGAGGCCCTCGCCGAGTCCGAGGCCCTCATCGCCGACCTGGAGAACCTCTCCAAAGAGGTGCCAGATGTGAAG
The DNA here is from genome assembly GCF_902167145.1 of Zea mays. Taxonomy (NCBI): domain Eukaryota; kingdom Viridiplantae; phylum Streptophyta; class Magnoliopsida; order Poales; family Poaceae; genus Zea; species Zea mays. Next base: position 17,958,950 of record NC_050099.1, on the reverse strand, counting down.
CGTCATGCCGGCAACTTCGAGCCAGCGGAGACGGTTAAGGTTGTCCCACTCGACCCCAGTGGCGACGCCTCCAAGCAGATCCGGATCGGTTCCGGGCTCGACCCCAAATAGGAAGCAGTGCTCGTCGACTTTCTCCGCGCAAACGCCGACGTCTTTGCGTGGAGTCCCTCGGACATGCCCGGCATACCGAGGGATGTCGCCGAGCACTCGCTGGATATTCGGGCCGGAGCCCGACCCGTCAGGCAGCCTCTGCGCCGATTCGACGAGGAGAAGCGCAGAGTGATAGGCGAGGAGATCCACAAGCTAATGGCAGCAGGGTTCATCAAAGAGGTATTCCATCCCGAATGGCTTGCCAACCCTGTGCTTGTGAGAAAGAAAGGGGGGAAATGGCGGATGTGTGTAGACTACACTGGTCTCAACAAAGCATGTCTGAAGGTTCCCTACCCTCTACCTCGCATCGATCAAATCGTGGATTCCACTGCTGGGTGCGAAACCCTGTCCTTCCTCGATGCCTACTCAGGGTATCACCAAATCCGGATGAAAGAGTCCGACCAGCTCGCGACTTCTTTCATCACGCCCTTCGGCATGTACTGCTATGTCACCATGCCGTTCGGTTTGAGGAATGCGGGCGCGACGTACCAGCGGTGCATGAACCATGTGTTCGGTGAACACATCGGTCGCACAGTCGAGGCCTACGTCGATGACATCATAGTCAAGACAAGGAAGGCTTCCAACCTCCTCTCCGACCTTGAAGTGACATTCCGGTGTCTCAAAGCGAAAGGCGTCAAGCTCAATCCCGAAAAGTGTGTCTTCGGGGTGCCCCGAGGCATGCTCTTGGGGTTCATCGTCTCCGAGCGGGGCATCGAAGCCAACCCGGAGAAGATCGCAGCCATCACCAACATGGGGCCCATCAAGGACTTAAAAGGTGTACAGAGGGTCATGGGATGTCTCGCGGCCCTGAGCCGGTTCATCTCACGCCTCGGCGAAAGAGGTCTGCCTCTGTACCGCCTGTTAAGGAAGGCCGAGTGCTTCACTTGGACCCCTGAGGCCGAGGAAGCTCTCGGGGACCTGAAGGCGCTCCTCACCAAGGCGCCTAACTTGGTACCCCCAGCTGATGGAGAAGCCCTCTTGGTCTACGTCGCCGCGACCACTCAGGTGGTTAGCGCCGCGATTGTGGTCGAGAGGCAAGAAGAGGGGCATGCATTGCCCGTTCAGAGGCCAGTTTACTTCGTCAGCGAGGTACTGTCCAAAACCAAGATCCGCTACCCACAAGTACAGAAGCTGCTGTACGCAGTGATCCTGACGAGGCAGAAGTTGCGACACTACTTCGAGTCTCACCCGGTAACTGTGGTGTCATCCTTCCCCCTGGGGGAGATCATCCAGTGCCGAGAGGCCTCGGGCAGGATCGCAAAGTGGGCGGTGGAAATCATGGGCGAGACCATCTCGTTCGCGCCCCGGAAGGCCATCAAGTCCCAGGTATTGGCGGACTTCGTAGCCGAATGGGTTGACACCCAGCTGCCGACGGCTCCGATCCAACCGGAGCTCTGGACCATGTTTTTCGACGGGTCGCTGATGAAGACGGGAGCCGGCGCGGGCCTGCTCTTCATCTCGCCCCTCGGGGAACACCTACGCTACGTGCTACACCTCCATTTCCCGGCGTCCAACAATGTGGCTGAGTACGAAGCTCTGATCAACGGATTGCGAATCGCCATCGAGCTAGGGGTCCGACGCCTCGACGCTCGCGATGACTCGCAGCTCGTCATCGACCAAGTCATGAAGAACTCCCACTACCGCGACCCGAAGATGGAGGCCTACTGCGATGAGGTTCGGCGCCTGGAAGACAAGTTCTACGGGCTCGAGCTTAACCACATCGCTCGGCGCTACAACGAGACTGCGGACGAGCTGGCAAAAATAGCCTCGGGGCGAACAACGGTTCCCCCGGACGTCTTCTCCCGGGATCTGCATCAGCCCTCCGTCAAGATCAACGACACGCCCGAGCCCGAGGCACCCTCGGTCCAGCTCGAGGCATCCTCGGTCCAGCCCGAGGCGTCCTCGGTTCAGCCCGAGGTACCCTCGGCCCCCGAGGGCGAGGCACTGCACATCGAGGAGGAGCAGAGCGGGGCCACGCCTGATCGAGATTGGCAGACCCCGTACCTGCAATATCTCCGCCAAGGGGAGCTGCCCCTCGACCGAGCCGAGGCTCGGCGGATAGCGCGACGCGCCAAGTCGTTCGTCCTGCTGGGCGATGGGAAGGAGCTCTACCACCGCAGTCCCTCGGGCATCCTCCAGCGATGCATCTCCATCGCCGAAGGTCAGGAACTCCTGCAAGAGATACACTCGGGGGCTTGCGGCCATCACGCAGCGCCCCGAGCCCTCGTCGGGAATGCTTTCCGGCAAGGCTTCTACTGGCCAACGGCGGTGGCCGACGCTACTAGAATTGTCCGCACCTGCGAAGGGTGTCAATTCTATGCGAAGCAGACCCACCTGCCCGCTCAGGCCCTGCAGACGATACCCATCACCTGGCCCTTTGCTGTGTGGGGTCTGGACCTCGTCGGTCCCTTGCAGAAGGCACTCGGGGGCTACACGCACCTGCTGGTCGCCATCGACAAGTTCTCCAAGTGGATCGAGGTCCGACCCCTAAACAGCATCAGGTCCGAGCAGGCGGTGGCGTTCTTCACCAACATCATCCATCGCTTCGGGATCCCCAACTCCATCATCACCGACAACGGCACCCAGTTCACCGGCAGAAAATTCTTGGATTTTTGCGAGGATCACCACATCCGGGTGGACTGGGCCGCCGTGGCTCATCCCATGTCGAATGGGCAAGTAGAGCGTGCCAACGGCATGATTCTACAAGGGCTCAAGCCTCGGATTTACAACGACCTCAACAAGTTCGGCAAGCGATGGATGAAGGAACTCCCCTTGGTGGTCTGGAGCCTGAGGACAACGCCGAGCCGAGCCACGGGTTTCACGCCGTTCTTCCTGGTCTACGGGGCCGAGGCCGTCTTGCCCACTGACCTGGAATATGGCTCCCCGAGGACGAGGGCCTACGACGATCAAAGCAATCAAGCTAGCCGAGAAGACTCGCTGGACCAGCTGGAAGAGGCTCGGGACAGGGCCTTACTACACTCGGCGTGGTATCAGCAATCCCTACGACGCTACCACGCCCGAGGGGTCCGACCCCGAGACCTCCAGGTGGGCGACCTGGTGCTTCGGCTGCGGCAAGACACCCGAGGGAGGCACAAGCTCACGCCCCCCTGGGAGGGGCCATTCGTCATCGCCAAAGTTCTGAAGCCCGGAACGTACAAGCTGGCCAACAGTCAAGGCGAGGTCTACGGCAACGCTTGAAACATCCAACAGCTACGTCGCTTCTACCCTTAAGATGTTTCCAAGTTGTTCATATACCTCGCACCCACGCAAAGTTTAGTCAACAAGGAAGGGTCGGCCTCGCCTCGGCAAAGCCCGACCCTCCCTCGGGGGCTAAAAGGGGGGAAACCCCCTCTGCGTCAAAATTTTCCTCGAAAAAAGATCTCTTTTACCAGAATATCTTTCGTGCTTTTTGACTACTTCAAAAAGTGGGTCCTGGAAACGACGGAGTACACGTAAGCAGCCAAGGCTGACCGAGCCGAGGGACTCCTACGCCTCCGGGATACGGATACCTCACTCATCACCTTCTGCGATAAGTAACTCGCGTTCGGATAAAGTGGCTCTGCGGATCGAACAAGTCTTTACGTTCGGAAGCCCTTCTGCCGAAGTGATCCTTCGAGCCTTCTCGACCGAGTCGGTGACAGGGCCTCATGGACGGGTGAAAGTACGCATAAGCGGCAAGGCCGACCGAGCCGAGGGACTCCCACGCCTCCGGGATACGGATACCTCACTCATCACCTTCCGCGAGAAGCAACTCTCGCTTGCACAAACATCCCTGTTACCGACAAAAAGTCCAGATACTCGAAACAAGAGGAAAAGAGACGCAGCTTTACAACGCAGCGAGGGTGTGTGTTCTGGCCTCGGCGGCCGCACAAGGCACACGCTACAAGACAATCTGATCCTGCAGGCTCGGGTCTTGACGCTGGAAGGGGGCAGCAACACCCTCGGCATCGACGACACCTTCGGCGAGGCCCGACCTAGCCTCGGACGGCGACGTGGTCCGAGGATCTCCGCTCCGAAGGACGACGTCATCACCACGCTCGGGCAATCGCTGCCAAGGACTTCTCCGGGAATCCGGCCCGAGCAGGCGGCTCGGCCGGTTACCCCTGGGGCCTCGGCCAACCGTCTTCCAAGGGCGCCAGCCCGGTCCGAGGCCTCGGCTGATCAACTCCGACGTCGGTCCCGCCAACGGACAGCCCGGCTAGGCTCCGGCCAACCAGGTTTCATTTTCGAGCCGACTCCGCCTCTGTTCATACTGATATCGCTACCCCTGGCCTCGGCTCGTCGAAGAGCGGCCGAGGGGTCTCTTTAACTAAGCTAGAGGAGTCTCGGACAGCAAGGCCGACCGAGCCGAGGGACTCCTACGCCTCCGGGATACGGATACCTCACTCGTCACCTTGACACGGGGCGACTCATGCTTGGTGAAGCGATTCAGATAATCAACAGACGAGTCTTAGCGCTCAAAAATGAGGAAAAAAACACGGCTCCGTGCCGACGTTACATACATGTTCAGGCCCCGAAAGCCGTAATGAACAAAAACATTGGCATTCGAAGTGCCATTACAAACGGAACTCCGGTTCCCCCCTCCGTGGGTACGAACAACCCCACTCCATGGGGGAAGGCCTACGGAGCAACGGAAGACCGACGAACGGCGCGCCGTCACCTGCTCCAGCAGCGGCGACGACGACGACTTCTGCTCCGGGGGGCCGAACCGCGGCGGCACTGACCTCAGGGCGGATGCTGCTGCCAGGAGGCCCCCGCCCATGCCAAAACTCGTAAGGCAAGGACGGGCAGAAGGCCGTAGAGTTAGAGGTCGGTCCGTGGCCAGCCTTGGCTATCACGCCGGCGCCGCGAGCGGCCCTGAAGCCACTCGCGTCCGAAAGCCAGGCACGCTGCAGATGCCAGCGCCATGGACGACAACCACTCCTCCCTCCGATCACTGAGTGAAGGAGCGGGCCGCCGCCCACGCGGGGGCCGACCTCAACTCGGCACACTCCCCTCCCCAGCCCTGGTGATGAAAATCCTTGAGGCTGAGGGAGGGGCAGAGGCCGCAGCCCGGCTCGCTTTCCCCCACCATCAAGCTGGAGGTCACCATCTTGGGTGACCGCCGGTGGAGGGGTGCGGCCGGGCTGCATGATGAAAATCCTTGAAGCCGAACGATGGCTGAAAGGTACCAACTCCCACGGAGTTGCGTTCCTCCAACGATGAGGCGAGAAGATGGCGGGTTCCCCCCATCCGGGGGCTTGGAAGGTGGAAAGGCGCGGCGCATAAGGGAGCGAGGAGACATGGTCGCCTTACGAAAGGGGTCGCCCTCCTTTTAAAGGCAACTCTCCCTACGTGCGCCCCCAACCGTCACAGGCGGAGTCTTCTCCAACACGCTCCAAAGCCCTCCCCTACGGCGTGGGGGCTGGATCCCGCATGTCATGCAGACCGGCTTCGAGCAGAAGAAGCCAAACCGCCGCGCGTGGTGCACGCAACCGCCCAGCGGTTACAAGTGACCCTCCACTTTTGCCCAGACCAACGGGCGAAAGGGGCGGGCAGCCATGCAGGCGGCATGCAACCACGCCAAGTAGACGCACTTCTCCAACTCCCGACACACCAGCATGGAGGCCCAGGCCCACGCGTCGCGCAACCGGCGCGCCGGATGCTGCATGCAAACAACCGCACCGCCTGCGCCACCACCGCGCCTCCTCGATTCCAGAACCAATACCGCGACTCGAGGCGACCCAGCGCGCGACCTGGCAGCACCAGCCTGACGCGGCAGCCAACGCGGCCAAAAGCGGGTCGGCAGTAATGACGGTGGCAGGCGCGCGGGAGCAGCGGTCACGCCGTCAGCCAAGCTCACGTCCCATCCGGGGGCAGCAAGAGAACCCCCTCTCACGGCGTGAAGACAATGCGCCCGTGATCCGTTCCTCGAACGGCTCGCGCACGCGCAACGGCTGCCCCGCCAACTACTCGCCCTGTCGCACTAACTCCGCGGCTGGACAGGCAGCGTTTCTGGCAGGAGCAGCGGGCGACGCTTCGCCTTCACCGTAACAACCGCGCCAAAAAAGGTACGCCGCGTCGTTCGGTTTCGTATCCTTTTCCCTTTTTCCTCTTTTCTCTATCTCTTGCGACAGGGACCGGGAAAGGGGGATACCCCGAAAGGGATCCTTCCCCGTGAAGGAACCAGGCTCCGAGCCTCCTTACTGATCAGAGGTTCGAAGGCTGGCCCCCCGAAGGGTTCAACAGCCGCCTCAGATCGCGTGGGCCCGACACCCACTACTGGTCAGAGGTTCGAAGGCCGGCCCCCCGAAGGGTTCCACGACCGCCTCAGGCTACTCGGGCTCCGCGCCCATTACTAATCAGGGGTTCGAAGGCTGGCCCCCGAAGGGTTCACAGTCGCCTCAGACGCCGAGCGAGGGATGACCAGGGGTACGTTCGATACATAACCAAGGCTCGGGCTGCGCTCCCGAGGTACCCTAGGACATTTTCGAGACCAGCGGAAACGATCTTGTAACGGAATCCCATCGGAGGGAGGCATCGAGCCCTCGGACCCCGTCGCCAGGGGACCGGGTCCGGCAGATCACCCGCCGGTACTTTTGGGCGTGCCTCTGGGCCCCTAGCCGACCCCCAACGAACGGGGCACGGACGTCCACTCGGATTACCCGCTTGCAGCTCACCGGAGACACCATGTTCGGTGCCCATCGAGGGTAACATGGCGCTCTCCCCCCTCCTCCTTGCGGAAAGGTGACGTAGGGGCGTATGTAAAAAAGCTGAGTCTGTCCCTGATCGCCCTCTCGCTCTGTGCAGAGGCTCGGGGGCTGCTCTCGCAAACCTGGCTCCGGCCAAACCGTTGACAGCGTCAACATACCAGCCCGAGAACTTGGGCCCCGACCGTGCACCCGGGCTACAGCCTGCTCGCATGAGGGAACAACCAGACCAGCCGAAGCATTACGCAAGGCATTAAGACCTCGAAGGAGTGAAACCACTCCTCCGAGGCCTCGGGGGCTACACCCGGCGGGTGCGCTCGCGCGCACCCACCGGAACAAAATGCAACCGAGAAAGGCTGGTCCCCTTGCAAAAAAGTGCGACGAAAGCCTCCAAGCGAGTGCTAACACTCCCTTCGAGGCTCGGGGGCTACTGTCGGGGACCATAATTAGGGGTACCCTCAAGACGCTTAATTCTCAGCTGGTAACCCCCATCAGCATAAAGCTGCAGAGGCCTGATGGGTGCGATTAAGTCAGGGATCAGTCCATACGAGCGACTCGATCACGCCTCGCCCGAGCCTAGCCTCGGGCAAGGGCAGCCGACCCCGAGGGGTTTCTGTCTCGCCTGAGGCCCCCCCTTTTAACGGCGGACACATCTCCGGCTCGCCCGAGGCCTTGCCTTCGCTAAGAAGCAGCCCTGACTAAATCGCCGCGCCGACCGACCGAGTCGCAGGAGCATTTAACGCAAAGGTGGTCTGACACCTTTATCCTGACACGCGCCCTCCGGCAGAGCCGAAGTGACCGCCGTCACTTCGCCGCTCCACTGACTGGTCTGACAGAAGGACAGCGCCGCCTGCGCCACTCCGACTGCAGTGCCACTTGACAGAGTGAGACTGACAGGCAGTCAGGCCTTGCCAAAGGCGCCATAGGAAGCTCCGCCCGACCCAGGGCTCGGACTCGGGCTCAGCCCCGGAAGACGGCGAACTCCGCTCCGCCCGACCCAGGGCTCGGACTCGGGCTAAAGCCCCGGAAGACGGCGAACTCCGCTCCGCCCGACCCAGGGCTCGGACTCGGGCTAAAGCCCCGGAAGACGGCGAACTCCGCTCCGCCCGACCCAGGGCTCGGACTCGGGCTAAAGCCCCGGAAGACGGCGAACTCCGCTCCGCCCGACCCAGGGCTCGGACACGGGCTAAGGCCCCGGAAGACGGCGAACTCCGCTCCGCCCGACCCAGGGCTCGGACTCGGGCTCAGGCCCAGAAGACGACGAACTCCGCTTCGCCCGACCCCAGGGCTCGGACTCCGCCCTGGCCTCTTCCGAACAACCTCCGCCTCGCCCGACCCAGGAGCTCGGGCTCGGCCTCGGCCATGGAAGACAGACTCGACCTCGGCTTCGGAGGAGCCTCCACGTCGCCCGACCTAGGACACAGGCCCGCCACGTCCACAGGAAGCGCCATCATCACTCTACCCCGAGCCGACTTGGGCCACAGAGAACAAGACCGGTGTCCCATCTGGCTAGCCCCGCCAGATAGGCAATGATGGCGCCCCGCTAGCCCTGTGACGACGGCGGCTCTCAGCTCCCTTACGGAAGCAGGGGGACGTCAGCAAGGACTCAACCGCTCCGACAGCTGTCCCTCCGCCAGGCTCCATTGCTCCTCCGACAGCCACGACATCACACCAGCAGGGTGCCAAGATCTCTCCGGCTGCCACATTGGCATGTACTTAGGGCGCTAGCTCTCCCCCGCTAGACACGTAGCACTCTGCTACACCCCCATTGTACACCTGGATCCTCTCCTTACGCCTATAAAAGGAAGGACCAGGGCCTTCTTAGAGGAGGTTGGCCGCGCGGGGACGAGGACGGGGCAGGCGCTCTCTTGGGGCCGCTCGCTTCCCTCACCCGCGTGGACGCTTGTAACCCCCTACTGCAAGCGCACCCGACCTGGGCGCGGGACGAACACGAAGGCCGCGGGATTTCCACCTCTCTCACGCCCGTCTCCGGCCACCTCGCTTCCCCCCTTCGCACTCGCCCACGCGCTCGACCCATCTGGGCTGGGGCACGCGGCACACTCACTCGTCGGCCTTAGGGACCCCCGGTCTCGAGACGCCGACAATAGCAGTACATGCCAAAAGGTGTGATGAAAGAAGTCGCGAGCTAGTCGGACTCTTTCATCTTGATTTGGTGATACCCTGAGTAGGCATCGAGGAATGACAAGGTTTCGCACCCAGCAGTGGAATCCACGATTTGATCGATGCGAGGCAGAGGGTAGGGAACCTTCGGACATGCTTTGTTTAGACCAGTGTAGTCTACACACATCCTCCACTTCTCACCTTTCTTTTTCACAAGCACAGGGTTGGCTAACCATTCGGGATGGAATACCTCTTTGATGAACCCCGCAACCATCAGCTTGTGGATCTCCTCGCCTATGGCTCTGCGCTTTTCCTCGTCGAAACGGCGCAGAGGCTGCTTCACGGGTCAGGCTCCAGCTCGGATATCCAGCGAGTGCTTGGCGACATCCCTCGGTATGCCAGGCATGTCCGAGGGACTCCACGCAAAAACCTCGGCGTTTGCGCGGAGGAAGTCAACGAGCACTGCTTCCTATTTGGGGTCGAGCTCGGAGCCGATCTGGACTTGCCTAGAGGCGTCGTTGCTGGGGTCAAGAGGGACGGACTTAACCGCCTCTGCTGGCTCGAAGTTGCCGGCGTGGCGCTTCGCATCTGGCACCTCCCTGGAGAGGCACTCGGACTCGGCGAGGGCCTCTAGCGTACTCCACACACTCCACGTCGCATTCGTACGCGTGTCGATATGTGGATCCGACGGTGATGACCCCGTTGGGGCCCGACATCTTGAGCTTGAGGTAGGTGTAGTTGGGGACGACCATGAACTTGGCGTAGCACGGTCTCCCCAGCACCGCGTGGTAAGTTCCTCGGAACCCGACCACCTCGAACGTGAGGGTTTCCTTTCGGAAGTTGGAGGGAGTCCCGAAGCAGATGGACAGATCGAGTTGTCCAAGGGGCTGGACGCGCTTCCCGGGGATGATCCCGTGAAAAGGCGCCGCACCGGCCCGGATCGTGGACAGATCGATCTGCAAGAGCCCGAGGGTCTCGGCGTAGATGATGTTGAGGCTGCTGCCTCCGTCCATGAGGACCTTGGTGAGCCTGACGTTGCCAATGACGGGCTCGACACGCGGTCGGGGTGGTCACCTTGGTCGAAGGTGATGGGCTTGTCGGACCAGTCTAGGTAGACTGGCGCCGCCACCTTCACCGAGCAGACCTCCCGGCGCTCCTGCTTGCGGTGCCGAGCTGAGGCATTCGCCACTTGCCCACCTTAGATCATGAAATAGTCGTGGACCTTAGGGAACTATTCTGCCTTGTTGCCCTCCTTCTTGTCGTTGTCATGGCCTCTGCCACCTTCCGCCGGGGGCCGGGCTTTATGGAAGTAGCGCGGAAGCATGACACATTCCTCAAGAGTGTGTTTGACGGGACCCTAATGATAGGGGCACGACTCCTTGAGCATCTTGTCGAACAGGTTGGCCCCTCCGGGAGGCTTCCGAAGGTTCCTGTGCTCGGCGGCAGCGACAAGATCTGCGTCGGCGGCGTCGCGTTTCGCTTGCGACTTCTTCTTGCCCTTCTTCTTCGTGCCGCGCTGGGCGGACGCCTCGGGGATGTCTTCCTGCTGGCGTCCCTAAGGCTGCTTGTCCTTCCGAAAGATGGCCTCGACCGCCTCCTGACCAGAGGCGAACTTGGTGGCGATGTCCATCAACTCGCTCGCCCTGGTGGGAGTCTTGCGACCCAGCTTGCTCACCAGGTCACGGCAAGTGGTGCCGGCGAGGAACGCGCCGATGACATTCGAGTCGGTGATGTTGGGCAGCTCGGTGCGTTGCTTTGAAAACCGCCGGATGTAGTCCCGCAGGGATTCCCCTGGCTGCTGGTGGTAGCTTCGGAGATCCCAGGAGTTCCCAAGGCACATGTATGTGCCCTGGAAGTTTCCAGCGAAGGCTTTGACCAGATCGTCCCAGTTGGAGATCTGCGCAGGAGGCAGATGCTCCAGCCAGGCTCGGGCGGCGTCGGAAAGGAACAGGGGGAGGTTGCAGATGATGAGGTTGTCATCATCCGTTCCACCTAGCTGGCAGGCCAGCCGGTAGTCCGCAAGCCATAGTTCCGGCCTTGTTTCCCCTGAGTACTTGGTGATGGTAGTCGGGGCTCGGAACCGGGTCGGGAACGGCGCCCGTCGTATGGCCCGGCTGAAGGCTTGCGGACCAGGTAAAAGGGAAATGTGCCCTTGGGCCATTTCTAAGTATTTTGGTGATTGAGTGCCAACACAAGTGCTTAAATGTAAATCTATGCCCATGAATGGACAAAGTGCAAATCAAGAGCGAAGGTATGTTTCTAAGTCTTAGTACATTGGTTTTGTGTACTAATATACTTGTCTAAGTATAAGAAACAGAAAGAAGAAGAAAAGAGAAGAGTTGGCTGTGTACAGCCAAAAGGCTGTTTCGGTCTGGGGCACCGGACTGTCCGGTGGTGCACCGGACAGTGTCCGGTGCGCCAGGCTGACTCGGCGCGAAGTGGCCGCTCTCGGGAATTCGCCGACGGCGTACGGCTAAAATTCACCGGACTGTCCGGTGTGCACCGGACTGTCCGGTGAGCCAATGGTCGGCCGCGCGATCTGCGCAGGACACGTGGCCGAGCCAACGGCTAGAAGGGGGCACCGGACTGTCCGGTGTGCCAACGGCTCTCTGGCCACCAACGGTCAACTGCGCCATTTATGGAAAGGAATCGGGCACCGGACAGTGTCCGGTGCACCCGACGACAGAAGGCAAGATTGGCCTTCCAGGTTTGCTCTCAACGGCTCCTAGCTGCCTTGGGGCTATAAAAGGGACCCCTAGGCGCATGGAGGAGATCATCAAGCATTCCTACAACATTCCTAAGCACCAGGACATCGATTCCACGCATTTGGTTCATTGTGATAGCATCTAGAGCTCTTGTTGAGTTGTGAACTCATTGAGTTGTGTTGCGAGCTCTTGTTGCGACTTGTGTGCGTGCTGTTGCTCTGATTTTGAGTCTTGTGTGCGTTGCTAGTTTCTCCCTTACTCCGTATTTCTTTGTGAATCTTAAGTGTAAGGGCGAGAGGCTCCAAGTTGTGGAGATTCCTCGCAAATGGGATATTGAAAGACAAAGCAAAACACCATGGTATTCAAGTTGGTCTTTGGACCGCTTGAGAGGGGTTGATTGCAACCCTCGTCCGTTGGGACGCCACAACGTGGAGTAGGCAAGCGTTGGTCTTGGCCGAACCACGGGATAAACCACTGTGTCATCTCTGTGTTTGATCTCTTGTGGTATTGTGTTTTGTTGAGACTCCTCTCTAGCCACTTGGCAATTATTGTGCTAACACTTAACAAGTTTTTGTGGCTATAAGTTTAAATTTCACAGAATCACCTATTCACCCCCCCTCTAGGTGCTTTCAATTGGTATCGGAGCCGTTCTCTTCAAGAAAGGGACTAACCGCCCGAAGAGATGGATCCTAAAGGCAAGGGGATGGTGATCAACGACAAGGAAAAGGAGTCCTTCGTCAACGAGCCCAATGATGACAAGCCCACCGACTCAGGCTCGGGCCACAAAAGAAAAGACGGGAGAAAGAAGAAGGCAAGGCGCATCAAGGAAATTGTCTACTACGACAGCGACGAATCTTCCTCCTCCCAAAGGACGACGACGACTACGATAGACGAAAGACGGTTAACTCAAACTTTTCTTTCGATTATTCGCGCATCCCGCATAGTTCAAATGCTCAATTGCTTCCCATTCCACTTGGCAAGCCCCCTCACTTTGATGGAGAGGATTACGGATTTTGGAGCCACAAAATGCGTACTCACCTGTTTTCTCTCCATCCAAGCATTTGGGAGATTGTGGAAAGTGGAATGAAATTTGATAGCTCGGATAGCCCTATGTTTATTAATGAACAGATTCATAGAAATGCACAAGCTACTACTGTATTGCTAGCCTCGTTGTGCAGGGACGAGTATCACAAGGTGAGCGGCTTGGACAATGCCAAGCAGATCTGGGACACCCTCAAGATCTCTCATGAGGGAAACGACGTCACCTTGCTCACCAAAATAGAGTTGGTGGAAGGCGAACTTGGACGGTTCGCGATGATAAGGGGGGAGGAGCCGACGCAAACATACAACCGGCTCAAGACCCTTATCAACAAAATAAGGAGCTACGGGAGCACGCGATGGACGGACCACGACATCGTCCGCCTAATGCTAAGGTCATTTACCGTTCTTGATCCTCATTTGGTGAACAATATACGTGAAAATCCCAGGTACACCAAGATGTCGCCCGAAGAAGTTCTTGGGAAATTCGTTAGTGGGCGAATGATGATCAAGGAGGCAAGGTACGTGGACGACGCCTTGAATGGTCCGATCAACGAGCCGCAACCCCTTGCTCTCAAAGCAACACGAAGCAAGGAGGCGCTACCTAGCAAGGTGGCACAGATTGAGGCGGCCGGACTTAATGATGAAGAGATGGCTCTCATCATCAAAAGATTCAAGACGGTGCTTAAAGGTCGCAAGGGACAACCAAGCAAGACTAAAGCCAAGGGGAAGCGCTCATGCTTCAAATGCGGTAAGCTTGGTCATTTTATTGCTAACTGTCCCGACAATGATAGTGATCAGGATCAAGGGAACAAGAGGGAGAAAAAGAAGAACTATAAGAAGGCAAAGGGCGAGGCTCATCTTGGCAAGGAGTGGGATTCGGACTGCTCTTCGTCCGACTCCGACAATGAAGGACTCGCCGCCACTGCCTTCAACAAGTCATCCCTCTTCCCCAACGAGCGACACACTTGCCTCATGGCAAGGGAGAAGAAAGTAAGCACTCATAATACTAGTACTTATGCTTCTTCAAGTGAGGATGAGTCTAGTGATGATGATGAGATAGATTACTCATGCTTATTCAAGGGATTAGATAGAACCAAGGTAGACAAAATTAATGAATTGATTGATGCCTTGAATGATAGGAATATACTTTTAGAAAAGCAAGAGGATTTGTTGTATGAAGAACATGATAAATTTGTAGAAGCTCAGAAATCTCTTGCTCTATAAATTAAGAGAAATGAAATGCTCTCTAGTGAACTATCTTCTTGTCATGAAACTATTGCTAAGTTAAAAAGCTTTAATGATGATTTAAATGCTAGACTAGAAGTAGCTAGTAAATCTAAGTCTTGTGTAGAAATTGTTGAAACTTGTAATAGGTGTAAAGATTTTGACATTGATGCTTGTAGTGAACACCTAGTTTCAATTTCCAAACTTAATGATGAATTGGCTAGTCTTAATGCTCAACTTAAGACTAGCAAGAGTAATTTTGATAAGCTAAAATTTGCAAGGGATGCCTACACAATTGGTAGACACCCCTCAATTAAGGATGGACTTGGCTACAAGAGGGAAGCCAAGGACTTGACAAGACATAAGGCTCCTATCTCCGCCAAGGAGAAAGGGAAGGCTCCTATGGCTAGTAGTGCTAAAAGGAACCATGCTTTTATGTACCATGATAGGAGACAAACTAGAAATGCTTATAGGAGTTATAATGCTTATGATGAGTTTGATTCTCATGCCATGTTTGCTTCTAGTTCTTCCTATATGCATGGTAGAAATATGTCTAGGAGAAGTGCTATTCATCATGTGCCTAGAAAGAATATTATTCATGCTCCTAGGAAAGTAATGAATGAACCTTCTAAAATTTATCGTGCTTTAAATGCTTCCTTTGCTATTTGTAGAAAGGATAGGAAAATAGTTGCTAGGAAGTTAGGGGCAAAATGCAAGGGAGACAAAACTTGCATTTGGGTCCCTAAGGATATTTGCACTAACCTTGTAGGACCCAACATGAGTTGGGTACCTAAGACCCAAGCCTAAATTTGCCTTGCAGGTTTATGCATCCGGGGGTTCAAGCTGGATTATCGACAGCGGATGCACAAACCATATGACGGGGGAGAAGAAGATGTTCACCTCCTACGTCAAGAATAAGGATTCCCAAGATTCAATTATATTCGGTGATGGGAATCAAGGCAAGGTAAAAGGGTTAGGTAAAATTGCAATTTCTAATGAGCACTCTATCTCCAATGTGTTTTTAGTTGAGTCTCTTGGTTACAATTTGCTATCTGTTAGACAGTTATGTGATATGGGATATAACTGTTTGTTTACAAATATAGATGTGTCTGTCTTTAGAAGATGTGATGGTTCACTAGCTTTTAAGGGTATTCTAGACGGCAAGCTTTACTTAGTTGATTTTGCAAAAGAAGAGGCCGGTCTAGATGCATGCTTAATGGCTAAGACTTGCATGGGCTGGCTGTGGCATCGCCGCTTAGCACATGTGGGGATGAAGAACCTCCACAAGCTTCTAAAGGGAGAACACATGATAGGTCTAACCAATGTTCATTTCGAAAAAGATAGACCTTGTGCAGCTTGTCAAGCAGGGAAACAGGTGGGAGGCTCTCATCACACCAAAAATGTGATGACAACATCAAGACCCCTGGAGCTGCTACATATGGACCTCTTCGGACCCGTCGCCTATCTGAGCATAGGAGGAAGTAAGTATGGTCTAGTTATCGTTGATGACTTTTCCCGCTCCACTTGGGTGTTCTTTTTGCAGGATAAGTCTGAAACCCAAGTGACCCTCAAGCGCTTCCTCAGGAGAGCTCAAAATGAGTTTGAACTCAAGGTGAAGAAGATAAGGAGCGACAACGGGTCCGAGTTCAAGAACCTTCAAGTGGAGGAGTTCCTTGAGGAGGAAGGGATCAAGCACGAGTTCTCCGCTCCCTACACACCACAGCAAAATGGTGTGGTAGAGAGGAAGAACATGATGCTAATTGATATGGCAAGGACGATGCTTGGAGAATTCAAGACCCCCGAGTGTTTCTGGTCGGAAGCCGTGAACACGGCTTGCCACGCCATCAACAGGGTCTACCTTCATCGCCTCCTCAGGAAGACTTCGTATGAGCTACTAACCGGTAACAAACCCAATGTATCTTACTTTCGTGTATTTGGGTGCAAGTGCTACATTCTAGTAAAGAAGGGTAGAAATTCTAAGTTTGCTCCCAAAGCTGTAGAAGGGTTTTTGTTAGGTTATGACTCAAATACAAAGGCGTATAGAGTCTTCAACAAATCGTCGGGTTTGGTTGAAGTCTCTAGCGACGTTGTATTTGATGAGACTAATGGCTCTCCAAGAGAGCAAGTTGTTGATCTTGATGATGTAGATGAAGAAGACGTTCCAACGGCCGCTATGCGCACCATGGCGATTGGTGATGTGCGACCACAGGAACAATTGGAGCAAGATCAACCTTCTTCCTCAACAACGGTGCATCCCCCAACTCAAGACGATGAACGGGTTCATCAAAAGGAGGCGTGTGATCAAGGGGGAGCACAAGATGATCACGTGATGGAGGAAGAAGCGCAACCGGCACCCCCAACCCAAGTTCGAGCGGTGATTCAAAGGGATCATCCCGTCGACCAAATTTTGGGTGACATTAGCAAGGGAGTAACTACTCGATCTCGATTAGTTAATTTTTGTGAGCATTACTCCTTTGTCTCTTCTATTGAGCCTTTCAGGGTAGAGGAGGCCTTGCTAGATCCGGATTGGGTATTGGCCATGCAGGAGGAACTCAACAACTTCAAGCGCAATGAAGTTTGGACACTGGTGCCTCGTCCCAAGCAAAATGTTGTGGGAACCAAGTGGGTGTTCCGCAACAAACAGGACGAGCACGGGGTGGTGACGAGGAACAAGGCTCGACTTGTGGCAAAAGGTTATGCCCAAGTCGCAGGTTTGGACTTTGAGGAGACGTTTGCTCCTGTGGCTAGGCTAGAATCAATTCGTATCTTGCTAGCATATGCCGCTCACCATTCTTTCAGGTTGTTCCAAATGGATGTGAAGAGCGCTTTCCTCAACGGGCCAATCAAGGAGGAGGTGTACGTGGAGCAACCCCCAGACTTCGAGGATGAACGGTACCCCGACCACGTGTGTAAGCTCTCTAAGGCGCTCTATGGACTTAAGCAAGCCCCAAGAGCATGGTATGAATGCCTTAGAGACTTTCTAATTGTTAATGCTTTCAAGGTTGGGAAAGCCGATCCAACTCTTTTTACTAAGACATGTGATGGTGATTTGTTTGTGTGCCAAATTTATGTCGATGACATAATATTTGGTTCTACTAACCAAAAGTCTTGTGAAGAGTTTAGCAGGGTGATGACGCAGAAATTCGAGATGTCGATGATGGGCGAGTTGAACTACTTCCTTGGGTTCCAAGTGAAGCAACTCAAAGACGGCACCTTCATCTCCCAAACGAAGTACACGCAAGATCTGCTAAAGCGGTTTGGGATGAAGGACGCCAAGCCCGCAAAGTCTCCGATGGGGACCGACGGACACACCGACCTCAACAAAGGAGGTAAGTTCGTTGATCAAAAAGCATACCGGTCAATGATAGGGTCTTTACTTTATTTATGTGCTAGTAGACCGGATATTATGCTTAGCGTATGCATGTGTGCTAGATTTCAATCCGATCCTAAGGAGTGTCACTTAGTGGCGGTGAAGCGAATTCTTAGATATTTGGTTGCTACGCCCTGCTTCGGGCTCTGGTATCCAAAGGGGTCTACCTTTGACTTGGTTGGATACTCAGATTCCGACTATGCTGGATGTAAGGTCGATAGGAAGAGTACATCGGGGACGTGCCAATTCTTAGGAAGGTCCTTGGTGTCATGGAACTCTAAGAAACAAACCTCCGTTGCCCTATCCACCGCTGAGGCCGAGTATGTTGCCGCAGGACAGTGCTGTGCGCAACTACTTTGGATGAGGCAAACCCTCAGGGACCTTGGCTACAATCTGAGCAAAGTCCCACTTCTATGTGACAATGAGAGTGCTATCCGCATGGCGGAAAATCCTGTTGAACACAGCCGCACAAAGCACATTGACATCCGGCATCACTTTTTGAGAGATCACCAGCAAAAGGGAGATATCGAAGTGTTTCATGTTAGCACCGAGAACCAGCTAGCCGATATCTTTACCAAGCCTCTAGATGAGAAGACCTTTTGCAGGCTGCGTAGTGAGCTAAATGTCTTAGATTCGCGGAACTTGGATTGAATTGTAGCATACATGTATTTATGCTTTTGATCATGATCCTTTTTGCATTTTGTTGTTTAGTATGGTGCTCAAGTTGTACAAACACTCCCTGGACCTCACAAGTCCGTTGCAAAGTGATGCACAGTTTTAGGGGGAGATGTGTTACAACTTGACCCTTTGAGACTAACCATATGCTTGAGTTTGCTTGTTTTAGTCTCGAAGGAGAATTAAAAGGGAAAAGGTGGACTTGGACCATGCAAGACTTCCACTGCACTCCGATGAAAAGAGTAACTTTTCCAAGTTCATCTTTTAACTCTTATTGCCTATTTGCTCTTAATTGAAGATTTTGGTGAGGCAATGGGGTTAAAGGGCCAAGATTGATCCCGTTTTGGTGCTTGATGCCAAAGGGGGAGAAAATAAAGGCCAAAGCGATAAATGGATCAGCTACCACTTGAGAAACATTCAAAACAGTAGGATAGAGCTTTTGGTTTGTCAAAACTCTTGCATTGTCTCTTTTGTCAAAAGTTGGCCTCTTGTGGGGAGAAGTGTTGATTATGGAAAAAGGGGGAGTTTTTGGAATCTTGAATCAATTTTCTATGGAAAACCTCTCTTTATGTCTCTACAAGTGGATTTGACTTAGAGATAGGATTTTGAGTTTGATTTGCAAAAACAAACCAAGTGGTGGCAAAGGATGATCCATATATGCCAAATTGAATCAAAATGAATTTGAGTTTTTATTTGAAGTGATATTGCACTTGTTCTAGTTGCTTTATGTTGTGTTGGCATAAATCACCAAAAAGGGGGAGATTGAAAGGGAAATGTGCCCTTGGGCCATTTCTAAGTATTTTGGTGATTGAGTGCCAACACAAGTGCTTAAATGTAAATCTATGCCCATGAATGGACAAAGTGCAAATCAAGAGCGAAGGTATGTTTCTAAGTCTTAGTACATTGGTTTTGTGTACTAATATACTTGTCTAAGTATAAGAAACAGAAAGAAGAAGAAAAGAGAAGAGTTGGCTGTGTACAGCCAAAAGGCTGTTTCGGTCTGGGGCACCGGACTGTCCGGTGGTGCACCGGACAGTGTCCGGTGGTGCACCGGACAGTGTCCGGTGCGCCAGGCTGACTCGGCGCGAAGTGGCCGCTCTCGGGAATTCGCCGACGGCGTACGGCTAAAATTCACCGGACTGTCCGGTGTGCACCGGACTGTCCGGTGAGCCAACGGTCGGCCGGGCCAACGGTCGGCCGCGCGATCTGCGCAGGACACGTGGCCGAGCCAACGGCTAGAAGGGGGCACCGGACTGTCCGGTGTGCACCGGACATGTCCGGTGCGCCAACGGCTCTCTGGCCACCAACGGTCAACTGCGCCATTTATGGAAAGGAATCGGGCACCGGACAGTGTCCGGTGTGCACCGGACTGTCCGGTGCACCCGACGACAGAAGGCAAGATTGGCCTTCCAGGTTTGCTCTCAACGACTCCTAGCTGCCTTGGGGCTATAAAAGGGACCCCTAGGCGCATGGAGGAGATCATCAAGCATTCCTACAACATTCCTAAGCACCAAGACATCGATTCCACGCATTTGGTTCATTGTGATAGCATCTAGAGCTCTTGTTGAGTTGTGAACTCATTGAGTTGTGTTGCGAGCTCTTGTTGCGACTTGTGTGCGTGCTGTTGCTCTGATTTTGAGTCTTGTGTGCGTTGCTAGTTTCTCCCTTACTCCGTATTTCTTTGTGAATCTTAAGTGTAAGGGCGAGAGGCTCCAAGTTGTGGAGATTCCTCGCAAACGGGATATTGAAAGACAAAGCAAAACACCGTGGTATTCAAGTTGGTCTTTGGACCGCTTGAGAGGGGTTGATTGCAACCCTCGTCCGTTGGGACGCCACAACGTGGAGTAGGCAAGCGTTGGTCTTGGCCGAACCACGAGATAAACCACTGTGTCATCTCTGTGTTTGATCTCTTGTGGTATTGTGTTTTGTTGAGACTCCTCTCTAGCCACTTGGCAATTATTGTGCTAACACTTAACAAGTTTTTGTGGCTATAAGTTTAAATTTCACAGAATCACCTATTCACCCCCCCTCTAGGTGCTTTCACCAGGTGGTTCGGGCGAGGGGCTCCGATCCTCCCCACTGTCGTAGCGTCCCCCACGCCTGGGGTGGTAGCCTCGGCGCACCTTTTCGTCGAGGCGGGCTCGACGGTCGTGGCGGCGGTGCTCGTTGCCGAGGCGACCTGGGGCCGCAGGCGTCGCGTCCCGCGTGCGCCCAGTGTGGACCGAGGCTTCCCGCATGAATCGGGAAGTCGCGGCGCGATGCTCCAGGGGGTACGCTTACCTTCGGGAGGCAGAGCTCTCGGCCCGTCGGACCGCGGCATCCTCCAGGAGATTCTTGAGTTCTCCCTGGATACGCCGCCCCTCGGTGGTGGATGGCTCCGGCATCGCTCGAAGTAGTATTATCGCTGCAGCCAGGTTCTGGCCGACCACACTGGAAGCCAGGGGCAGCCTTGCCCTGGCATCGTCAATGATACAGTGCTAGACGTCCTAGGCCTGACGATGCGCTTCTCCGGCTAGTGCTCGGTCTGCCCATTCCTGCTCGATGTTTTGTCGGAGCTGCACAAGTTGTCCTGCTTCCTCGTCGAGCTTGGCCTGCATCTCGCGGATTTGCTCGAGCTGTGTGTCCTGACCCCCCGCAGGGACTGGGACCACAGCTAGCTCCCGTAGGATGTCAACGCGAGGCGCAGGCCCAGGGGGATCATCGTCCTCCAGCATACCGAGGTGGTTGCCTTCGTCGTGACCCCCTAGATCGACGTGGAAACATTCGCAACTTGGGCCACAACCTTCGTCGTCAAGGCTGTGGCCATTATCGGAGCAATCGGAGAGGCAGTAGTCGCATGCGGTCATGAAGTCTCGCATGGCGCTAGGATTACCGAGCCCGGAGAAATCCCAACCAGAGTCGGACTTGTCGTCTTCCTCAGAGCCCGGGGGCCCGTAGGTCGAGACGACCGTCAGTCGGTCCCAGGTTGACCACATATGGTACCCCGGAAGGTTAGGATATGCCTTTATGAAAGCGCTCACCGAAGCGGGATCGCTTGGTGGATCAAAGCTGAATCTAAAAGGCACAGGATGGAAAATGGACGGTACATCTCGATCGATGGACGGTGACGAAGTCGCGTCGGGGACGGACTGCACCGTTATGTCAGGTACGAGGCTAACGCCCAGCAGGCCCTTCGCGAGCGTGCTGGCGTCATCTGTTCGCTTGGGGTTGGCGTGTTGCGGGGAAACGTCGCTCGTCATCGTCTCAGGCGCGAGGTCAACGCCCGACGTGTCCCCCGCTGGGGCGCCGGCGTCGTCGACTCGCTCGACAGCCAACGAGGTGCCGCCTCCTCCTCCTGCGGCGAGGAAGGCGACGGGACAAACCCGGATGCTGCTCTTCCGCCATGGGGGGAAGACGTCACCAAGTCCGCCGCCGCCGGGCGGGCTGACGGTCGCTGTTGTCGCTGTCGCGCTGCGGGGGAAGGAGTACCATGTCGTAGCTGCCGTCGAGGGACATGAACTCGAGACTCCCGAAACAGAGCAGCATCCCGGGCTGAAGAGGTTGCTGGAGACTACCCATCTGGAACTTGACGCGAAGTTGTTCGTCAACACGCAGCAGGCCCCTACCTGGCGCGCCAACTGTCGGCGTTTCGACCCCGGGGGGTCCCTGGACCGACGAGTAAATTGTCGCTGCGTGCCCCAGCCCAGATGGGTTGGCGCGAGACGGGACACGAAGGGGGGAGAAAATCGTGGCTCCGTGTTATCCTGCGCCAGAGTGGGTGCGCTTGCAGTAGGGGTTTACAAGCGTTCGCGAGGGAGAGAGGAAGAGAGAGTCCCGCGCGACCACCCTCTTCGTATGAGGGCCATGTCCCTTCCTTTTATAGATGCAAGGAGAGGGTCCAGGTGTACAATGGGGGTGTAGCAATATGCTAATGTGTCCGGCAGAGAGGAGCCAGAGCCCTATGTACATGCCAACGTGGCTGTCGGAGAGGTGCTATAGCCCTGTACACGCGATGTCGTGGCCGTCGAAGGAGCGTTTGAGCCCTGTAGAAGCACAGCTGTCAGGGCTGCTGGGACCTTGCTGACGTCTCCTTGCTTCCGTAGGGGGCTGAGAACCACCGTCGTCGTGGACGCACACGGGGAGCCATCATTACTTGTTACCGGGGCGAGCCTGGATGGGACGCCAGTCTTGTTCCCCCGTAGCCTGAGCTAGCTAGGGGTAGGGTAATGATGCACCCCCTGCGGCGTGGTCGGTCCGAGCCCAAGGTCGGGCGAGGCGGAGACTCCTCCTGAGGCCGAGGACGGGGTCGGGCGAGGACGCGATTCCACCCGCGGTCGAGGTTGAGGCTGGGCCTTGGGGTCGGGCGAGGCGGAGACCACCTTCCGAGGTCGAGGTCGAGCCCTGGGGTCGGGCGAGGCGGAGTCCATCTTCCGAGGCCGAGGCGGGGGCCGAGCCCTGGGGTCGGGCGAGGCGGAGCTTCCTGTGGCGCCTGAGGCTGGACTCAGCTGCTGTCAGCCTCACCCTGGCGGGTGGCACAGCAGTCGGAGCGGGGCAGGTGACGCTGCTTTCCTGTCAGGTTGGTCAGTGGGAGGGCGAAGTGACTGCGGTCACTTCGGCTCTGTCGACTGAGGACTGCGCGTCAGGATAAGGTGTCAGGCGATTCTTGCATTGAATGCTCCTGCGATACGGTCGGTTGGCGAGGCGATCTGGCCAAGGTTGCTTCACTGCGAAGCCTGCCCGAGCTGGGCCTCGAGCGAGTCGAGGGTGCGTCCGTTGCTTGAGGAGGTCCTCGGGCGAGGCGTGGATTCGTCTAGGAGTATTGTTCCTGCCCGAGGTTGGGCTCGGGCGAGGCGAGATCGCATCCCTTGAGTGGACGAAGCTTTGACCTGAATCATGCCCATTAGTCTCTGCGGCTTGCGCTGACGGTGATTACTAACCGAGTTTAGGAGTGTTGGGGGTACCCCTAATTATGGTACCCGACAGACATAATGCCATATGTTAGAAAACAAGCTGTCAGTCACATGTTACCCATGACAATGATTGTTGATACATAGAAGTCTGAACAAACAGTACCAATAACACTGATCAAATGGCTGAGAAAACAGGTAATTCTAGCTATTCGGGTACCACTGCTTACTACTCAAACGGACCCAAATTACGTTCGGTTTTGAGTTTTGATACCCACATATAAGTTCACCGGGTTTTGGATATCGGGCTAAATGGGTTCAAGCTCGATTTTTTCGGATTTCGAACTTCGAGCTCCGATTTTATGCCCAGACATATATGGCCCTTTTGATTTTGCCAGCAAAGAAGTTATATACCAGTACTAGTACTTCAAATTTTCCCCACCATGCCAAAAAGAAAACAGTAGGAAAATGGTTCCTTTCAGCATTATCTCCGTTTGCTGTCCCGCCAACGCACGGACCATTCCCATCCGCTGAAAATCTCTCCACCCCGGCCCCGGCCCCGGCCGCGGCCATGGCGGCCTCCGCTCCCATCCACCTCCTCCTCTCGCCCTCCCGCTCTACATGGCCGCCACAAGATCCGAGCCTGAGGCCCATACCGCCCCTCCACGCGTGGCCGGCGCGCCAACGCCATCTCCGCGCTGCCCGCTGCGCGTTGTCGCCGCCTACGCCGTCGCTCGACCTCCCGCTCCTCCCGTTCCAGCCTGCGGAGGTAAAGATATTTTCGGATACGATACTTGTCCGGTTGTTTAGATTTCAGTCAAAACCCAAACCTTTAGTCTGCGGTTGCCGACTTTGATGTACATTATTCAGAGAAGTGGATGGTCTATTCCATCGAGTGCAATCAGTATCAGTTGGTCCCTGAAAAATGAACCACAGAACCAACCATTTCTGCGATGGTGAACCAGAATTTTGCATTGGCTGCACCGCGGGATGTGTTTCTTTTGCAATGCTGAATGGAGATGCTACAGTAAGGTTTATAAAACAAAGGAATTGCATTAAACATTACAGTCTGAACCCTTAAAGGCAGGTGAGACAGGGAGCAAGACAGCAAACAGCTAGCGACGAAGGGATAGGATTACATAACAGAAGAACAACGCCTGCAGACGCAACGAAAAACTGACAAAGTTTGCTCTATAGCCCAGAGTTGATGTTCTTCAGCGCTAAGGCAGACGACAGTAGCATCTGTTTCCAAATCTTTTCTGAATTCAAGCATTTTAGGTACCGTTTGGTTCACATATTTGTAACGTAATGAGTAAGTGATAACGATAAATCATGTTTGTTTTAGTTCAACCGTAATCAGATACCATACTAAAAATTGATACCGGACTATTCAAACTTGTTACCGCCAGTAATCGAGTGTAAACCATTACCATTACCCTTTACGTTACATTTCGTGAACCAAACAGCACCTTAGTATTTCCAGATATTGATGTTGGTGACTACTTTTTTATCTTATTTTATCTAGCAGTATCATATGGATTTTCTAAATTGCTATAAGTTCCTTCAATCAGTTGTTTTCATTATTTTTTGTTTTTGAAACGGTGCAAGAGAGTTGCATGTCATTTCATTAGTCGAATTAATCAGCAGTTTGAATTATCAGTAAAGTCTGTTGGGATTCAGCTAATATAATGAAAATGTTATAGGTGTTGATACCATCTGAATCGAAGACTCTACACTTGTATGAAGCAAGATATATAGCATTGCTTGAGGAGGTATGTTTTTTTTTGTTCAGTAAATTTATTCTTTTTTCATCAAAATGAGGATACACCACATTTCCATTATTGAAGAACCGAAATACAGAAATTCTCAGTTAGTAGAAACAGGGATATGAGAATGCACCAGTCGATTAATCTAGGACTAAACTACTTGATTCATGCAAAAATGAAACTAGCCTAGACTAATTCGCACCTAATACGATAAATAATCAGAAATTCTAGAACATCACAAGTAATAAGCTAGTTATTACTAGTCCAAATACCAAATATCCTTGATAAAACCTACTTGTATTAATTAGCCATGATGATGAATTACATTTTTTTTCTTGATTGACTAAATCTACTTTTTGTTCGTTTATCAAATTTGTGTCCACCTAGTTTTTTTGTTAAGATTTGTTAGTTTTTTGGATCCAAGGGAACACACACTTAGAAAACTTGGTATGGCAGAAAATTTTATTTTATTTTCTCAAATACTTAAAATACTTGTGCATATAGGCAGTCATTGCTTAAATGAGATAGTTATTCAAACATGACCCAAACTCATAGATTAGTTGAGTGTCAATGGCGAGGTATGTGGTGTGGGGTCAAACAAGATAAAGTTTTTCTATCTTTTTTTTGCGAGATCAGGGACGGTGAGGGAAGAGGTACTAGACTATAGATGACCAAATAAGATGTGTCTAACGGTTTCTCTGGTTGTGTGCACACGAGATGGATTGACCTATGGGGGCAAATCCTCATGTAAGGGTTGAGAGGGCTCAAAGCACGAGTAAATATTTGGCCTATAAGGGATGGACCATAATGCTGCACAGGGGGGTCAGCTTCCGTGACCTTTCTCGATCGGGGCTCCGATTGAGCTTCGTCATATAATACTGTGGGGCGGTCTTTGCTCTACCGGTTGAGTTTATAAAATTGTAGCTGAGGTGTATTGAGAACCCTATATATGTGAATCATTCTTGAAACACGAGGTCTGCATATTTCTTTGATAGGATACTAACAACTCAAACCATGAGTAGAGCGTTATGCAATTATCCTTACTTATTTATTGCTAATATTTACTTAACAGGCCTTGTACAAGAGGGAAAAATCTTTTGTTCACTTTGTGCTTGATCCAGTTGTAGATAGCTCTACTAAAGCTTCATTTGCTGTAAGATATGGCTGCTTGGTCCACATAGAAAGTGTAAGCTATTATCCTTCATGCAACACCTTTCTATAACTTTGCATACATCCTCTCTTGTTTCCTGCCACGTTTTGTCTTAATGGTTTGCCTTTAGTGTAGGTTCAAAAGCTGGAGATTGGAGCGTTGTTATCAATTAGAGGAGTGTGCCGTGTAAACATTTCGAATCTTTTGGATGTAAGCTCTTTCTTTTCTAGTTTTGAAATGTTATTCCATTGTTGATTCTAAAATCATACCATACTAGTTTTTGATACTTTTAAGTAGATATATTTGTATACTAGTTAACATTTGTTAGCGTGATGTATAGGGAAATAGGGCCCAGGTGGCTCGGCTGCCCTAACAGGGTGCGGCGGCTGCCTCCCCCCTCTGTATTTGGTTAGTTGACTGTGTTTGGCAAGGATCCCCTAGATTAGACCTTTCCTATTGTTAGATTAGATCTTTCCTTTATTAGGGATATCCTTGCCTATATGTACTGAGCCTTGGGCTCCTCCAATTAATCAATCAACTATTCCTAGCCATACTATTCTTTCATGGTATCACGAGACCAGGATCTCCCCAACCCCTCTCACCCTTCCACTGCCCCTACGCGCTGAATCTGCGCCGCAGTATGGTCGGGACCCCCGCACCCTCCGTCGACGACCCTGCTGAGCAGGCTCGCCGCGACTCCGACGCCTTGAAGCAGCAACTCGCCTAGACTTGCCGCGCCGCCCTCGCTGAAGCCGAGGCGGCCGAGCAGGAGGACGCTGCTGCATCCGCGGCACGCGACGCAGCCGCCGAGCGCGTCCGCACCGCACTGGCCAAGGCGGCCAAAGCCCGGGCCAACGCCGCTGCTGCGGCTGATCCCACCGACCCGGCTGACGACACCGACCACGAGGAAGCCACGGACATCTCCCGCACCATGACCCTCCACGAGGCCGCCGCCGTTCTCAACCTCCATGCCCAGGCTGTCTCCATGCAGAACGCCCGCAGTCTGGTGCCCCTCGTCCTCGACACCTCCGGCAACTACCCACGGTGGCGTGAACAGTTCCTCCTCGCCGTCACGAAGTATTCGCTGTAGGACCACATCCGCAGCTCCGCCATCTCAGCACTTCCTGATTGGGCTCGGATGAACGCCGTCGTCAAATCTTGGCTGTACAGCACGGTCACTACCGACCTTGCTGAAGCCGTGATCGACCACCGCGCCACCGCCTACGAAGCCTGGATCGCCATCGAGGACCACTTCATCGGCAATCAGGAGACTCGTGCTCTCCACCTCGACGCCAAGTTTCGCACGTTTGCCCAAGGTGACCTTTCCGTCACTGACTATTGCAAACACTTCAAGAAGATGGCCGCTGACCTCGTTGACCTCGGCGAACACGTGACTGACCGCACTCTGGTTCTCAACGTGATTCGCTAGCTCAACGAGCGGTATAGGGACATCGGGGTCCACCTCCGCCGTGGTCGCCCCTTCCCTTCCTTCGCCGCCGTCCGCAATGAACTCCTTCTTGAGGAGATCAACATGGTGCAGACCCCCTCTGCTCCTCCGACTGCCCTCGTCGCCACTGGCTCTCACTCACCTCGCCAGTCTGCGCCGACCAGCAGCGGCACTCCACGTCCAGCCGCCCCCAAGCAGAAGAAGAAGAGGACGCCGAACCACTGCACCTCCTCCGGTGGCACTGCCGCGCCTGGCAGCGGCGCTTCCTTCTCCGACTCCTCTGCTGCTGCGCATGGCGGCGGTTGGCCGTCGCTCTTCAACCCATGGACCGACTCCATCCAAATGTGGCCTAGTCCCCGTGCGCCTCCTCTGGCCCAGCTTCCCCAGGGGCGTGTCGGCCCACAGCAGCAGCATGCCCAACAACAGGCGCTTCTGGCCCAACAGCTCTACTCCCATCAACAGCTACCTCCGTAGCAACAGCAGCAGCAGCCGGCGCAGTACCAGCCCATGGTGGGATCTCCGCTCTGGGACCAGAATTCTCTGGCCTCCACTTTCAGCACCGTCACCCTCACTCCACCGGCGAACGACTGGTACCTTGATACAGGTGCCTCTTCCCACATGACCTCACATGATGGTACCCTCTCTCACTCCTCAATCCCTCGGTATCCCTCTCCCACCTCTATTGTTGTTGGTAATGGTTCACTTCTGCCTGTCACCGCCACCGGCTCAACACACCTTGGCTCCCTTACCCTAAATAATGTTCTTGTTTCGCCTCAGCTTATCAAGAATCTTATTTCTGTTCGCCAATTCACTATTGATAACAATTGTTCTGTGGAGTTTGACCGGTATGGTTGTTCTGTGAAGGATCTTCCCTCGCGGAGCGTGATCATCAGGTGCAATAGCTCCAAGCCGCTCTACCCACTCAAGCTGCCCGTGGCTCACTCCCTTGTTGCCAGCTCCACATCTGCCTCCCTGTGGCATCGTCGCCTCGGCCACCCTGGTCGCGAGGCACTCTCCAAACTCACTTCGGCTATCCTTGGTTGTAATAAAAGCTTGGAGTCTTTGTGTCATGCATGTCAGCTAGGACGACATGTTCGTCTTCCTTTTAATCCTTCAGTGTCTCGAGCGTCCAACAACTTTGATCTTATTCATTGTGACTTATGGACCTCTCCTATTGTTAGTGTCTCTGGTTACAAATATTACTTAGTTGTTCTTGATGACTGCTCTCATCACCTATGGACGTTTCCCTTACGACTTAAATCTGACACGTTTTCCACCCTGTCTAACTTTTTCGCCTATGTGTCTACCCAGTTCAGCGCACGCATCAAGGTCGTCCAGAGTGATAACGGCCGGGAGTTTGACAACTCCAGCATGCGCACCTTCTTCCTCACACATGGCATTCACTTTCGCATGTCATGTCCCTACACGTCCTCGCAGAACGGTCGCGCCGAGCAGATTATTCGTACCACTAACGATATTATTCGCTCTCTTCTATTTCAGGCAAGCATGCCTCCTTCATATTGGGCTGAAGCGTTGCACACTGCAACTCTCCTCCTCAACATCTTGCCAACCAAGACACTGAATTTTTCAACTCTGCACTTTGCTCTATCCGGCAGTGCCCCGTCGTACGATAATCTGCGTGTTTTTGGCTGTAAGTGTTACCCCAATTTGTCGGCCACTGCTCCCCACAAACTTGCCCCACGCTCTGCCCTATGCATCTTCCTTGGTTATTCTGCTCACCACAAGGGATACCGATGTCTTGATCCTACCTCCAATAGAATCATCATCTCCCGTCATGTTCTTTTTGACGAGTCCGCTTTTCCCTTTGCCGAGCATACCTCTACTCCCACTGCTACGGACTTCAACTTCCTAGATGAATTCCCTAACCCGGCACCACTTCCCATAGGGCTGCCAACTATGTCTCCTGCAGGTCCTCCGGGCGCCACCACTGTTGCTGCACGCCCCCATGCCCACGTGCAGCCACGTCCCGCGCCGCCAGTACCACCAGGATTTCCCGCACTCCCACGTGCGGGTGGTGCTCCGCCCTCACCAACCGGCACTCCGCTCTCCGCGCCACGCGCGGCACCGACGGCCTCTCCCGCACTCCCACATGCGGGTACTGCGCCAAGCGCGGCACCGGCGTCTCCACCTGGCTTCCCGACGCCGCCATGCTGAAAGGGAAATGTGCCTTTGGGCCATTTCTAAGTATTTTGGTGATTGAGTGCAAACACAAGTGCTTAAATGTGAAAATATGCCCATGGATGAACAAAGTGCAAATCACAAGTTAAGGTATGTTTCTAAGCCTTAGTACATTGGTTTTGTGTACTAATATTCTTGTCTAAGTGTTAGAAACAGGAAGAAGAAGAGGAGTGGAGGGCTGCTTCGGGCTGGGGCACCGGACTGTCCGGTGTGCACCGGACTGTCCGGTGTGCACCGGACAGTGTCCGGTGCGCCAGACCAGCGCAGAGCAAACCAGCCGCTCTCGGGGTTTTCTCCGGCGACTTCGGCTAAAATTCACCGGACTGTCCGGTGTGCACCGGACTGTCCGGTGAGCCAACGGTCGGCCGGGCCAACGGTCGGCCGCGCGATCGGCGCGCGACACGTGGCCGAGCCAACGGTCGGAATGGGGCACCGGACTGTCCGGTGTGCACCGGACATGTCCGGTGCGCCAACGGCGCCCGGATCTGCAACAGACAGCAACGGTCGGATGCGCTGTTTATGGAAATAAATCGGGCACCGGACAGTGTCCGGTGTGCACCGGACTGTCCGGTGCGCCCGACGACAGAAGGCAAGGATGGCCTTCCAGAATTGTTCTCAACGGCTCCTAGCTACCTTGGGGCTATAAAAGGGACCCCTAGGCGCATGGAGGAGAAAACCAAGCATTCCTTGAGCACTCTTGATCACTCACACATCAATCTCGCGCACTTGTTCGACATTCTAGTGATTTGAGCTCCGTTCTAGTGTGCTAGTCTTTTGAGCTCAAGTCTGGGTCTTGTGTGTGCGTATTCGCTGTGATCTTTGTGTCGTGTGTGAGTTGCTAATCCCTCCCTTGCTCTGTGATTCTCTGTGAACATCTTTTGTAAGGGCGAGAGGCTCCAAGTTGTGGAGATTCCTCGCAAACGGGATTGAGAAAAGAAAAGCAAGAACACCGTGGTATTCAAGTTGATCATTGGATCACTTGAGAGGAGTTGAGTGCAACTCTCGTCCGTTGGGACGCCACAACGTGGAGTAGGCAAGTTTTGTACTTGGCCGAACCACGGGATAACCACTGTGTCATCTCTGTGATTGGATTCTTGTGGTTATTGTGTTTTGACTCCTCTCTAGCCACTTGGCATTAACTGTGCTAACGCCTAATCAAGTTTTGTGGCTATAAGTTTAAGTTTTTACAGGATCACCTATTCACCCCCCTCTAGGTGCTCTCAATTGGTATCAGAGCCGTTCTCTTCGAGAAAGGGACTAACCGCCCGAAGAGATGGATCCTAAGGGGAAAGGAATCGTGATCAACGATAAGGAGAAGGAGTCCTTCGTCAATGAGCCCAAAGATGACAAGCCTACCGACTCCGGCTCGGGTCATAGACGAAAGGAAGGGAAGAAGAAGAAGACGAGGCGCATCAAGGAGATCGTCTACTACGACGACAGTGATGAGTCTACATCTTCCCAAAAGGACAACGACCACAACGACTACGAGCAAAGGAAACCGGTTAATTCTAACTTTTCTTTTGACTACTCTCGTATTCCGCAAAGTTCAAATTCACGTTTGCTTTCCATTCCACTCGGCAAGCCCCCACACTTTGATGGGGAGGACTACGGATTTTGGAGCCACAAAATGCGTAGTCACCTATTCTCTCTCCATCCTAGCATATGGGAGATTGTAGATAGTGGAATGCACTTTAATAGTTCGGATAGTCCTATATTCATTAATGAGCAAATCCATAAGAATGCACAAGCTACTACTGTTCTTCTAGCCTCATTGTGCAGGGATGAATATAATAAAGTGAGTGGCTTGGATAACGCCAAGCAAATCTGGGATACCCTCAAGATCTCTCATGAGGGAAATGACGCTACCTTGCTCACCAAAATGGAGTTGGTGGAGGGCGAGCTTGGACGGTTCGCGATGATAAGGGGCGAGGAGCCAACTCAAACATACAACAGGCTCAAGACCCTTATCAACAAAATAAGGACCTACGGAAGCACACGATGGACGGACCACGACGTCGTCCGACTAATGCTAAGGTCCTTTACCGTTCTTGATCCTCATTTGGTGAATAATATTCGTGAGAATCCTAGGTACACCAAAATGTCGCCCGAAGAAGTCTTAGGAAAATTCGTCAGCGGGCGAATGATGATCAAGGAGGCAAGGTACGTGGACGACGCCTTGAATGGACCGATCAACGAACCACAACCTTTTGCTCTCAAAGCTACAAGAAGCAAGGAGGCGCTACCTAGCAAGGTGGCACAAATTAAGGCGGTCGGACTTAATGATGAGGAGATGGCTCTCATCATCAAACGCTTCAAGACGGTGCTAAAGGGTCACAAGGGGCAGCCAAGCAAGACCAAGACGAAGGGGAAGCGCTCATGCTTCAAGTGCGGTAAGATTGGTCATTTTATCGCTAACTGCCCCGATAATGATAGTGACCAGGAAAAGGGAAACAAGAGGGAAAAGAAGAAGCATTACAAGAAGGCAAAGGGCGAGGCGCATCTAGGCAAGGAGTGGGACTCGGATTGCTCTTCTTCCGATTCCGACAATGAAGGACTTGCCGCCACCGCCTTCAACAAATCAGCCCTCTTCCCCAACGAGCGTCACACATGCCTTATGGCAAGAGAGAAGAAGGTATGTACTCGCAACTCTACTTATGCTTCTTCAAGTGAGAACGAATCTAGTGATGAGGATGAAGTAGATTATTCATGTTTGTTCAAGGGCTTAGATAGATCTAAGATAGACAAAATTAATGAATTAATTGATGCCTTGAATGAAAAGAATATACTTTTAGAAAAGCAAGAGGATTTGTTGTATGAAGAACATGATAAGTTTGTAGAGGCTCGAAAATCCCTTGCATTAGAAATTAAGAGGAATGAAATGCTTGCTTGTGAAGTGTCAACATGCCATGATTCAATTTCTAAATTAAAGAGCATTAATGATGACTTAAATGCTAAACTAGTAGAAGCACATAAATCCAACTCTTGTGTTGAACATGTTGAAATTTGCACTAGGTGTAAGGATGTTGATATTAATGCTTGTAGTGAACACGTAGTTTCCATTTCAAAATTGAATGATGAATTAGCTAGTCTTAATGCCCAACTTAAGACTAGCAAAAGTGATTTTGAAAAACTAAAATTTGCTAGGGATGCCTACACGGTTGGTAGACACCCCTTAATTAAGGATGGACTTGGCTTCAAGAGGGAAGCCAAGAACTTAACAAGCCATAAGGCTCCCATTCCCGCCAAGGAGAAAGGGAAGGCCCCTATGGCTACTAATGCTAAAAGGAATCATGCTTTTATATATCATGATAGGAGACAAACTAGAAATGCTTATAGGAGTTATAATGCATATGATGATTTTAACTCTCATGCCATGTTTGCTTCTAGTTCTTCCTTTATGCATGATGGAAATGTGTCTAAGAGAAATGCTATTCATCATGTGCCTAGAAAGAATATTATTCATGCTCCTAGGAAAGTAGTGAATGAACCTTCTACAATTTATTGTGCTTTAAATGCTTCCTTTGCTATTTGTAGAAAGGATAGGAAAATAGTTGCTAGGAAGTTAGGGGCAAAATGCAAGGGAGACAAAACTTGCATTTGGGTCCCTAAAGATATTTGTGCTAACCTTGTAGGACCCAACATGAGTTGGGTACCTAAAACCCAAGCCTAAATTTGCCTTGCAGGTTTATGCATCCGGGGGTTCAAGCTGGATTATCGACAGCGGATGCACAAACCATATGACGGGGGAGAAGAAGATGTTCACCTCCTACGTCAAAAATAAGGATTCCCAAGATTCAATTGTATTCGGTGATGGGAATCAAGGCAAGGTAAAAGGGTTAGGTAAAATTGCAATTTCTAATGAGCACTCTATCTCTAATGTGTTTTTAGTAGAGTCTCTTGGTTATAATTTGCTATCTGTTAGTCAATTATGCAACATGGGATATAACTGTCTATTTACAAATGTAGATGTGTCTGTCTTTAGAAGAAGTGATGGTTCACTAGCTTTTAAGGGTGCATTAGACGGCAAACTTTATTTAGTTGATTTTGCAAAAGAAGAGGCCGGTCTAGATGCATGCTTAATAGCTAAGACTAGCATGGGCTGGCTGTGGCATCGTCGCTTAGCACATGTGGGGATGAAGAACCTTCACAAGCTTCTAAAGGGAGAACATGTGATAGGTTTGACTAACGTGCAATTCGAAAAGGATAGACCTTGTGCAGCTTGTCAAGCAGGTAAACAAGTGGGAGGAGCGCATCACAGCAAGAATGTGATGACCACTTCAAGACCTCTGGAGCTGTTGCATATGGACCTCTTCGGACCCGTCGCCTATCTGAGCATAGGAGGGAGTAAGTATGGTCTAGTTATTGTAGATGATTTTTCCCGCTTCACTTGGGTGTTCTTTTTGCAGGATAAGTCCGAAACCCAAGGGACCCTCAAACGCTTCCTCAGGAGAGCTCAAAATGAGTTTGAGCTCAAAGTGAAGAAGATAAGGAGCGACAACGGATCCGAGTTCAAGAACCTTCAAGTGGAAGAGTTCCTTGAAGAGGAAGGGATCAAGCACGAGTTCTCCGCTCCCTACACACCACAGCAAAATGGTGTGGTAGAGAGGAAGAACAGGACACTCATCGATATGGCGAGGACGATGCTAGGAGAGTTCAAGACCCCCGAGTGCTTTTGGACGGAAGCCGTTAACACTGCTTGCCACGCCATCAACAGGGTCTACCTTCATCGCCTCCTCAAGAAGACGTCGTATGAGCTACTAACCGATGAAGAAGACGTTCCAACGGCCGCCATACGCACCATGGCGATTGGAGAAGTGCGGCCACAGGAACAAGATGAGCAAGATCAACCCTCTTCCTCAATTATGGTGCATCCCCCGACTCAAGACAATGAACAGGTTCATCAAAAGGAGGCGTGTGATCAAGGGGGAGCACAAGATGATCACGTGATGGAGGAAGAAGCGCAACCGGCACCTCCAACCCAAGTTCGAGCGACGATCCAAAGGGATCATCCCGTCGACCAAATTCTGGGTGACATTAGCAAGGGAGTAACTACTCGGTCTCGATTAGTTAATTTTTGTGAACATTACTCTTTTGTCTCTTCTATTGAGCCTTTCAGGGTAGAAGAGGCCTTGCTAGATCCGGACTGGGTGTTGGCCATGCAAGAGGAGCTAAACAACTTCAAGCGCAATGAAGTTTGGACACTGGTGCCTCGTCCGAAGCAAAATGTTGTGGGAACCAAGTGGGTGTTCCGCAACAAACAGGACGAGCACGGGGTGGTGACGAGGAACAAGGCTCGACTTGTGGCAAAAGGTTATGCCCAAGTCGCAGGTTTGGACTTTGAGGAGACTTTTGCTCCTGTGGCTAGGCTAGAGTCCATTCGTATTTTGCTAGCATATGCCGCTCACCATTCTTTCAGGTTGTACCAAATGGATGTGAAGAGCGCTTTTCTCAATGGGCCAATCAAGGAGGAGGTGTACGTAGAGCAACCCCCTGGCTTTGAGGATGAACGGTACCCCGACCATGTGTGTAAGCTCTCTAAGGCGCTCTATGGACTTAAGCAAGCCCCAAGAGCATGGTATGAATGCCTTAGAGACTTCTTAATTGTTAATGCTTTCAAGGTTGGGAAAGCCGATCCAACTCTTTTTACAAAGACATGTGATGGTGATTTGTTTGTGTGCCAAATTTATGTCGACGACATAATATTTGGTTCAACTAACCAAAAGTCTTGTGAAGAGTTTAGCAGGGTGATGACGCAGAAATTCGAGATGTCGATGATGGGCGAGTTGAACTACTTCCTTGGGTTCCAAGTGAAGCAACTCAAGGACGGCACCTTCATCTCCCAAACGAAGTACACGCAAGATCTACTAAAGCGGTTTGGGATGAAGGACGCCAAGCCCGCAAAGACGCCGATGGGAACCGACGGACACACAGACCTCAACAAAGGAGGTAAGTCCGTTGATCAAAAAGCATACCGGTCAATGATAGGGTCTTTACTTTATTTATGTGCTAGTAGACCGGATATTATGCTTAGCGTATGCATGTGTGCTAGATTTCAATCCGATCCTAAGGAATGTCACTTAGTGGCGGTGAAGCGAATTCTTAGATATTTAGTTGCTACGCCTTGCTTCGGGCTCTGGTATCCAAAGGGGTCTACTTTTGACTTGGTTGGATACTCAGACTCCGACTATGCTGGATGTAAGGTCGATAGGAAGAGTACATCAGGGACGTGCCAATTCCTAGAAAGGTCCCTGGTGTCTTGGAATTCTAAGAAACAAACCTCCGTTGCCCTATCCACCGCTGAGGCCGAGTATGTTGCCGCAGGACAGTGTTGCGCGCAACTACTTTGGATGAGGCAAACCCTCAGGGACTTTGGCTACAATCTGAGCAAAGTCCCACTCCTATGTGATAATG
The DNA here is from genome assembly GCF_902167145.1 of Zea mays. Lineage (NCBI taxonomy): Eukaryota > Viridiplantae > Streptophyta > Magnoliopsida > Poales > Poaceae > Zea > Zea mays. The sequence goes on along the minus strand of NC_050099.1, from coordinate 17,923,116 downwards.
AGAGTGCTATCCGCATGGCGGAAAATCCTGTTGAACACAGCCGCACAAAGCACATAGACATCCGGCATCACTTTTTGAGAGACCACCAGCAAAAGGGAGATATCGAAGTGTTTCATGTTAGCACCGAGAACCAGCTAGCCGATATCTTTACCAAGCCTCTAGATGAGAAGACCTTTTGCAGGCTGCGTAGTGAGCTAAATGTCTTAGATTCGCGGAACTTGGATTGAATTGTAGCATACATGTGTTTATGCCCTTGATCATGTTCATTCTGCATTTTGTTGCTTATTGTGGTGCTCAAGTTGTACAAACACTCCCTGGACCTCACAAGTCCATTGCAAAGTGATGCACATGTTTAGGGGGAGATGTGTTACAACTTGACCCTTTGAGACTAACCATATGCTTGAGTTTGCGTGATTCAGTCTCGAAGGAGAATTGAAAGGGAAAAGGTGGACTTGGACCATGAAAGACTTCCACTGCACTCCGATGAGAGGGTAACTTATTCCAAGTTCATCTCATGACATCTTATTGCCATTTGCTTTTAATTGAAGACTTTGGTGAGGCAATGGGGTTAAAAGGCCAAGATTAATCCCGTTTTGGTGCTTGATGCCAAAGGGGGAGAAAATAAAGGCCAAAGTGATAAATGGATCAGCTACCACTTGAGAGATTTTGAAAATAGTAGAATAGAGTTTTTGTTGTGTCAAAAGCTTTTATTATCTTTTATTGTCAAAAGTTGGCTTCTTGTGGGGAGAAGTTTTGACTATGGGAAATAGGGGGAGTTTTTGAAATCTTTGATCAATTTCTTTTGGAATGACTCTCTTTATGCTTCAACATGTGTGTTTGACTTAGAGATAGAGATTTGAGTTTGATTTGCAAAAACAAACCAAGTGGTGGCAAAGGATGATCCATATATGCCAAAATTGAATAAAACTCAAGTTTATTTTATTTGAAGTGATTTTGCACTTGTTCTAGTTGCTTTATGTTGTGTTGGCATAAATCACCAAAAAGGGGGAGATTGAAAGGGAAATGTGCCTTTGGGCCATTTCTAAGTATTTTGGTGATTGAGTGCAAACACAAGTGCTTAAATGTGAAAATATGCCCATGGATGAACAAAGTGCAAATCACAAGTTAAGGTATGTTTCTAAGCCTTAGTACATTGGTTTTGTGTACTAATATTCTTGTCTAAGTGTTAGAAACAGGAAGAAGAGGAGGAGTGGAGGGCTGCTTCGGGCTGGGGCACCGGACTGTCCGGTGTGCACCGGACAGTGTCCGGTACGCCAGACCAGCGCGGAGCAAACCAGCCGCTCTCGGGTTTTTCTCCGGCGACTTCGGCTAAAATTCACCGGACTGTCCGGTGTGCACCGGACTGTCCGGTGAGCCAACGGTCGGCCGGGCCAACGGTCGGCCGCGCGATCGGCGCGCGACACGTGGCCGAGCCAACGGTCGGAATGGGGCACCGGACTGTCCGGTGTGCACCGGACATGTCCGGTGCGCCAACGGCGCCCGGATCTGCAACAGACAGCAACGGTCGGATGCGCTGTTTATGGAAATAAATCGGGCACCGGACAGTGTCCGGTGTGCACCGGACTGTCCGGTGCGCCCGACGACAGAAGGCAAGGATGGCCTTCCAGAATTGTTCTCAACGGCTCCTAGCTACCTTGGGGCTATAAAAGAGACCCCTAGGCGCATGGAGGAGAAAACCAAGCATTCCTTGAGCACTCTTGATCACTCACACATCAATCTCGCACACTTGTTCGACATTCTAGTGATTTGAGCTCCGTTCTAGTGTGCTAGTCTTTTGAGCTCAAGTCTGGGTCTTGTGTGTGCGTATTCGCTGTGATCTTTGTGTCGTGTGTGAGTTGCTAATCCCTCCCTTGCTCTGTGATTCTCTGTGAACATCTTTTGTAAGGGCGAGAGGCTCCAAGTTGTGGAGATTCCTCGCAAACGGGATTGAGAAAAGAAAAGCAAGAACACCGTGGTATTCAAGTTGATCATTGGATCACTTGAGAGGAGTTGAGTGCAACTCTCGTCCGTTGGGACGCCACAACGTGGAGTAGGCAAGTTTTGTACTTGGCCGAACCACGGGATAACCACTGTGTCATCTCTGTGATTGGATTCTTGTGGTTATTGTGTTTTGACTCCTCTCTAGCCACTTGGCATTAACTGTGCTAACGCCTAATCAAGTTTTGTGGCTATAAGTTTAAGTTTTTACAGGATCACCTATTCACCCCCCCTCTAGGTGCTCTCACATGCGCTGCTCCTGCCTTGCGCGTCTACTCCAGGCGCCCAAAGCCGGTGGTGGTCCCTCCGGCGGCACCAGTCGCCACGACGGCACCGGCCCCGGTGCCCCGGGGTGCTGTTGCTGTCCCCCCGACAGTGAACAAGCACACCATGACGACTCGGGCCAAGGACGGTTTTCGCATACCGTCCTTATACCACGCTGCGCCACTGTCCCCGATTCCGAAGACCTTTCGTGGCGCCCTTGCCGATCCCAATTGGCGGGCTGCTATGGAGGAAGAACATGCTGCCCTTCTCCAGAACCAGACTTGGGAGTTGGTTCCTCGCCCGCAACATGCCAACATTGTCACGGGCAAATGGATTTTCAAACACAAGTTCCACGCAGACGGTTCGCTGGAACGCTACAAGGCACGTTGGGTCCTTCGCGGTTTCACCCAGCGTCCGGGCATCGACATTGCCGAAACCTTCAGTCCGGTCGTCAAGCCCGCCACGGTTCGCACAGTGCTCTCTCTGGCTCTCTCTTGCCAGTGGCCAGTTCACCAACTCGATGTCAAGAATGCCTTCCTACATGGCACCTTGACGGAGACCGTGTTTGCTGCTCAGCCCTCCGGATTCGAGGACTCCGCCAGGCCCGACTTTGTCTGTCGTCTGAACAAGTCGTTGTACGGTCTCAAGCAGGCTCCCCGTGCTTGGTACAACCGTTTTGCCACGCATCTGGTCTCTCTTGGTTTTGTGGAAGCCAAGTCGGACACTTCAGTGTTTGTCTACCGTCGTGGGACTGACACAGCCTACCTGCTCCTTTACGTTGATGACATCGTCCTCACCGCCTCCTCGACACATCTCCTACGGAAGGTCATCTCAGCTCTCCAGCAGGAGTTTGCCATGAAGGATTTGGGCAAACTCCATCACTTCCTCGGGATGCAAGTTCAGCGCAGTGCCGACGGTATGGTACTCTCTCAGCGCCAGTATATGGTTGACATCTTGGATCATGCTGGCATGGCTGAGTGCAAACCTTGCACAACGCCCGTGGATACCAGCCCTAAGGTCTCTGCCACCTCGGGCGCACCAGTACCTGATCCGTCTGACTACAGGAGTCTCGTCGGCGCCTTGCAGTATCTGACCTTCACACGGCCCGACATTGCCTACGCCATACAGCAGGTTTGCCTTCACATGCATGACCCTCGAGAGCCCCACCTGGCTGCTCTCAAGCGCATCCTTCGCTACATTCGGGGTACTCTTCACCTGGGTCTTCACCTTCGACCGTCGACCCAAGATGACCTGGTGGTTTATTCTGATGCTGACTGGGCTGGCTGTCCCGATACGCGCAAGTCCACCTCGGGCTATGCTGTGTTTCTTGGTGACAACCTGGTCTCCTGGTCCTCCAAGCGTTAGAACACCGTGTCTCGTTCCAGCGCGGAGGCCGAGTACCGCGCCGTCGCCAATGGTGTTGCTGAGGCTTCTTGGCTCCGACAGCTTCTTCATGAGCTCCACATTCCGCTCCGCCGTGCTACCATTGTCTACTGCGACAACGTCAGCGCGGTGTACATGTCCTCCAACCCGGTTCAGCATCAACGGACGAAGCATATCGAGATCGATCTTCACTTCGTTCGTGAGAAGGTAGCCATGGGTGTCGTGCGGGTTCTTCACGTTCCCATGACATCCCAGTTCGCCGACGTCTTCACAAAGGGGCTGCCTTCTACAGTGTTCTCTGAGTTTCGGTCCAGCCTGAATGTCCGTGGCTAACCACCGACGATCAGACTGCGGGGGCGTGTTAGCATGATGTATAGGGAAATAGGGCCCAGGTGGCTCGGCTGCCCTAACAGGGTGCGGCGGCTGCCTCCCCCCCTCTGTATTTGGTTAGTTGGCTGTGTTTGGCAAGGATCCCCTAGATTAGACCTTTCCTATTGTTAGATTAGATCTTTCCTTTATTAGGGATATCCTTGCCTATATGTACTGAGCCTTGGGCTCCTCCAATTAATCAATCAACTATTCCCAGCCATACTATTCTTTCAACATTTTCTATGAATTGTCTTTACAATACCTTCAAAGGTCGACTTCTGCTTGATATACGAACAATTGTATTTCTTTTGATATCTTGTGAGGAACGGGAAACGTGAACAACTGAATACTAGTGTTGTTGGAGAGTGAAAACCCTAACCTTAGACAAGGTATGGTGCTATATTAATAATAGAGTAAGGTAGGCCTAAGCCCAATACAGGGATAATCACACACAATACATCAGTACACACACAATACATCTAACACCCCCTCCCGCAGTCGAAACTCTGGCCACGACAGATGTTGAGACTGGACCATAACTCTTCAAACACCAACGTAGGGAGGCTCTGGAGGAAGACGATAGCACACCACGAAGACGGATCTCCTCAGCCCGGGCTAAGGTGACTGCCTCAACCAGTGATGGGAGAGGAGAATGAGCAAGGAGCTGTGCCTGGAGCTGCTCAAACTCCAAACGAAGACGCCGAAGAAACTCGTGGAGGCGAAGAACACCGGTGTGCCCCTGCCGAAGAACATAACAGGGACAAGTCCGATAGTATGGTGGCTCTAGTGCGTCGAGCTGGCGCCACACATCAGTCAGCTCACGGTAGAAGGCATCGACGGAGGAGTCTTGTTGACGAATAGAACTAGCAAGCTCCAGGGTGGAGATGTAGAGAGCGGTGCTGCTCGGATGGTAGAGAGCCTACGCTTGCTCCCACATCGCCTGAGTGGTGGGCAAAGCAGAAAGATCCATAGCAAATTCCACCTTTATACTGCCAAGACGAAATTGAGTGGCCTGAGCTTCGTCAGCAAGCCAAGCATCTATAGTGCTCAACAGCCTGGGTGTAAGCGTCCATGACCTCAGCAGAAGGAGGAACACCATCTGCCCCTACAGTGGGCTCCTCATGACGTGCCAGGATCGGAGGAGAAGGAGACAGGTCGGTAAGGTGACCTCATATGTGGTGGCTGTTAAGACATACACGAAACATAGTGGACCACTTCTGAAAATTGGTGCCATCGAAGGTGACAGAGGGAAGTTGTTGCACAAGAGGGGTGGATCGAGGAGGAGCCGCTATGTTCAGTGGAGTGTAGAGGCAGGGAACTGAGGGCACAGTGGGAGGTGAATCACAGTCAAAACCACGGCACACCAGGGATGAAGCAGACGGGGCGACTGGCGGCGAGTAGGTGGCTAGGCAAGCGCGGGGAGGGCTGCGGCACGTGCTCAGGCACGGAATTGTAGCAGTCGGGGCGGGTGGCAGCGACCAAGTGTCCTCAGCGCCCGGGAGGAAGACGTCGCGCCGCTCGTGCGTGGCCACGTGGACAGCAGCAGGGCGGCGGAGCAGCACCATGTGGCGGCTGGGCGGGCGACGACGAGCGTGGGGCAGCATCCTGTCATGGCCGATGCTTGACTCTGACCATGACAAAGGAGACAGTCGGCTGGACGCGGGTGTTTGGCGTGTGTATCGTTGATTTGAATATAATGGCGTTGTGTAGGCGGGTGTGAGTGGGCCGTGAAGTTGGGTCGGATCGTTTGGGCGCCTATATAGGCTGCTCTGTTGTAACAGAGAAGGGGAGAATTTTTGAAATAACAGAACTTAGTTTCCAGTAACCAACTCACCTCACGGTGTGTTTATCGGCGATCTCTCGGTGACGACTGCGCGCACTCACGTCGGCGACGCCGCGCCGGCCAAGGGTCGTGACACAGCCGGGCAGCGCCGTGCGGAGGCTGGGGGCGCGCCGGGCGCAGCGAGCGCGGGCCGTGCGGGTGCTGGGCCGGCGGCGGCTGCTGCAAACCCTAGCTCCTTGATACCATGTTAGAGGTTGGAAAATGACAACATTGTATTATTCAACAGGGCCTAAAGGGCAAAAGTACATGAGGAACTTTACAGAGAGAACCCTAGCTTCCAGAGAAAATACACTAGAAGGAGGAAACAATATCTATACACTAACATTCCAGACTTCCCTAAACCAAACACTAGTAAGGCCTTGTTCGTTTGTGCCGGATTGGTGGGTCGGAACGATTCCTAACCGGATTGCTTCTCTAATTTATTTAAACTTTGATTAGGCCTTGTTCGTTTGTGTCGGATTAGTGGGTCGGAACAATTCTCGGCCGGATTGCTTCTCTAATTTATATAAACTTTGATTAGCCGGAACGATTTCGGGTGCAATCCGACGCAAACGAACAAGGCCTTAACTGGAACGATTCCGGGTGCAATCCGACACAAACGAACAAGGCCTAAAGGTAAAACGGATCCGCTGCGTTCTATCTCGCTCCTGAATCAAACACTACCTTGTGTGTTTGTCCCTATGTGCTATAACGACTGGACTGTTGTGCAGGTGCTTCATGGCTTTGTATGAATTTGTATTATTCTTAATTTAGTGGCAGCGCTCCTGCCTTTTTTGTTAAAAAAAGTATTCTGATACTGCGAAGAAGAAATTACACAAGCCCTGAGCTACATCTTTATTCTTGTTGACCCAGATGGAGCCCTATTTCCGTGGTACAGTTTCTCCAATGATGGATGGGCCTTATGACGCTATTGAATTAGAGACAAGAATTTCCAAGCTAAAAGAATCCATGTGCAATTTACACAGCCTACAAATGAAGTTGAAGGTTCGGTCACTATCACAAGTCCATTCAGCAATCTGGAGATGTTGAAAATTGCTTTTTATATCCTAGTCATTTCTTATTTGAACACTTCAAATTTAGGTACCTGAGGATGAACCACTGCAAACTAACATCAGGGCATCTCTACTGTGGTCCGAGAAAGAAAGTTTTGAAGAGTATAATGAGTCTTTTATCCCTGGACGCCCAGAACGTCTCTCATTTGCTGCGTACCAAACAGTTTCAGGTGATGTTTCATTCCGATTTCATCGCTCCAGTTCAAAATCTTTAGGTCGTATCATATTGATCAAAACTTTCACTGCACATCTATATATTCTATAAATGAGAAACATATGTTTTAAATATGAGCACCATCCAAATAGATATACCTGTTCCGTATGTTCCTAGGTATCTAACTTTTTAAGCTGTACACTACAGGCATGTCAGATGAACTTCTCACTGTGCAAAACTACAAGATACAAGCAATGGATTCGACAGACACCCTTGAAAGGCTGAACACTGGTATCAAGTTTGTAGAACATAACATCGGAATGATAGCCGCAAGGCTTGCCATTCAAAATATATGATCCTCATTGGCAGTGTTTAGTTCATATGCTAAATGATGTCCGTGATGCTAACTCCATCTGGTCGTAAAAAAGAACTCAAAGCTTTTCAAGTTTCAACTGTAAACGTGGAAGGTCTGATCTGGTACATTCGGATAACTTCTGACATAACTTTGATATACATTCAGAGAACAGTACGAAGATGAAGAACACAATATGAAGTTGCCTGCTCATTTAAATTTGCATGGATAAGCTAACAGAAAACACCATATAAGTTGTTCAAGCATCCAGTACAACATTATTCCATCAGATAAACTATGCAACTGTTTATCAGGTATTGAGATAGAACATAAAAAATGTCTGATCAGACAAAACATACCATACCATCTTCAGTGTTCTTAAGGCGTCGCCTAAGCGTCCAGGCGCTCGGGCAAAGGTGGTTGCCTGGTGCATTTGCTCGCCTAGGCACCTTAAGAACACTGAGCACCTTATTCAAATTCCAAAGACTACAACTCTTGCTTGAACCAAAGTAATTTTGAACGAAATTAAAAGTAGTTTTTCAAGGAAAGAAATACTGTGCCGAGCATGAGTCCTGTTGGACTTAATCGGTAGCAGCAAAAGCTTCTAAAGCACATAAAGCTTCCGCAATGTAAAAGTTGGTATCTCCTGGAACAATGGCAGGAAGATCAGTTATACTCCTTTGTCTTGATCTACTTCTTTGGCTCTCTAACTTCTTGCTGACCTTCAGCGATGTTGATGCCAAAGAGAAGAATGGCGCGACCTCCGTTATTGCCAGGCACTGTCTCCTCTGCTGGTGGATTCTCCGCTTGATTCTGCGAGGGGAGAGTAGGAAAGGTGTTGGAGCCAAAGAGAAGGGTGGAGGGATGCTCACCATTCGCAGGCACCACCAGTCTCCCTTGTGGTGGACGATGTTCTTGATTCTGCGGTGGAATCGCAGGAAGGATGCTGCTGCTGGTAGTTGCAGGGAATGGCCAGCCATTGGCAGCCATAGATGGTGGGAAATGACCAGTCACAGGATTGCCAACCATAGCCCCCATCCCTTGAGATGGCCGGTGCGCCATCCTAGACACAGGAGGTGCATGGATGGCGCTTCTGCCAGCTAGGAAGAATGGCAAGCCGCGCATGGTGTTGGTAAGAGCATCAATGGCTGCAACGTTGCTGTTGATGATCCCTGCTATAGCTTCGGAGGGCTCAGTAGTAGCAGGGACGCCAGGGCGACGAGTGGAGGAGCTTCTGCCAATGGCGTTGCTAGGAACCACTGCTGCTATCTGTTCTGGCGGATTCTGCAAGGGAAATGCCGGAAGGCCGCTGCTGGTAGTTGCAGGTAATGACCAGCCAGTGGCAGAGATGGCAGCTGGGAAATGACCAGTCAAAGGATCGCCACCCGTTGCCATCACTTGAGCTGGGTGGCGCACCGGCCTGCACACAGGGAGTGCATGGATGTCGCTTCTTCCAGCTCCAGTTCCAGCTAGGAAGAATGGCAAGCGACGGCCCATGGTATTGGCAGGGGCATCAACAATGGATGGAAAGTAGCTGTTGATCCCTATAGCTTCGGAGGGCTGATGAGTAGCGGCAGCAACGCCAGGGCGAGGAGTGGAGGAACTGCTGGCAATTGCATTGCTAGGCACCACTGCTATACCTTCTAGTAGTGGGTTTTCCTCTTGTCTCCTTGAGAATGAGAACAACGCAGGATTGATGCTGCGGTGTCCTGCTGCTGCTATCTGTTCCAGTAGATTCTGTTCTTGATTGTGCAAGGGGACTGCCGGAAGGATGCTGCTGGTAGTTGGAGGGAGTGACCAGCCAGTGAAGGTGTTGCTGCCAGCTGAGAAATGACGACCAGTCACAGGATTATTGGCGGCAGCCATAGCCACTGTTCCTTGAGGTGGCTGTTGCGCCGGCGGCCTTGTGGCGAGACGCGGGAGGACGGTGCTTCTGCTTCCAGCTGGGAACCTCCAGCCCCTGAGATTGTAAGGGTCATCCACAGCTCCGCCGATGCCGTTGATGCCTGTCGCTTCGATGGTTTTGAAAGGGTCATCAGCAGCAGCAACTTTGCACTTGTGCGTACCAGTACGACCACTATGCAAGACTAGCTTCGCCTTGTCTTTCTTCTCCATGATCCTGCTGTGACGACGAGTGTTGCTGTTCTTACACTCTGGGTCTGGGCAACCGTACACCTTGCCACAGGCTGCTGCTTCCTTGCTCTCACCTCCAGCTGGGGTAGTAAATGTGCTGTAGTTGTGGCTGCCGATGCTAGAGCCGTCAAGACCTTCGCCGTAGCCACGGCCGCTATAGCTAGAAACACGTCTACCTCCATAGCAGGCATTATTGCTATAGCCAGCAATAGCTTTTCCATTGTCGACGACGGTGTCATAGCCAGCGCCAGCGGTGAGAGAATTGCCACCACCATATCCATAGCGAGCACCTTCACCAAAGCCGCCGTTGTTCCCCTTCACCGGCCGATGATCAGATGCAGGAGCTCCTTGAATGGTCATAGATGCTGCGACGTGAGGTGCAGCAGGCACTGTAGGAGTTGCCACCATGGCCACCGCAAGAGCTGGTGCCGTGGCCACAGCTGCCGCTGCATCAGGAGCTAGACCAGGAGCTCCAGGAGACCCTGCGACGGTGATGACAGGATTTGCGTCGTCGTCATTGTCATCGTCGATGATGATGATCACAGAATTGTCATGCTGGTTGCTGCGGCTGTTCTCTGTGACCTCGTTGCTGCCGTGCATGGTGACCCCTATGTTGGGAACAACCATATTAGACTCAGATCCAGAAACTTTGACCTCGAGGTTCTCGGCATGTGAGACGACGACGACAGCGTCGTCGGTCACCCCAAGCTGTGTGGCCATCAGGTCCTGATGGATCTGCGCGACCTGCTGCGACCTATCTGGCGGTGGTTGTTCTTCACGGGTAGTGGCGTGTCTAGGGCTCCCGTTGCGACGCTCGGTATTGCCCCATGTCGTGACCAGGGGCGTCAGCTGCTTTGACTTCCGCTTCTTCCTTCTCCTCTTTGGCGTGGGCGGTGTGTCCTCCTCAGACTCAGAGCCGGATGAGAGGTGGTCGCGCATGTGCGACCTCATGTGCCCACACAGCGTCGTCTCCCGACCAAAGGTCATGGAACAATTGACGCAAGCGTAAGGCCGGTCGTTCACCGGAGCATCGGTGTCGAGGCCAACTAACCTGTTGTCACGAAAGAGCCTGCCCACCTCACGTGAGCACCGTGGTGGCAAACCACACTGCTTGGTAGTAGTTACCTCGTCGCTACCAGGACAACCCACCGGCATCTTAGTTTCCCCATAGCTAGAAGCTTTACCCTCAAGACAGCAGCCGGATCTGGAGTGCCCGTGGCGCGTTGCGCGTGGTGATCCACGGCTTAGCGCAATAGCTTCCACATCGCTTGCTCCTATGGGACCGCCATCTTCTTCGTCGTGCATCTTCGTGGAGATGAGAGGTAGACAACCCCTGGTGTTACCATTTTTTGGCGGCGGCGGCGGCGGTGGCGGCGGCGATGGGAGTGGTTTTTGATCTGAGTCCATGGGTCGATAGGAGAGACTAGGGTCTAACAAAGGGATTAATTAGTAAGGCAAATATGCCAATTGTTATAGGAGAGGCCTATTTATTATGGAGAATAAGAGGTGGATTGCCAACTTTTCAAGTAAGTGTCACTTCTTTTTCTTAATTCCATATATGCCCTTATGTCATATTCCTATTAAACGACGGCTCTTAACTTATGGGTAGCCTACAAAAGCTATGAACATCTCTCTACTCATTGTAGATAATGATTTGTTATCATGGGCAAGTGATGCTCCTATATAGTAAGTGAAGAAGCAAAGTATTGGCTCTTAGCTTTGAATTTTGTATCCCATGTTTTGTGCATTTTTATCATCCATCTAAAGACCTTGAATCTCTTATGATAAACTTTTTGGTTGTTGGCTTCAAACATGAGAGAACACAAGCATCTAGTAAGTTTCTTCCCATGTAAAATGGCACATGCAACTATAGTAATGCTTCCCTTTCCATAATCAACAAACTAAAGACTAACATCGTGTTTCCAAATGGGAAGTCTTCCTATGGTATAGCATAATCATAATCCATGCCAAAGTGATTGTTCTCTATCATCCTCAAACATGATGATGTAGCATGACCATGCAGGCATGGATTGTTGTTGAAGTTATGTGTGAGTTTTATCCATCTTAGAAATTAATTGGTGAGAGTCTAACATAGGAGTATGCTAAGACCTAAATTAAGGATGTGACAGTCTAACTAACCACCAAACTAACTCCTTCAATTATCCAAGGGCTCGGGGCTACACCAATCAAGTGCACACATGTGCACCCTTTGGCAAAAAGGATGCCTCAATAGCCATAGATGACCCTTCCCCAAGGAAGTCTCATATACCAGAATAACGAGCCAAGGGAAACCAAGCCTTCACTTAGGATGCCCACACTCGAGCTCAGCCACTATGTGGGGATTTCCGACCCAAAGGGAAGTCCCACCAAAATGATAGTTGTCTAGAGGGATTGAATAGGCAATGAGATGTCTCACCTAAGGAAGGCACTAGTGTAGGAAATATCACTAACAATTAGCATTAGGATGCAATATAAGATTCATGGAGTGCTTGAGGTTTTGTTGGCCCTAAATCATAAAGAAGGACTAGGGTGGTGCCAAGAAGATAAAGATCAAAGTCCAAGGAAATAAACCCTAGGTTGAGAGCCATTCCCTTTGTACCTCGTGCCCTCCTATGTATATATGGAGAGGCATGGACTCCCTTAGAAGGAGGATGGATGGACTAAACAAGACTCGACTAGAGACCAATCAGCAAACTAAACTAGGGGTATGATCATCCAAAACCTATAATATCATTATGCTATAACACTATCTATCTCTATATTCCTCCAGTGCAAGAACTCTCCTTTGATCATTTCTAACATGAAAAACACTAAATTGCTAGATGAAGGGCTCAAAGACCCAAACTAAGATAAATCTATCATGCCCTTAAGTGTTTTGAGTGCTTAAGCCACTAAAGGTCCACACATTGACCCTTGAGAAACAACATGATATTTGCCATAGTTACTAACCAACAATAACTGGCGTGCTAGTGTAAGGAAAATGGACCCCAACCTATTTGGCTAAGTGATTTTGGTGTTTGATGATCAAAATAACCTTGTGGACTAATATTTCCCAAGTGTTTGTGCGTTGTAGTTCACAGGATGCGAAGTGGATTCGACTGAGGCTCTGAGGATGCAACACCTCAAAGAATACATTATAAGACACATAGAAGACACTACAAAGTCATACTGAAGACACTTTATTCATGCTAAGAGTCCAACACATCAAGAAGTAGAAGTGGAATGCAAAGCCACAAAACAATAGTGAAGTTGACAAAGTTGAGAGGAAGGGCTGACTGAATTGGAAATGTTTCACAATATAAAATCTACTCAAACTGACATGGCTTAAACTCTAAGATGTAGAGAATTTTATAAGGTCTCCAAAAAGCCCAAGAGTGTCACACCCGGTTTTAAAAGGCAAACCGAATGCGAACCATGTACGTGCCAGGATCAGTTATTCACGTACACAGCAGTTACATAATATGGACATCATCACACAGTGCTCAAAATAGTATTAATAAGGGAAATAGTCGATTACATCATACGTCTGAGACGTCCATATAGTCCTTACAATAAATCAAAGTGCGGAAAAGAAACGTAGATAACGCGGCCTTCACAGGCAGCCGACTGGGGGTTGCCGCTAACCCACACCTAGAACTCGTCGTAATCTTGGAACTCCTGGAAGTCTCCTTCCACAGCTTCATCTTCGCCTGAGCAGTGGTTGCAATGCTGACAACCTGGGGGGGGGGTTTGGTGTGTAGAGCAAGGGTGAGTACACATCAACATACTCAGCAAGTATCCTGTTTGGCTGTAGTGGACTAGCTTTATGTGGGGATAAGTCAAGCAGTTGCTTTTAGTTGGTCAGATTATTACTTACTAGTAGAAAGCCAAGTTTTAGCATTAACCCAAGTTATTAACCCAAACGTACTCCTTTCCAAACGGAAAGAGTACCACTTACCAGCACCATAATCATAACCAGAATCATCGATCTCATATCCACCTGTACCAAAGTATCTCTGATCAAGTACCACTAATCTCTGGAGCTCCCTTGGCCGCTCATAACCGTGAGCACGGCTGATATATCAGTTTCATAACACTCTGCAGAGGTTGTGCACTTTACCCACAAGCCGTGATTCCCTCTCTGGCCCGGGCTTGCAAGACCCTTATTCACTCCCAAGGTGAATGGCCAGGGATTCACTACGAAGCCTTTACAAAGATTCCCCGGGGCTGTAGCCACCCGTTAGGTTTCCTAAATGCACCGCACTCCTCCCCAAGGGGCGAACCCAAACTTGGCAGAGCGAGCCGCATACACCGAGCCCCATTGACGGCACGACGGCTAAGTGAACTACACCCCGGATCCTCTAATTATTCAGCTAAGGGCACCCCATTCCACCCTTATGGTTGCACTGTTTTCCCGGGCGGTCATCCATAGAACAGGTCCTTACGGAGAGGCACTCGAGAAACCGCTCGAGCCCCCTTGAAGACCACAAGTATCACATCATCATAAGAGAAGGGAAAAACAGCGTATCATAGATAATCTCATCATGTTCATTGATTAAAGTTTGAGCAATAGCATAAAGCTAAACAGTAATAATCCAACCCAGATAGGTAAACAAGGACATGGATAACAAAACTAGTCAATCCTTAGGCATAAATGTGTAAAGCGGGAGGTGAATTAAATAATGAATAGGACATAGATAGGTCAAGGGACACTTGCCTCCACCAAACGACTGCTGCTCAGGGGCTTCTCCTGCGGGTTCCTCGGGCTCTTCAACCGGATCGTTCTCTATGCGAGCGCAAACATACATACATCCACATATTTAATACAAAAGAACAGTACACCATACAAGGGAACAAGTAAAGCGAGTATGCATCAAGTATGACATTCGATATCGCATTTGTTATGGTTAGAAAGAAACGGGAAAGGGTCTCGCAGGGGGTTAAATCTTATGCACTAACGATTAATTACAATTGGTTCTTAACAAAAGAATTCTGCTACATATACACTAATGGAAACCTAATCACTTTTAAGTTGATCAACATTGCACGAGATAAACAATTAACTACATGAATCAATTAGTATAACGGAATTTTAAATTAAACTTCCTATTTCAATAACATGAACAATGATTAACCTACCTAAAATAAAGTAACTAGGATCACAGAAAGTAAATAAAATAAAATAAAAAAAAATAAATAAAAACAGAGGGGGGGGCGGTTGAACCGGCCCTAGGGGCGGTTGAACCGGCCGGCTGGGCGGCGAGCTGGGCGGCGAGCTGGGCGGCGGGGCGGCTGAGCCGGCCCGGTTGAACCGGCGGCCAGGCGAGCGCGCGCGGGGGGGGGGGGGGGGTCGGGCTGGCCAGGCGGCCGAGCCGGCCAAGCGGCCAGGCGAGCGCGCGGCCAAGGCGGCCAGGGGGCGCGCCGGCGGGGGGCACGGCCGGGGGCTGGCCGAGCCGGCCAGGGCGCGGCCGGGCGGGGCGGGCCGAGCCGGCCATGGCGGCGGCCATGGCGCCGAGCGGCAAGGGGAAAGGGGAGGGGGGATGGGGAGGGAGGAGAGGGGAGAGGGGGAGGGGGCTCACCGGCGACGGGGACGGGGCGGGGCGGCCGAGCGGCGACGGGGAGGGGCGGCGCTAGGGCAGGGGGTAGGGGCGGCGGCGGCTTAGGGTGAGGGAGAGAAAATGAGAGAAAATGAGAGGGAGGGAGAAAGAATTGGGGGAAAAAGGGGAGGTGGGGGGGGCGGCATGGGCCAATTGGGCCCAAGGGGGGGGCGCCAGGGGCGGCTGGGCCGGCCGGGGTCGGCCCATGGCGCGGGAGAGAGAGAAAAAGAGGAGAGAGAAAGAGAGAGAGAAAAGAGAAAGAAAAGATCTTCTCCTCATTTTCGAAATCCGATCTTTCTACATGAATGCATTTGCACTTTCAAAGCAATCAAAAGAAATGCAAGGTTCGGCATGGTGCATCAAACAACATAAAGTATTTAGGGTTTTCTTACACGGGAAATCCAAACCGAATCCCGCTAGAACTTTGGAAAAGGTCAAGGTTTAGCGAGGGCAAAAGAAAAAGAAAAGGTAACGCCCGAATTTGGCGAGTAAAGAAAAGAAAAAAATTCAACTGCAAAATTCGGGGCGTTACAAACCTATCCCCCTTAAAAGAATCTCGCCCTCGAGATTCAGGGCTGGCTAGCAAAGAGCTCTGGGTACTTGGCCATCAAATCATCTTCACGCTCCCAGGTTGCTTCTTCCTCAGAGTGGTGATTCCATCTGACCTTGCACATTCTGATGGTCTTCCTTCGGGTGACTCGGTCTGCAACCTCAAGGATTTGCACTGGCCTCTCAACGTAGGTCAAGTCCTCCTGGACCTCAAGACCTTCCACTGGCAACTGCTCTTCTGGCACACGCAAGCACTTCTTCAACTGAGACACATGAAAGACATTATGCACAGCAGACAAATTCTCTGGCAAACTGAGCTGATAGGCCACTTCTCCACGCTTTGAGAGGATCTGGTACGGACCAATGTAGCGGGGTGCTAACTTGCCTTTCACTCCGAATCTTCTGACTCCTCTGATCGGTGACACTTTCAGATAAACAAAGTCTCCGACTTCGAAACTCAGCTCTCTTCTTCTTGTGTCTGCATAGCTTCGCTGCCTCATGTTCAACTCTGACTGAGTGAATATGTACTTCAGACTCTTATGATCTGTGTAAACATCGCATTTCTGTCCATACAGATAGTGCCTCCATGTCTTCAGTGCGTGAACCACTGCTGCCAACTCTAGATCATGGATTGGGTAATTTTTCTCATGAACCTTCAACTGTCGGGACGAGTAGGCCACAACTCTTCCCTCTTGCATCAACACACATCCCAAACCTGTGTAACAAGCATCGCAATACACCGAGAAGGGCTTGTGCACATCAGGCAAGACTAGGACAGGCGCTGTAGTCAACTTCTCTTTCAGCGCTTCAAAGGCCTCTTGGCATTTCTGGGTCCACTTGAACTCAACTTTGTTGCCTAGCAACGCTGTCATTGGTTTCGCAATCTTCGAAAACCCTTCAATGAATCGCCGATAATATCCGGCCATTCCAATGAAGCTCTTGATTCCTCTAGCATCTGTTGGCGCTTTCCAGTTCAAAATGTCTGCCACTTTCTTCGGATCCACAGCCAATCCTTCCTTGTTGATTATGTGACCCAAGAACAGGACTTCACTGATCCAGAATTCACACTTGCTCAACTTTGCATACAACTGGTGCTCTCGCAATCTCTGCAACACCATCCTCAAATGATCTGCATGCTCTTCTTCGCTTTGAGAATAAACCAGAATGTCATCAATGAATACCACCACAAACTTATCAAGGTAATCCATGAACACACTATTCATCAAGTTCATGAAGAACGCTGGCACATTGGTCAAACCAAAAGACATCACTGTGAACTCATACAAACCATACTTGGAAATGAATGCCGTCTTCGGAATGTCCGAAGGTCGGATCCTGAGCTGATGATAACCTGACCTCAGATCTATCTTGGAGAACACACTGGCTCCTCTCAACTGGTCGAACAGATCTTCTATTCTGGGCAAAGGATACTTGTTCTTGATCGTGACCTCATTCAAAGCTCGATAATCGATGCACATCCTCTTGGTGCCATCTTTCTTCTCCACAAATAGGACAGGGGCGGCCCAAGGCGAGGTGCTTGGCCGAATGTAACCTTTCTCTGACAGCTCATCAATTTGCTTCTTAAGTTCATCCAACTCTGGTCCGGATATTCTGTAAGCTCTCTTGAAGATAGGGGCGGTTCCAGGAAGAAGCTCTATGGCAAACTCAACTTTCCGCTCTGGTGGCATACCCGGTAAATCCTTTGGAAACACATCTAGGAACTCGGACACAACCTTAATACTCTCAATTGGATCTGCTTCACTGCTATCGACAGCCATCTGATAACAACTTCCTTTCTTTGGCTCAGGCGGGACTAACTCGGTCACCACTTCCTCTCCTAGTGGGGACACCAACTTGATCGTCCTTTTATCACAACTGATAACTGCCTGATACTTATCTAGCCAATTCATCCCTAGGATGACATCTATTCCCTGAGTACCCATTACTATAAGGTTGGCGGGAAACACTATCCCCCTTATTTTCACACTTATATTCAAACAAATGCTATCGGCTCGAATTCTACCACCGGCTGAGTCAATTTGAATGGGGGTTGACATGGTAGTTATTAGAAGATTATGTGCTTCTACCCATGATGCAGTAATGAAAGAATGCGTTGCTCCAGTATCAAATAACACTTCTGCAATATGGGAGTCGACTGGGAACATACCTACTATCATGCCGGGGGTCTCCTGAACTGCTTCAGCTTCCAAATGGTTCAGTCTTCCATGATTATAGCGCGGCTGAGAGCGGTTGCCTGCTCCAGGCTGAGGCACATTCTGCTTTGCTGGGGCATTGGGGCCTGACTGCTGCTGGGCTGCCTTCTTCGGACATTGCATCACCCAGTGGCCTTGCTCTCCACAGTGGAAACATGCTCTGTTTCCAACCTGAGCTGGTGCTGCCTGACTGTTCTGCTGGCTTGCTGGGGCAGGAAGACGAGGTGCCTGCTGATTCTGCCTTTGAAACTGACCTCCTGACTGGTTGCTCTGGCGGTTCTGGTACTGATTCTGAGGGTACTGCCTTTGAAACTGCTGATGCTGCTGAGGTGGACGCTGGTTCTGCCTGAACTGCTGAGGTTGATTGCCTGAAAAACGAGGGCGGCTGCTGCTTCCAGGCTGGGGTCCACTGATCTTGCGCTTACGATCTTCCATCTCCTTGCGCTTTCTCTCCGTCATGATTGCTCTGTCAATCAGGTGCTGGAATGTCGGGAAGGTGTGATTCATCAGCTGATACTGCAGAGGGTCAACCAAGCCTCTCAAGAAACGGTACTGTCGCTTGGCGTCGGTGTTGACATCTTCAGGAGCATAGCGAGACAATTGCAGAAACTTGTCCCGGTACTCACTGACAGACAATGGCCCTTGCTTCAGGGCCAGGAATTCCTCCTTCTTCACTGTCATCAGACCTGCAGGCACATGGTACTGACGAAAGCTACCTCTGAATTCTTCCCAGGTGATGGCGTCAGGATGGGCATGGGTGGCGAGGTAAGACTCCCACCATGACTGGGCTGCTCCTCTCAACAGACGGGGACCATACAGAACTTTCTCCCTGTCATCGCACTGAGCGGTATGCAACTCCCGCTCCACAGTGCGCAGCCAATCTTCAGCATCCATGGGGTCAGAAGAATGAGCAAACGTTGGTGGATGACCTCTCATGAATTCAGCACGCTTGTCTCTGGGCATCTGAGGCATCTGAGGCTGAGGTGGGGCCTGCTGCTGTTGCTGCTGTTGCTGCTGAATGGCGGCCAAAGTCTGACCGATGGCTTGAACTGCCTGAGTCTGCATCAGAAACATCTGCTCGATGGACATCGGGGGCGGGGGTGGCAGGTGCTGCTGCTGGGGCACCTCCTCCTGTTGAGCGGCTCGCTCCTGCTGAGCACGCCTTCCTCCTCTGCGCCTGTTCTCTGACATCTGCAGAATGCAACCACACATCAGAACTGATCTGGCAGATCTTGCAGCATAAGAAAAGAGAAGAGAATTCTTCAACAGCACTGAACAGATGAGCATCTTCACTGATCTCCAACGCAGACCACACAGCTTCTCAGATAGAAAGGAAAGTGGAATAAAAGGGGTTTCCCAACTATATAACTAACTCCATTAACATAATATGTAAACCAAAATGCAGGGGATACCCACACTCTGGTGACAATCATTACAAAGATCCAAACCAAACATAGTTCATCATGACAAACATAGATGCACAGGATATAGCAAACTAACCTGTCTAACTAAGACTAACTAAGACTGAGACTAACGCTAAGACTGAAGCTTCTATGTATATATATTTCGTATTAATTACAAGATCCAACTCTAACGATCTATGGTTCTAGAGTTATCTTGGTCTTGCAGGCGGGATTGCCATAAGACTGGTGTCCACGCTGAGGTGAGCGGTACGGGTGCTGAGTCCCGACGGGAGCGGGGGAACCACCATCCAAATGACGACGTTCCGCGCGCTCAGCCCGCAGCAGGGCGATCTCAGCACGAGCCCTACTCAGCTCATCTAATGCATGGTCCAGCTCCGTGTTTAGCACGGCGGCTAGGTTGACTGTGCTGCTCAACCTAGGATTGTCCTCACCGACAGGTGAGACAATCACGCCTCCTGTGCTGCCAGATGGACGGCGGGGGTAATACTTCAGGTCAAGACCGTCAGCTGCCCCACCGAAAACCGAGCAGTAGTGCGAAAGCGCACGCCGTGCAGCATCTTGCATGGCTGCCTCAGCTGAGTCCCGTTCAGAGATAGAATAGTGCTCTGAGCAGGCCTCTGCACCCTGGAGACTGTTCTCCGGGCAGCGCACCAAGCAAGTTGCCTCCCAGCGGTCCGGGTAGACCCCGCGACTGTGCTGGTAGACCACACAGCGATACTCGACGGACCAAGTATGCCGGTCAAATGCCCGACGTAGCAGGGTGTCGAGCGCATCATGGAAGTGACACCCGCGAGCAGCGTCGCGAGTGATGGGTCGAGCAACCCATCCTTCCGGCTCAGGGTTAGCAGAGAAGTCGGTGTCGTGGCTCGAGCTGTCGTCGCCACCTCCGTCGTCTGGGTCTCCTCCAGCAGCTACTCCAGAAGCTGGGGCGCCCAGTGGTGGTGCAGGGGGCGGCTCCAGAGGAAGCACAGGGGAGCAGCTCCTCACAGACTCTATCTCCTGGTGGAGCGAGAAGGAAGAGCTCTGCTGCTCCTGTCGTCGACGCTCCTGCTCCTCACGCAGGCGGTGGTGTAGTCTCTCCAAGTGGCTGGACTGTCCGGCCACGGGACGGCGAAGCGGACGCTCAGCAAGGCGGGAGGGTAAGAAGGGGATGACTGACTTTCGTGCAGTGTGTCTAAGTCGAGCCATCTACAAAAGACATCGCAAGCAAAAGGGTGAGAACAGAATTAATATGACCAGCAAATAATGAATCATAAGTAAATGAAGGATTAGAATAAAACATAATTTTCAGCAAGGTATAGTATATAGTAGAACATAGGTTTGGTCGGTATGACCAACTTTTGAAGGGATATCAAAGTCAAGGCAGAGACAGAGGTCTATAGTCCTTAGAACGACCATTCTATTCTAGGTTAGCGGTCCTACAGTCAGCACGGCTTTGATACCACTTATGTCACACCCGGTTTTAAAAGGCAAACCGAATGCGAACCATGTACGTGCCAGGATCAGTTATTCACGTACACAGCAGTTACATAATATGGACATCATCACACAGTTCTCAAAATAGTATTAATAAGGGAAATAGTCGATTACATCATACGTCTGAGACGTCCATATAGTCCTTACAATAAATCAAAGTGCGGAAAAGAAACGTAGATAACGCGGCCTTCACAGGCAGCCGACTGGGGGTTGCCGCTAACCCACACCTAGAACTCGTCGTAATCTTGGAACTCCTGGAAGTCTCCTTCCACAGCTTCATCTTCGCCTGAGCAGTGGTTGCAATGCTGACAACCTGGGGGGGGGGTTTGGTGTGTAGAGCAAGGGTGAGTACACATCAACATACTCAGCAAGTATCCTGTTTGGC
The DNA here is from genome assembly GCF_902167145.1 of Zea mays. Lineage (NCBI taxonomy): Eukaryota > Viridiplantae > Streptophyta > Magnoliopsida > Poales > Poaceae > Zea > Zea mays. The sequence continues at coordinate 17,901,945 of NC_050099.1, read as the reverse complement.
TGTAGTGGACTAGCTTTATGTGGGGATAAGTCAAGCAGTTGCTTTTAGTTGGTCAGATTATTACTTACTAGTAGAAAGCCAAGTTTTAGCATTAACCCAAGTTATTAACCCAAACGTACTCCTTTCCAAACGGAAAGAGTACCACTTACCAGCACCATAATCATAACCAGAATCATCGATCTCATATCCACCTGTACCAAAGTATCTCTGATCAAGTACCACTAATCTCTGGAGCTCCCTTGGCCGCTCATAACCGTGAGCACGACTGATATATCAGTTTCATAACACTCTGCAGAGGTTGTGCACTTTACCCACAAGCCGTGATTCCCTCTCTGGCCCGGGCTTGCAAGACCCTTATTCACTCCCAAGGTGAATGGCCAGGGATTCACTACGAAGCCTTTACAAAGATTCCCCGGGGCTGTAGCCACCCGTTAGGTTTCCTAAATGCACCGCACTCCTCCCCAAGGGGCGAACCCAAACTTGGCAGAGCGAGCCGCATACACCGAGCCCCATTGACGGCACGACGGCTAAGTGAACTACACCCCGGATCCTCTAATTATTCAGCTAAGGGCACCCCATTCCACCCTTATGGTTGCACTGTTTTCCCGGGCGGTCATCCATAGAACAGGTCCTTACGGAGAGGCACTCGAGAAACCGCTCGAGCCCCCTTGAAGACCACAAGTATCACATCATCATAAGAGAAGGGAAAAACAGCGTATCATAGATAATCTCATCATGTTCATTGATTAAAGTTTGAGCAATAGCATAAAGCTAAACAGTAATAATCCAACCCAGATAGGTAAACAAGGACATGGATAACAAAACTAGTCAATCCTTAGGCATAAATGTGTAAAGCGGGAGGTGAATTAAATAATGAATAGGACATAGATAGGTCAAGGGACACTTGCCTCCACCAAACGACTGCTGCTCAGGGGCTTCTCCTGCGGGTTCCTCGGGCTCTTCAACCGGATCGTTCTCTATGCGAGCGCAAACATACATACATCCACATATTTAATACAAAAGAACAGTACACCATACAAGGGAACAAGTAAAGCGAGTATGCATCAAGTATGACATTCGATATCGCATTTGTTATGGTTAGAAAGAAACGGGAAAGGGTCTCGCAGGGGGTTAAATCTTATGCACTAACGATTAATTACAATTGGTTCTTAACAAAAGAATTCTGCTACATATACACTAATGGAAACCTAATCACTTTTAAGTTGATCAACATTGCACGAGATAAACAATTAACTACATGAATCAATTAGTATAACGGAATTTTAAATTAAACTTCCTATTTCAATAACATGAACAATGATTAACCTACCTAAAATAAAGTAACTAGGATCACAGAAAGTAAATAAAATAAAATAAAAAAAATAAATAAAAACAGAGGGGGGGCGGTTGAACCGGCCGGCTGGGCGGCGAGCTGGGCGGCGGGGCGGCTGAGCCGGCCCGGTTGAACCGGCGGCCTGGCGAGCGCGCGGGGGGGGGGGGGGGGGTCGGGCTGGCCAGGCGGCCGAGCCGGCCAAGCGGCCAGGCGAGCGCGCGGCCAAGGCGGCCAGGGGGCGCGCCGGCGGGGGGCACGGCCGGGGGCTGGCCGAGCCGGCCAGGGCGCGGCCGGGCGGGGCGGGCCGAGCCGGCCATGGCGGCGGCCATGGCGCCGAGCGGCAAGGGGAAAGGGGAGGGGGGATGGGGAGGGAGGAGAGGGGAGAGGGGGAGGGGGCTCACCGGCGACGGGGACGGGGCGGGGCGGCCGAGCGGGGCGGCCGATCGGCGACGGGGAGGGGCGGCGCTAGGGCAGGGGGTAGGGGCGGCGGCGGCTTAGGGTGAGGGAGAGAAAATGAGAGAAAATGAGAGGGAGGGAGAAAGAATTGGGGGAAAAAGGGGAGGTGGGGGGGCGGCATGGGCCAATTGGGCCCAAGGGGGGCGCCAGGGGCGGCTGGGCCGGCCGGGGTCGGCCCACGGCGCGGGAGAGAGAGAAAAAGAGGAGAGAGAAAGAGAGAGAGAAAAGAGAAAGAAAAGATCTTCTCCTCATTTTCGAAATCCGATCTTTCTACATGAATGCATTTGCACTTTCAAAGCAATCAAAAGAAATGCAAGGTTCGGCATGGTGCATCAAACAACATAAAGTATTTAGGGTTTTCTTACACGGGAAATCCAAATCGAATCCCGCTAGAACTTTGGAAAAGGTCAAGGTTTAGCGAGGGCAAAAGAAAAAGAAAAGGTAACGCCCGAATTTGGCGAGTAAAGAAAAGAAAAAAAATTCAACTGCAAAATTCGGGGCGTTACAAAGAGTATCAAAATCGGAGTTCGGAGCTAAAAGTTATGCCCACAATACAAAGTTGGAATTACTGAAAAACTACAGCAGGAGAGGAGATGGTTCACTGGACTATTTGGTGTGCCAAATTTTCTCAAAATGGTATGGATTTAACTCTGGGATGTATAGATTTTCATAAGCTTTCCAAAAATACAAGATCATCGAAATCGGAGTTCGGAGCTAAAAGTTATAGCCAAAATACGACAAGCAAGGATGGCTGTCTGGTGCGCCATGTCCAGTGTGCCATCTTCGGAAGCTCTAACAGCTACCTTTAACGGCTAGTACAGATGGCATGCCCGGTTGTCGGGGACCATAATTAGGGGTACCCCCAAGACTCCTAAACTCGGCTGGTAACCACCATCAGCACAAGCTGCAAAGGCCTGATGGGCGCAATACAGGTCAAGGCCCCGTCCACTCAAGGGACACGATCTCGCCTCGCCCGAGCCCAGCCTCGGGCAGGAACAGTAGACCCAGGTGGATTCACGCCTCGCCCGAGGGCTTCCTCAAGCAACGGCACACCTTCGACTCTCCCGAGGCCCAGCTCGGGCAGGCTTCGCAATGAAGCAACCTTGGCCAGATCGCCTCGCCAACCGACCGTATCGCAGGAGCATTCAATGCAAGGATCGCCTGACACCTTATCCTGACGCACGTTCCTCAGTCGACAGGGCCGAAGTGACCGCAGTCACTTCACCCCTCCACTGACTGACCTGACAGGAAAATAGTGTCGTCTGCCCTGCTCCGACTGCTGTGCCACCCGCCAGGGTGGGCTGACAGCAGCCGAGTCCAGCCTCAGACGCCATAGGAAGCTCCGCCTCGCCCGACCCCGTGGCTCAGCCCCCGCCTCGACCTCGGAAGACGGTCTCTGCCTCGCCCGACCCCAGGGCTCAGACTCAGCCTCGACCTCGGAAGACGGTCTCCGCCTCGCCCGACCCTAGGGCTCGGACTCAACCTTGACCTCGGAGGAGTCACCACCTCGCCCGGCCTTGGGCTCGGACCGACCACGCTACAGGGGGTACATCATTACCCTACCCCTAGCTAGCTCAGGCTACGGGGAACAAGACCGGCATCCCATCTGGCTCGCCCCGGTAAACATGTAATGATGGTACCCCGCGTGCTCCATGACGACGACGGTTCTCAGCCCCCTACGGAAGCAAGGAGACGTCAGCAAGGACCCAACAGCCCCGACAGCTGTGCTTCTACAGGGCTCGAGCGCTCCTCCGACGGCCACGACATCACATGAACAGGGCACCAACACCTCTCCGACAGCCATGTCGGCATGTACATAGGGCTCTGGCTCCTCTCTGCTAGACACGTTAGCACATTCCTACACCCCCCATTGTACACCTAGGCCTTCTCCTTACATCTATAAAAGGAAGGTCCAGGGCCCTCGTATGAGGAGGTGGCCGCGCGGGAGGACGGGCTGACGGACAGTCTCTCTTTCTCTCCCTCTCCCTCGCGAACGCTTGTAACCCCCTACTGCAAGCGCATCCGCCCTGGGCGCAGGACAACACGAGCCGCGGTTCCCTTTTTTGTTCCCCTTGTGTTCCGTCTCGCGCCGACCCATCTAGGCTGGGACACACAACGACAATTTACTTGTCGGTCTAGGGACCCCCCGGGGTCGAAACGCCGACAGTTGGCGTGCCAGGTAGGGGCATGCTGCGTGTTGACGAACAGCTTCCCGTCAAGCTCCAGATGGGTAGTCTCCAGCAACCTCTCCAGCCCGGGACGCTGCTCCGTTTCGGGAGTCTCGAGTTCATGTCCCTCGACGGCAGCTACGACATGGTACTCCTTCCTCCGCCGCGCGACAACGACAACGACGGCCGTCAGCCCGCCCGACGGCGGCGGAATCGACGACGTCTTCCCCGCGTGGCGGAAGAGCAGCATCCGGGCCCGTCCCGTCACCTTCCCCGCCGCAGGAGGAGGAGGCGGGGCAACCATGGCCAAGCAGGAGGCGGCACCTCGTTGGCTGTCGAGCGAGTCGACGACGCCGGCGCCCCAGCGGGGGATACGTCGGGCGTTGACCTCGCGTCTGAGATGAAGACGAGCGTCGTTTCCCCGCAACACGCCAACCCCAAGCGGACGGATGACGCCAGCACGCTCGCGAAGGACTTGCTGGGCGTTAGCCTCGTACCTGAGATCACGGTGCAGTTCGTCCCCGACGCGACACCGTCACCATCCGTCGATCAAGAGGTACCGTCCGTTTTCCACCCTGTGCCTTTTTAGATTCAGCTTCGACCCACCAAGCGACCCCGCTTCGGTGGACGCTTTCATAAAGGCATATCCTAACCTTCCAGGGTACCATATGTGGTCAACCTGGGACCGACTGACGGCCGTCTCAACCTACGGGCCCCCGGGTTCCGAGGAAGATGACGAGCCCGACTCTGGTTGGGATTTCTCCGGGCTCGGTAACCCTAGTGCCATGCGAGACTTCATGACCGCATGTGACTACTGCCTCTTCGATTGCTCTGATGATGGCCACAGCCTTGACGACGAGGACTGTGGCCCAAGTCGCGAATGTTTCCACGTCGATCTAGGGGGTCTCGACGAAGGCAACCGCCTTGGTATGCCGGAGGACGGCGATCCCCCTAGGCCTGCGCCTCGCGTTGACATCCTTCGGGAGCTAGTTGTGGTCCCAGTCCCTGCGGAGGGTCAGGACACACAGCTCGAGCAAATCTGCGAGATGCAGGCCAGGCTCGACGAGGAAGCAGGACAACTTGTGCAGCTCCGGCAGAACATCGGGCAGGAGTGGGCAGGCCAAGCACCAGCCGGAGAAGCGCGTCATCTGGCCCAAGACGTCCAGCACCGTATCGCTGACGATGCCAGGGCAAGGCCGCTCCTGACTTCCAGTGGGGTCGGCCAGAACCTGGCTGCAGCAGCAATACTACTCCGAGCGATGCCGGAACCATCCACCACCGAGGGGCGGCGTATCCATGGAGAGCTCAAGAATCTCCTGGAGGATGCCGCGGTCCGACGGGCCGAAAGCTCTGCCTCCCGAAGGCAGGGGTACCCCCCGGAGCATCGCGCCGTGACTTCCCGATTCATGCGGGAAGCCTCGGTCCACACCGGGCGCACGCGGGACGCAACGCCTGCAGCCCCGGGTCGCCTCGGCAACGAGCACCACCGCCGCGACCGACGAGCCCACCTCGACGAGAAGGTGCGCCGAGGCTACCACCCCAGGCGTGGGGGACGCTACGACAACGGGGAGGATCAGAGCCCCTCGCCCGAACCACCCGGTCCGCAAGCTTTCAGCCGGGCCATACGACGACGTCGTTCCCGACCCGGTTCCGAGCCCCGACTACCATCACCAAGTACTCGGGGGGAAACAAGGCCGGAACTATGGCTCGCGGATTACCGGCTGGCCTGCCAGCTGGGTGGAACGGACGATGACAACCTCATCATCCGCAACCTCCCCCTGTTCCTCTCCGACGCCGCCCAGGCCTGGCTGGAGCATCTGCCTCCTGCGCAGATCTCCAGCTGGGACGACCTGGTCAAAGCCTTCGCCGGCAATTTCCAGGGCACATACGTGCACCCTAGGAACTCCTGGGATTTTTGAAGCTGCCGCCAGCAGCCAGGAGAATCCCTGCGGGACTACATCCGGCGATTTTCGAAGTAGCGCACCGAGCTGCCCAACATCACCGACTCAGATGTCATCGGCGTGTTCCTCACCGGCACCACTTGCCGCGACCTGGTGAGCAAGCTGGGTCGCAAGACTCCCACCAGGGCGAGCGAGCTGATGGACATCGCCACCAAGTTCGCCTCTGGTCAGGAGACGGTCGAGACCATCTTCTGAAAGGACAAGCAGCCTCAGGGGCGCCAGCAGGAAGACGTCCCCGAGGCGTGCGCTCAGCGCGGCACGAAGAAGAAGGGCAAGAAGAAGTCGCAAGTGAAATGCGACGTCGCCGACGCAGATCTTGTCGCCGCCGCCGAGCACAGGAACCCTCGGAAGCCTCCCGGAGGGGCCAACATGTTCTACAAGATGCTCAAGGAGTCGTGCCCCTATCATCAGGGTCCCGTCAAGCACACCCTTGAGGAGTGTGTCATGCTTCGGCGCTACTTCCATAAGGCCGGGCCCCCGGTGGAAGGTGGCAAAGGCCACGACAACGACAAGAAGGAGGGCCACAAAGCAGAGGAGTTCCCCGAGATCCACGACTGCTTCATGATCTACGGTGGGCAAGTGGCGAACGCCTCGGCTCGGCACCGCAAGCAAGAGCGCCGGGAGGTCTGCTCGGTGAAGGTGGTGGCGCCAGTCTACCTAGACTGGTCCGACAAGCCCATCACCTTCGACCAAGGCGACCACCCCGACCGCGTGCCGAGCCCGGGGAAGTACCCGCTCGCTGTCGATCCCGTCATCGGCAACGTCAGGCTTACCAAGGTCCTCATGGACGGAGGCAGCAGCCTCAACATCATCTACGCCGAGACCCTCGGGCTCTTGCAGATCGTTCTGTCCATGATCCGGGCCGGTGCGGCGCCCTTTCACGGGATCATCCCTGGGAAGCGCGTCCAACCCCTTGGGCAACTCGATCTGCCTGTCTGCTTCGGGACTCCCTCCAACTTCCGAAAGGAAACTCTCACGTTCGAGGTGGTCGGGTTCCGAGGAACCTACCACGCAGTGCTGGGGAGACCATGCTACGCCAAGTTCATGGCCATCCCCAACTACACCTACCTCAAACTCAAGATGCCAGGCCCCAACGGGGTCATCACCGTCGGATCCACGTACCGACACACGTACGAATGCGACGTGGAGTGCGTGGAGTACGCTGAGGCCCTCGCCGAATCTGAGGCCCTCATCGCCGACCTGGAGAGCCTCTCCAAGGAGGTACCAGATGCGAAGCGCCGCACTGGCAACTTCGAGCCTGCAGAGGCGGTTAAGTCCGTCCCTCTCGACCCCAGCAACGACGCCTCCAAGCAAGTCCGGATCGGCTCCGAGCTCAACCCCAAATAGGAAGCAGTGCTCGTCGACTTTCTCCGCGCGAACGCTGAGGTTTTTGCGTGGAGTCCCTCGAACATGCCTGGCATACCGAGGGATGTCGCCGAGCACTCGCTGGATATCCGAGCTGGAGCCCGACCCGTGAAGCAGCCTCTGCGCCGATTCGACGAAGAAAAGCGCAGAGCCATAGGCGAGGAGATCCACAAGCTGATGGCTGCAGGGTTCATCAAAGAGGTATTCCATCTCGAATGGCTAGCCAACCCTGTGCTTGTGAAAAAGAAAGGTGGGAAATGGAGGGTGTGTGTAGACTACACTTGTCTAAACAAAGCATGTCCGAAGGTTCCCTACCCTCTGCCTCGCATCGATCAAATCGTGGATTCCACTGCTGGGTGCGAAACCCTGTCATTCCTTGATGCCTACTCAGGGTATCACCAAATCAGGATGAAAGAGTCCGACCAGCTCGCGACCTCTTTCATCACACCCTTTGACATGTACTGCTATATTACTATGCCATTCGGTTTAAGGAATGCAGGCGCGACATACCAAAGGTGCATGAACCACGTGTTCGGAGAGCACATTGGCCGAACGGTCGAGGCTTACGTCGATGACATCGTAGTCAAGACGAGGAAAGCCTCCGACCTCCTCACTGACCTTGAAACGACATTCAAGTGTCTCAAGGCGAAAGGCGTAAAACTCAATCCTGAGAAGTGTGTCTTCGGAGTCCCCCGAGGCATGCTCCTGGGGTTCATCGTCTCCGAGTGGGGCATCGAGGCCAACCCGGAGAAAATCACGGCCATCACCAACATGGGGCCTATCAAGGACTTGAAAGGAGTACAGAGGGTCATGGGATGCCTTGCGGCTCTGAGCCGCTTCATCTCGCGCCTCGGCGAAAGAGGCCTACCCTTGTACCGCCTCTTGAGGAAGACCGAGCGCTTCACTTGGACCCCCGAGGCCGAGGAAGCCCTCAGGAACTTAAAGGCGCTCCTTACAAGCCCGCCCATCTTGGTGCCCCCCGCTGCCAGAGAAGCCTTCTTGATCTACGTAGCCGCAACCACTCAGGTGGTCAGCGCCGCGATCGTAGTCGAGAGACGAGAAGAAGGGCATGCATTGCTCGTCCAGAGGCCAGTCTACTTCATCAGTGAGGTACTGTCCAAGACCAAAATCCGCTACCCGCAAATTCAGAAGCTACTGTACGCGGTAATTCTGACGCGACGAAAGTTGCGACACTACTTCGAGTCTCATCCGGTGACTATGGTGTCATCCTTCCCCCTGGGGGAGATCATCTAGTGCCGAGAGGCCTCGGGTAGGATTGCAAAGTGGGCAGTGGAGATCATGGGCGAGACAATCTCGTTCGCCCCTCAGAAGGCCATCAAGTCCCAAGTCTTGGCGGACTTTGTGGCTGAATGGGTCGACACCCAGCTTCCAGCAGCTCCGATCCAACCGGAACTCTGGACCATGTTTTTCGACGGGTCGCTGATGAAAACGGGAGCAGGTGCGGGCCTGCTCTTCATCTCACCCCTCGGGAAGCACCTCCGCTACGTGCTACGCCTCCATTTCCCGGCGTCAAACAACGTGGACGAGTACGAGGCTCTGGTTAACGGGTTGCACATCGCCATAGAGCTAGGGGTTCGGCGCCTCGACGCTCGTGGCGACTCGCAGCTCATCATCGACTAAGTCATGAAGAACTCCCACTGCCGCGACCCGAAGATGGAAGCCTACTGCGACGAGGTTCGGCGCCTGGAAGACAAGTTCTACGGGCTCGAGCTCAACCACGTCGCTCGATGATACAACGAGACTGCGGACAAGCTGGCTAAAATAGCCTCGGGACGGACAACGGTTCCCCCGGACGTCTTCTCCCGAGACCTACATCAACCCTCCGTCAAGACCGACGACACGCCCGAGCCTGAGGAGGCCTCGGCCCAGCCCGAGGCACCCTCGGCCCCCGAGGGTGAGGCACTGCGCGTCGAGGAAGAGCGGAATGGGGTCACACCTAATCAAAATTGGCAGACCCCGTACCTGCAATATCTCCACCGAGGAGAGCTACCCCTCGACAGAGTCGAGGCTCGGCGACTGGCGCGGCGCGCCAAGTCGTTCATCTTGCTGGGTAACGAGAAGGAGCTCTACCACCGTAGCCCCTCAGGCATCCTCCAGCGATGCATATCCATCACCGAAGGTCAGGAGCTATTGCAAGAAATACACTCGGGGGCTTGCGGTCATCACGCAGCGCCTCGAGCCCTCGTTGGAAACGCCTTCCGACAAGGTTTCTACTGGTCAACCGCGATGGCCGACGCCACTAGGATTATACGCTCCTGCGAAGGGTGTCAATTCTACGCAAGACAGACGCACCTGCCCGCTCAGGCCCTGCAGACAATACCCATCACCTGGTCGCTTGCCGTGTGGGGTCTGGACCTCGTCGGTCCCTTGCAGAAGGCACCCGGGGGCTTCTCGCACCTGCTGGTCGCCATCGACAAATTCCCCAAGTGGATCGAGGTCCGACCCCTAACCAGCATCAGGTCCGAGCAGGCGGTGGCGTTCTTCACCAACATCATCCATCGCTTTGGGGTCCCGAATTCCATCATCACCGACAACGGCACCCAGTTCACTGGCAGAAAGTTCCTGGACTTCTGCGAGGACCACCACATCCGGGTGGACTGGGCAGCCGTAGCTCACCCCATGACGAATGGGCAGGTAGAGCGTGCCAATGGCATGATTCTGTAGGGACTTAAGCCGAGGATCTACAACGACCTCAACAAGTTCGGCAGGCGATGGATGAAGGAACTCCCCTCAGTGGTCTGGAGTCTGAGGATGACGCCAAGCCGAGCCACGGGTTTCACGCCGTTTTTTCTAGTCTACGGGGCCGAGGCTATCTTGCCCATAGACTTAGAATATGGTTCCCCGAGGACAAGGGCGTACGATGACCAAAGCAACCAGGCCAGCCGAGAAGACTCACTGGACCAACTGGAAGAGGCTCGGGACATGGCCTTACTACACTCGGCACGGTATCAGCAGTCTCTGCGACGCTACCACGCCCGAGGGGTTTGGTCCCGAGACCTCCAGGTGGGGGACTTGGTGCTTCGGCTACGACAAGACGCCCGAGGGCACCACAAGCTCACACCTCCCTGGGAAGGGCCGTTCATCATCACCAAGATTTTGAAGCCTGGAACATATAAGCTGGCCAACAGTCAAGGTGGGGTCTACGGCAACGCTTGGAACATCCGACAGCTACGTCGCTTTTACCCTTAAGATGTTTTCAAGTCGTTCATATACCTCGTTCTCTTTACATACACAAATATAGTCTAGCCATCAAGGAAGGGTCAGCCTTGCCTCGGCAAAGCTCGACCCTCCCTCGGGGGCTAGAAGGGGGGAACCCCCTCTGCGTCAAAATTTTCCTCGGAAAAAGTCTTTCTGCCAGAACATCTTTCGCGCTTTTCGACTACTTCGATAGTGGGATCCTGAAAACGATGGAGTACACGTAAGCGGCAAGGCCGACTGAGCCGAGGGACTCCTACGCCTCCGGGATACGGATACCTCACTCATCACCTTCTGCGATAAGTAACTCACGCTCGGATAAGCGATTCCGCTGACCGAACAAGTCTTAACGCTCAAAAACTTTTCTGCCGAAACAATTTTTCGTGCCTTCTCGACTATATCTATAACAGAATCCTGCGGACGAGTAAGAGTACACGTAAGCGGCGAGGCCGACCGAGCCGAGGGACTCCTATGCCTCCGGGATACAGATACCTCACTCATCACCTTCCGCGATAAGTAACTCTCGCTCGGATGAGCGATTCTACTACCGACAAACAAGTCCTGATACTCGAAACAAGAGGAAAAGAAACATAGCTTTATAACGCGACAACGATATGTTTGGGCCTCGGCGGCCGCAAAAAACATACGCACACTACAGACAAACTATTCCTGCAGGTTTAGACATCAGTAGGGGGAGCAGCAGCACCCTCGGCATCGACCCCACCTTCGGCGGAATCCGACCTGGCCTCAGACAACGACACGGTCGGAGGATCTCCACCTCGAAGGAAGATGTCAGCACCGCGCCTGGGCCATCGCCGCCAGGGTCTCCTCCAGGAACCCGGCTCGAGCAGACGGCTTGACCGGCCGCTCCATAGCCTCAGCCAGCTGTCCCCCGAGGACATCAGCCCGGCTCATGGCTTCGGCAGCCCGACTCCAGGGTTGGTCCCGCCAGTGGACGACCTGACCAGGTTCCAGCCGCCGCTGCTACACCTCCTCGGCCTGGCAAGTCACCTGCTCCTGGGTCGACGAAGTTTCTTCTCAAGTCAACTCCGCCTCTATCCATGCTGACACCGCTGCCTCCGGCTTTGGCTCATCGCAGAGCAGCCGAGGGTTCCTTAACTGAGCAAGAGAAGCCTTGAGTGGCAAGGCCGACCAAGCCGAGGGACTCCTACGCCTTTGGGATACGGATACCTCACTCGTCACCTTCCGCACAGGGCAACTCACACTTGGTTAAGCGGTCCAGCTAGCCGACAGGCGAGTCCTGGTGCTCGAAATGAGGAAGAAACATGGTATTGCACTCAAATACCAAGATATTTAGGCCCCGACAGCCACAATGAACAAACACCGGCACTCAAGGTGCCATTACAAATGGAACTCCGGTTCCACTCCCGCGGGTATGAACAACCCCCACATCGGAGGGCCTGCGGGACGACAAACTCCGTGTGACTCGCCGGCGACCTCTGCAGCAGCAGCGATGGTCCCAGGGCGGACGCTACCGCTGGAAGGCTCTCGTTCGCGTCCCCACTCGAGGGACAAGAACCAGATATTAAAGCCAAAGAGCCGGAGGTCGGTCCGCGGGTGGCGCTGACGGTCTCGTCGACGGAGAAGCTTTCTCCAGCTGCCACCACCTCAGCACCGATGACAGCATCCACCTGCCCACCAACACCGCACCAGCGAGCGCCGACCGCCCCAAAGCGCACCGGCAGGTCCTCACTCTCGTCCTCGCCGCGAAAACGAGAATGGGACCGTCCCAGAACACGAGTACCGCCCTCGCGGCGTACGACGTGTTGTGAGACCCCCCGGTGTGGCTAGCCAGCGTTGCCCGGACAGAGGACGGAATGCTGCACCCTGGCTGGGCAGCAGCAGTTCGCCTTCCCCGGCATGGCTGGAGGACGCCTCCTCCGCAGAGCTGGAGGATGGTTTCCACCCCCAGAAGCCGGAGGAAGAAGCGGGACGCCAGCCCACGCGAAGGCAGGCCCTGGCTCGCCTCTCCCTCCTCCCCAGCAAGGATGATGAAGATCCTTGAAGCTGAGGGCGGGGCGGACGCCGCAGCCCGGCTTGCTTCTCCCCACCATCGAACTGGTGGTCACCGTCTTGGGTGACCATTGGTGAGGGGATGCAGTCGGGCTGCCTGATGAAAATCCTTGAAGCCGAGCGATGGCTGAAAGGTACCAACCTCCACGAGGTTGCGCTCCTCCCACAACGAGATGAAGGCAACGCGGGCGCTCCCCATCCGGGGGCTCGGAAGGCAGAAGGACGCAATGCATGAGGAGAGTGCGAAGGCATGGCTACCACTCGGGGGGTCGATCCCTTTTTAAAGGCGACTCTCCCCACTCGCGTCCTCAGGCGTTGCGGACTAAGTCTTCACCAACACACTCCAGGGTCCTCCCCCTACGACACGGGGGCTGGGTCCCACACGACATGCAAGCTGGCCTGGGACAGAAGAAGCCAAACCGCCGCGCGCGGAGCGTGTAACCGCCCTGCGGTTACAAGCACTCCTCCATCTTCTCCTAAACCAGCGGGTGAAAGGGCGAACCGCCATGCAGGCGGCATGCAACTGCACCACGGGGACACACCCTTTCGACTTCAACGCATCCAGCGTGGAGGCCTAGGCCCACACGTCATGTAACCGGCGCGCCGGTTACTACGTGCGAAAAACTCCACCGCCACTTGCGCCAGTACCGCACCTTCTTGACTGCGGAACCGGTGCCGTGACTCGAGGCAACCCTACGCACAGCCCAACAGTGCCAACCAAGCGCATCGGTCACGGGTCAGTCAGCCGCGGGAGAAGGCGCGACGGTCGATATGGCCAGAAGTGGGCCGGCAGTAATGGCGGCGGCAGGCGGGCGGAAGTAGCAGTCAAATCGTCTGCAGGCTCACGTCCCCTCCCGGAGCAGCAGGGGAGCTCTCTCCCACGGCGTGAAGACGACGTGCCCATGTTCCATCCCTCGAACGGCTCGCGCAACGGCTGCCCTGCGAACCACTCGTCCCGTCGCATTAACTCCGCGGCAGGGCAGGCGACACCTTTGGCAGGCGAAGCGGGCGACGCTTCACCTCCGCCATGATGACCGCGTCAAAAAAGGTGCGCCACATCGTTCAATTTCATATCCTTTTCCTCTTCCCCTTTCTCTCTCTTGCTACAGGGACCGGGAAAGGGGATAGTACGAAAGGGGTCCTTCTCTGCGAAGGAAGCGGGCCCCGAGCCCTCCTACTGATCAGGGGTTCGAAGGCTGCCCCCTGGGAAGGGCTCGACAGACACCCAAGAGCACTCGGGCTCTGCGCCCACTACTGATCAAAGGTTCGAAGGCTGGCCCCTCGGAAGGGTTCGACAGCTGCCTCAGAGCACTCGGGCTCCGCGCCCACTACTGGTCAGAGGTTCGAAGGCTGGCCCCTCGGAAGGGTTCGACAACCGCCTCAGGCCACTCGGGCTCTGCGCCCACTACTGATCAGGGGTTCGAAGGCTGGCCCCCCGAAGGGTTCGACAGCCGCCTCAGAACACGCAGAGCGAGGGATGACTCTGGGTACGTCCGATACATGGTCGAGGCTCGAGCTACGCTCCTAAGGTACCCTAGGACATTTCCGAGACCAGCAGGAGCGATTCTGTAACGGAATCCCATCAGAGCGAGGCATCGAGCCCTCGGACCCTATCAAACGGGACCAGGTCCGGCAAATCACCTGCAGGTACTTTTGGAGCGTGCCTCTGGGCCACTAGCCGACCCTTATCGAACGGGGCACGGGCGTCCACTCGGATCACCCGTTAGCAACTCACTGGAGACACCATGTTCGGCGCCCTCCAAGGGCAACATGGCGCTTTCCCCCTCCTCCTTGCGGAAAGGAGACGAAGGGTGTATGATAAAAGCCGAGTCAGTCCTTGACCGTACTCTCGCTCTGTGCAGAGGCTCAGGGGCTGCTCTCGCAAACCCGGCTCCGGCCAAACCGTTGACAGCGTCAACATACCAGCCCGAGAACTTAGAACCTGACCAGGCACCCGGGCTACGATCAGATCACATGAGGGAACAACCAGTCCGGCCGAGGTGTCACGAAAGGCACTAAGACCTCGGAGGAGTCAAACCACTCCTCCGAGGCCTCGGGGGCTACACCCGGTGGGTGCGCTCGCGCGCACTCACCAGAACGAAATGCAACCGAGAAAGGCCGGTCCCCTTGCAAAAAAGTGTGATAAAGCCATCAAGCGAGTACCAACACTCCCTTTGAGGCTCGGGGGCTACTGTCGGGGACCATAATTAGGGGTACCCCCAAGACTCCTAAACTCGGCTGGTAACCACCATCAGCACAAGCTGCAAAGGCCTGATGGGCGCAATACAGGTCAAGGCCCCGTCCACTCAAGGGACACGATCTCGCCTCGCCCGAGCCCAGCCTCGGGCAGGAACAGTAGACCCAGGTGGATTCACGCCTCGCCCGAGGGCCTCCTCAAGCAACGGGCACACCTTCGACTCGCCCGAGGCCCAGCTCGGGCAGGCTTCACAATGAAGCAACCCTGGCCAGATCGCCTCGCCAACCGACCGTATCGCAGGAGCATTCAATGCAAGGATCGCCTGACACCTTATCTTGACGCGCGTTCCTCAGTCGATAGGGCCGAAGTGATCGCAGTCACTTCACCCCTCCACTGACTGACCTGACAGGAAAACAGCGCTGCCTGCCCTGCTCCGACTGCTGTGCCACCCGCCAGGGTGGGGCTGACAACAGCTGAGTCTAGCCTTAGGCGCCATAGGAAGCTCCTCCTCGCCCGACCCTAGGGCTCGACCCCCACCTCGACCTCGGAAGACGGTCTCCGCCTCGCCCGACCCCAGGGCTCGGACTCAACCTCGACCTTGGAAGACGGTCTCCGCCTCGCCCAACCCCAGGGCTCGGACTCAACCTCGACCTCGGAGGAGTCACCACCTCGCCCGGCCTTGGGCTCGGACCGACCACGCTACAGGGGGGTACATCATTACCCTACCCCTAGCTAGCTCAAGCTACGGGGAACAAGACCGGCGTCCCATCTGGCTCGCCCCGGTAAACATGTAATGATGGCACCCCGCGTGCTCCATGACGACGGCGGTTCTCAGCCCCCTACGGAAGCAAGGAGACGTCAGTAAGGACCCGACAGCCCCGACAACTGTGCTTCTACAGGGCTCGAGCGCTCCTCCGACGGCCACGACATCACATGAACAGGGCACCAACACCTCTCCGACAGCCACGTTGGCATGTACATAGGGCTCTGGCTCCTCTCTGCTAGACACGTTAGCACATTGCTACACCCCCCATTGTACACCTGGGCCTTCTCCTTACATCTATAAAAGGAAGGTCCAGGGCCCTCGTACGAGGAGGTGGTCGCGCGGGAGGACGGGCTGACAGACAGTCTCTCTCCCTCTCCCTCGCGAACGCTTGTAACCCCCTACTGCAAGCGCATCCGCCCTGGGCGCAGGACAACACGAGCCGCGGTTCCCTTTTTTGTTCCCCCTTGTGTTCCGTCTCGCGCCGACCCATCTGGCCTGGAACACGCAGCGACAATTTACTCGTCGGTCCAGGGACCCCCCGGGGTCGAAACGCCGACACCGGTGCACCACCGGATAGTCCGGTGCACCTATCCGGTGTGCCGTAGAAATCTGCTGAACTGCTTTCCAACGGTTATATTTGAGTTGGGGTCTATATATACTTCACCCAACCAGCCATTTGGAGGTGTGGGAGATCAAGCAACATACCAAGACATATTGTAGACATTTCCAAGTGCTCATACATCCAAGTGCTTAATAGAATCACTCGATGATTAGCGTAGGTGCTTTGCGAAGTGATTAGATTAATTAGACCGCTTATGCGCTTGCTCTAAGTGAATTCTAGTTAGTTGAGTGAGTTTAGAAAAAAACCACACAACCCCTCGGCTCTTGCACGAGTCGTTGTAATTGTACCGAGTGGAGCGAGAGTCCTGTGAGACCGTGACAACCGAGTTTGTGTTATGACCGCCACCGTGTATCGGAGGGAACGAGGCTCGTGGCGTTTCGGCCGGAAGCTCGATAGTGGAGACGGCAGGGAGTGTCCGAGAGGAGCTGGAAGCGGAGCACCACTTGCGCGTGGAGAAGACCCGTGTCTCTCTACGGAGTTACTCGACCGAGGTGCTTGGCCCTCGCGTGGGCTTCCCTTTGCGTATGGGCACCAATGAGGATTAGTCGGAACCTTGCGTGGTTTCGGATACCTCGGTAAAAATACCGGCGTCATCCACAAGAGTTTGTATCTCTACCTTGCTCTTTTCTAGTTAGATTATTTAGGATTGAAACTTAGGCTTTGCGGTAGAGATAGCAACACTTAGACAAAACCTATTTTGCACATTCTAGATTGTTTATTTGTATAGGTTTTGTTATAGTGATTTATTTGTGGCCTAGTTTAGAAGTAGTTTTTAGAAGTCATAATTCACCCCCCTCTTAGGCGTTATCGTTTCCTACAAGTGGTATCAAAACCCGGTTTGGCTCATTTGAAACGTTTTAGCTTCACCGCTAATCGAGCTAACACTTTTTTTGAGGAAGGGGGTGGATACCCATAGGCCACCACACTTCGACGGCACTAACTTACCATATTATAGTGCTAGAATGGCTTGTTACCTAGAGGTCATTGATCTAGGTGTTTGAAGAGTCACTCGTGATGGGATGAAACCACCTAAAATCCCGAGAAGCTCACCACGAGTGAGGAAAAAGAAATTCATTTGAATGCTAGAGCCAAAAATTGCTTGTATGAGTCTCTTAGCATCGAAATTTTCAATCAAGTTTTTACATTAAAAATGCTATTGAGATTTGGCTAAAATTGCATGAGCTCCATGACGACACATCCAATGTACATGAGCAAAAACATTGCCTAGTCTTAAATGATTACAATTCTTTTGCTATGAAAGATAATGAGCTTGTTAGAGACATGTATTCTCGTTTGAATCTAATCATTAATGAGCTCAATTTTATTGGAATTAATAAGCTAGGTGATGCAAACATTATGAGGAAGATTATCTCCCTACTGCCACAACAAAGATATGGGAGCATCATCACCATTCTTCATAACATGGAGGACTTGAGTACAATGATCCCAACAATTGTGATCGGAAAGATTGCGACATTTGAAATGTCGCGAAAGATGGGTCTAGAGGAGCCAACTTCTTCGAGGCCATATGCTTTTGCATGTGATGAAGAAAGGCAAGAAGAAGGCTCCCACTACAAGCTCCTCAAGTGAAGAAGAGGAAGAATAAGAATGTGATGATGATGATCAACCCTCAACACCATCCTCTGAGGACGAAAAAACAATCCGACGTGTCAGAAAGGTAATGGGGATGATTCGCAAGATTAATCAAATGGGTGTGCCCCTGCAGGTCGAGGATCTTCTCTTTAACATTGATAGGAAAAAACAAAGAAAGAGAGGATGCTTCGCATGCGGGGGAAAGGCCACTTCAGGGACAACTATCCAAATATAGCCGAACCCATAAAGAGGAGGAACAAAGGCAAGACGCTTACAAGTATCAAAACTTGGGATGACTCTTTAAGCGAAGATGAACCTCCAACGACACGCACCCACCCGCTCTTCATCACGCTCTTCATGGTCATCACACAAATGCCTTATGGCAAGAGGTAAAACAAGTATCCCATCCTCTAGTTATGATGGTGATGATGAGAGAACCCTCCTTAGATGAACTTGCGCATGCCATTAAATTTTTTGAGGATGTCTGCACTAAACAAAAGGCTCAACTTAAAACTTTGAAAAACAAGTTGATTAGCTCTCAAAATGATTATAAATGTTTGCTAGAAAAATTTGAAACATTTGCAAATTTGAGTTGTGAGCTAACAACTAAAATTGAGCAATTAGAGTCTAATGCTCCATCCTCAACTACCGATGATAGTCTTATCAAAAAAAATGAAAAACTTAAGGCTAAGTTAGCTAGCTCTCAAGAAGCTATTGAAAACATGCTAGAGAAACTGGAAATTCTTAGCATACACAATAATGAGCTAACTACTAAGCTAGAAAACATCGGTAGCACCCCAGGAGCATCTTTAATTGAAATTCCTGAAATCATTAAGAAAGATGCTTCTAATTCTTGCTTTGATTTAATTGATAATTCTAATCCCTGCAATCAAGTTCTTGTTAAGAATGTTGTTATAGAAACATGTTCGGATGAGATTGCAATGGAGAATGAGCAAATAAAGCAAAAGGTGGCTCGCCTTGGCAAGGCCTTGTATGACAAGAAAGGCAAAGCCAAACAAATCCAACTTCCTCAGGATAACACCACTGCGGGAGTGAATAAACATGTGGAGGGAGAAACTGTGATTTGTAGGCTATGCCACAAGGAAGGCCACAAGTCTTACCAATGCAAGGCGAAGACCGGGGATAAGCAAAAGCAAGAGCTCAAGCCAACAAACAAAATCTCTAACACCTACATCAGCAAGATGGACAAAAAGGCTGCTACACCATATTTGATCAAGAAGAAAAAGAGTGGTAATATGATAGCAATCAAGGCTAACAAGCAAGCCAACAACGGAAAGGGGGCCAAACATATCTGGGTGCAAAGGAAATTATCTCAACCATGAAAAGCACTAAGAAGGTTTGGATCCCAAGAGGGAAGTGAGAAGTCCAAAGGACCTCGGGAAATTTGGAGACTTGGTAAAATTGGGATGTGTATCATGGGATGCATCATATTGGATCAAGTCTATTGCCAAGTGGGTTAGTGAATACTTTGGACCCAAATTCCCCACCCTTAACTAAGGTAACTAGATTTATTGCATTTCTTTATTTTTAGATATGAGTATCTATTTTCTTATATCTAGTTTTTTACCTTACATTTCTAGTTTTTACATGTAGTATTTACTTTTGCTTATAATTGCATGCATACTAGGTCAATTATATGGTAGGAATGCTTGTTTTCAATTCATATTCTTGAGCAAACCTACATGGTTTAAAATGTTTAGTTAAGCACGACACATAGCTTATTAACATTCCTAAGTAAATGACACTGATGCTTCAAAGTTTCTATCCTACTAGTGGTATTCTCCAAATGGTGTCATTTTAACTTATATGTGCCAATGCTCGGATTATAGATAATTTTCCTCTCTTGATATCAAAATCAAAGTGTAAGTCTCCTACAAGTATTCAAAACTTGTATGCACACTTTCAGGGGGAGGTTACTCTATAATCTAAGTCTTTGAGACTAATACTTGTTTTCAAGTCTATTATGTGTAGCAGGACCGTGCGAGAGGGGGTGCTAGCTGTTCAGTGGAACATGGCCCCCAAATCCTGAGGGTCCCAAAATTTTCAAAGCTACAGTCTGTTGCTCATGTAATTTTGTTAGTCCATATCGTCTATGGCCGATTGACAGTCACGGCGTCTGCCAGAGTCTCAACGTGTGCTAGCCTAGTAGGCTAGTAGCATGCTAGGAGAGTATGAGTGCATGTTTGCACTCTACAGTCTGCCACAAGCTGGTAGTGAGTGGTGGCCAGGCAAGCCTGCTGCGCCACTGCGTCTGTGTGCATTAGGACACCAAGAAAGCAAGCTGAATTTTTAAATATTTTTTCTTTAACTAGGTTTGTTACTTTGTTTGATTATATATTGAAATATAAATTGATTAGACCTTTTCAATTATTATTGGACATCCTTATAAACTAAATAATTTTATTGCATTTATCTTTTTTATGTACGTGCACCATTTGGTTTAGTATTCCAAGACCCACCTATCGACCATGCCTGATTCTCATTCCAAAAGGCGTAAGAAGAGACAAAGAATAGAAGATTTAATTCAGTCTCAGAAAGAAGCTATAAATATATTTACTATTGAAAATCACAAGTGCCCTCAGTCATTTAATCATGGCCCAACACTTGATAATAATGCTGACAATGGTCCTTGAGATGGCCAAATGGATACGAATAATATGAGCATATAATTGAAGAATTTATTTCAAGAAACACTAAAAATAGTTATTTAAGTGAAAATTATGCAACCAAAAATTGAATATATATATATATATATCTTAATGTTATCTAATATATTCTAAATTTTATAGTATTGTAATGGTGAGCCTTATTCTAGAGTTTGCACAGGGCCCTCAATTTTGTCGGCACGGCCTAGATGTGTAGTAGTCTCATTGAAAGAAAATGGAGTCCCCGAAGAAAGACAATAAGCTTCCACCGCAAATCTACAAGAATTTTCAATTGATTCCACAAGTGGTTTCATTCCACGATTGGTATCATTTACATGTCTTCTCCAGAATTCGATTATACTATATTACAAATCTTATGCTTTTTGTGTTGTTATAAATGGATATGTTGTCAAAATATATCTTTTACCTA
Source organism: Zea mays (assembly GCF_902167145.1). Lineage (NCBI taxonomy): Eukaryota > Viridiplantae > Streptophyta > Magnoliopsida > Poales > Poaceae > Zea > Zea mays. The sequence continues at coordinate 17,881,138 of NC_050099.1, read as the reverse complement.
TACATAGGGGGAGTTAGTCTAATCAATCATGTCTTGTCCCTCTCTTTCTCATGTGCTTTTTCTAAGTAGAGGATCTCCAACAGGGGGAGTATATCTTCATCTATGACAAAGGGGAAGAATATTCTTTCAAAGGGGGAGAACACTCGTTTAGGGCTGATTTGGAGATTAGGGATCCCGAGGGGATCCATGGGGGAGAAATCCCCTTACAATTCAATTTTGAATAGCAAGAGGATTTCTCCCCCATGGATCCTTCGGGATCTCCGATCACCAAATCAGCCCTTAGGGGTGAGTAAGATTTTAGAGCTACAAGTCGTAAATCCTTTAGAGGGCAAGTCTTTTTGCTTCCTATATGCTTTTAATGTCTTCCTTTTTGGTGTTTGATTCCAAAGGGGGAGAAGTTTTAGGGACCAAGGCAACTCAAAATATATCAAACATTAAACACCACCCAATTTCAAAATTTTAAAAACTTGATCTTACAAGTGGTTTTGGTTCTACAAATATCTTTGTTCCATAATAGTAAGTTTGTGGATTATGGAGTTAGCGGAGGCTTAAGTCCATAATCTCACATTGTGGGGACATTCATGCATCCTAGCAAGTAGATTGCATATTTTCATCAAAATATTTGTTATATTTGCTTGCTTTGGTTGTGTTGTCATCAATCAACAAAAGCGGGAGATTGTAAGGAAAATGGACCCCGGCCCATTTGGCTAAGTGATTTTGGTGTTTGATAATCAACATAACCTTGTGGACTAATATTTCCCAAGTGTTTGTGTGTTGTAGTTCACAGGATGCAAAGTGGATTGGACTGAGGCTCTGAGGATGTGAAAGGGAAATGTGCCCTTGGGCAATTTCTATAATGTTTTGGTGATTAAGTGCCCAACACATCTAATCAAGTTCTCATGTGCCAAATCAAGCGAAAAGTGCAAATCAAGGCATGAGGTATGTTTCTAGACTTAGTACATTGTTTTGAGTACTAATGTGTTTTGTCTAAGTGCTAGAAACAGTGAGAAAAGAATTGGAAAAAGACATGGCTCTGTGCAGCCAACTCCAACTCGGCTTGGCACACTGGACAGTGTCCAGTGCGCCAGGCTGGTCTCCGGTGAAAATGCCGCTCTCGGGATTCGACGGCGGCGTACGACTATAATTCACCGGACGGTCCGGTGAGTCATCAGCGGTGAACTCGTCGCCCTCGGGATAAGCAAAGGGGCGATGTGGCTATAATTCACTGGACTGTCCAGTGGTGCACCGGACTGTCTGGTGAGCCAACGGTCGCCAGTGCCAACGGTCGGCCGCGCAATCTTCGCCCGACACGTCGACTGCTCCAATAGTCAGCTGGTGCACCGGACTGTCCGGTGGGCACCAGACAGTGTTCGGTGCGCTAATCAGCCCAGAGGAGCAACGGTCGGATATGCCAAATTTGGAAGGAGATCGCGCACCGGACCGTCTACAGGACCTATCCGGTGGCGCACTGGACTGTCCAGTGCGCCACTCGACAGAAGGCAAGGATGGCCTTCCAAGTTTGTCTTCAATGGCTCCTAGCTGCCTTGAGGCTATAAAAGGGACCCCTAGGCGCATGGAGGAGTCATCCAAGCATTCACTAAGCATCCTAAGACTCCAAGACTCTAACTTCACGCATTCGATTCTTTTTTTGGTGATTTGAGCTCCATTTGAGTTGTGAACTCCGTGTGTTGTGTTTCGAGCTCAAGTCATAACTTGTGTGCGTCGTTGTGCTGCGTATTTGAATCTTGTGTGTGTTGCTCTTCCCAACCTTACTCTTGTGCGTTCTTTGTGATCAATATTGTAAGGGCGAAAGGCTCCAACTTGTGGAGATTCCTCGCAAACGGGAAAAAGACTATAAGGAAGAAAGTCGTGGTATTCAAGTTGATCATTGGATCACTTGAAAGGGGTTGAGTGCAACCCTCGTCCATTGGGACGCCACAACGTGGAAGTAGGCAAGTGTTACTTGGCCGAACCACGGGATAAAAATCGTTTGTCTCTTGTGATTGCCTTCTCTGTGATTGTTTTGTCCACAAGAACTCGTCTCTCAACCACTTAGTCATACTAACACTTTAAATTAAGTTTTTGTGGCTATTAGTGTTTGATTTTACAGGATCACCTATTCACCCCCCCTCTAGGTGCTCTCAATTGGTATCAGAGTCGTACTCTTCATCTAAGGGACTAACCGCCTGAAGAGATGGATCCTAAGGGAAAGGGGATGGTGGTAAACGACAATGAAAAGGAGTCCTTCCTCAACGAGCCTAGAGACGACAAGCCAACCGACTCAGGCTCGAGTCACAAGAAAAGAGACGGGAAGAAGAAGAGGCGCATCAAGAAGATCATCTACTACGACGGTGATGCCTCGTCCTCTTCACCACACAACGACGGAGATGACTCCTCGTCAAAGAATAAACTGATTAATCAAAACTATTCATTTGATTATTCTCGTATTCCGTACAATTCTAATGCTCATTTTCTATCAATTCCTCTTGGAAAACCTCCCCACTTTGATGGAGAAGACTATTCTTTCTGGAGTCATAAAATGCATAGTCATTTATTTTCTCTTCATCCTAGTATCTGGGAGATTGTTGAAAACGGAATGCACTTTGATAGTATTGACAATGCCATGTTTATTAATGAGAAAATTCATAAAAATGCCCAAGCCACTACTGTTTTGCTAGCATCTCTGTGCAGGGATGAATACAACAAGGTTAGCGGCTTGGACAATGCAAAGCAGATCTGGGACACCCTCAAGATATCTCATGAGGGAAACGACGCCTTCATGATCACCAAAATGGAGTTGGTGGAAGGCGAGCTAGGGAGATTCGCCATGATCAGGGGTGAAGAGCCAACACAAACCTACAACAGGCTCAAGACCCTGGTCAACAAGATTAGAAGCTATGGAAGCACAAGATGGACGGATCACGACGTCGTTCGACTCATGCTCAGGTCCTTTACAGTTATTGACCCCCATCTTGTGAACCTTATCCGTGAAAATCCCAGGTACACAAAGATGATGCCCAAGGAGATACTCGGAAAATTTGTAAGCGGGCGCATGATGGTTAAGGAGGCAAGGTATGTAGATGACGCCTTAAACGACCCTCTGTCCGTCTATGAGCCGCAGCCCGTTGCGCTCAAGGCAACTAGCAGCAAAGAGGCACTAGCAAGCAAGGTAGCTCAAGTGGAGGCTGCCGGCCTCAACGAAGATGAGATGGAGCTTATCATCAAGCGCTTCAAGACCGCACTTAAAGGACGCAAGGAGTATCCGAACAAGAATAAAACAAGGGGAAAGCGCTCCTGCTTCAAATGCGGTAAGACTGGTTATTTTATTGCTCAATGTCCCGATAATGAAAATGACCAGGGACAAGAAAGACATGGGAAGAAGGAGAAGAAGAAAAGCTATAGGAAGGCGAAAGGCGAGGCTCATCTTGGAAAAGAATGGGATTCCGACTGCTCCTCATCCGACTCCGACGATGAGGGACTGGCGGCCTCGGCCTTTGACAAGTCGTCGCTCTTCCCCAACGAACGACACACTTGCCTCATGGCCAAGGAGAAGAAGGTAAGTGTTCGAGATTCCCCTAAGTACTCTACTTCTAGTGATGAGGATTCCTCCGATGATGAAGTAGATTACTCTAGTCTATTTAAAGGTTTAGATAGAGCCAAAGTAGAGAAAATTAATGAATTAATCGATGCTCTAAATGAAAAGGATAGATTATTAGAAAAACAAGAGGATATTTTATATGAGGAACATGACAAATTTGTTAGTGTGCAAAAATCCCTTGCCTTAGAAATTAAGAGAAATGAAATGTTATCCTCTGAATTGTCTGTTTGCCATGAATCGGTCTCTAGTTTAAAGAGTTTAAATGATGAACTAAATGCTAAGCTAGATGAAGTTAATAAATATAGTTCCTGTGTAGAACATGTTGTTATTTGCAATAGATGCAAGGACTTTGATGTTAATTCTTGTGATGAACACCTTATTTCTATTGCTAAACTAAATGATGAGGTGGCAAGTCTTAATGCTCAACTTAAGACTTGCAAAATTGATTTTTGATAAGTTAAAATTTGCTAGGGATGCCTACACCGTTGGTAGACACCCCTCAATTAAGGATGGGCTTGGTTTTCGAAAGGAAGCCAAGAACTTAACAAGCCAAAGGGCTCCCATTCCCAACAAGGAGAAAGGGAAGGCCCCTATGGCTAGTAGTACTCAAAGGAATCATGCTTTCATTTATAATAGGAAAATTGCTAGTCATTCCAATTATAATAGGAGTTATGATGCTTTTGATTCACATGCTATGTTTACCTCTAGTTCTAGTTTTGTTCACGGTAGAAGTAGGCCTTGGAGAAATCATGTTGTGCATCATGTGCCTAGGAAAGTGTGTAATGAATCTACTACTGTTTTCCATGCTTGCAACACTTCTTTTGTTCTTTCATGTAAGAATGCAAAAGTAGTGGCTAGGAAATTGGGATCCAAATGCAAGGGAGACAAAACTTGCATATGGGTTCCAAAAACTATTGTGACTAACCTTGTAGGACCCAACAAGAGTTGGGTACCTAAAACCCAAGCTTAAATTCCTTGCAGGTTTATGCATCCGAGGGCTCTAGCTGGATAATCGACAGCGGATGCACAAACCACATGACGGGGGAGAAGAAGATGTTCACCTCCTACGTCAAGAACAAGGACTCCCAGGATACAATCATATTTGGAGATGGGAATCAAGGCAAGGTCAAAGGTTTGGGAAAGATAGCCATCACAAGCGAGCACTCTATTTCAAATGTATTTTTATTATAGTCATTAGGATACAACCTCCTATCTGTAAGTCAATTGTGCCACATGGGCTACAATTGTTTGTTTACAAATGTTGATGTATCTGTCTTTAGAAGGAGTGATGGTTCATTAGCATTTAAGGGTGTATTAGAGGGCAAGCTCTATTTAGTTGATTTTTCGAAAGAGAATGCCAATCTAGATGCATGCTTAATAGCTAAGACTAGTATGGGCTGGCTCTGGCATCGCCGTCTAGCACATGTTGGGATGAAGAACCTTCATAAGCTTCTAAAGGGAGATCATGTGTTAGGACTAACCGATGTTTGTTTTGAGAAAGATAGACCTTGTGCAGCTTGTCAGGCAGGGAAACAGGTGGGAAGCACTCATCACAGCAAGAATGTGATGACAACATCAAGACCACTGGAGCTTCTTCACATGGACCTCTTCGGACCCGTTGCCTACCTTAGCATCGGGGGAAGTAAGTATGGTCTTGTAATTGTTGATGATTTTTCCCGCTTCACTTGGGTGTTCTTTTTGCAGGATAAATCAGAAACCCAAGGGACCCTCAAGCGCTTTCTAAGGAGGGCTCAAAATGAATTTGAGCTCAAGGTGAAAAAGATAAGAAGCGACAACGGGTCCGAGTTCCAGAATCTGCAAGTGGAGGAGTATCTTGAGGAAGAAGGCGTCGAGCATGAGTTCTCCGCTCCCTACACACCACAACAAAACGGTGTGGTAGAGAGGAAGAATAGGACGCTTATCGACATGGCGAGAATGATGCTGGGAGAATTCAAGACGCTCGAGCGGTTTTGGTCGGAAGCTGTGAACATAGCTTGTCACGCCATAAACCGGCTCTACCTACATCGCCTTCTCAAGAAGACCTCGTATGAACTCCTGACCGGTAACAAACCCAACGTTTCTTACTTTCATGTTTTTGGGAGCAAATGTTACATTCTGGTGAAGAAAGGTAGACATTCTAAATTTGCTCCCAAGGTAGTAGAAGGGTTTTTACTAGGGTATGACTCAAATACAAAGGCGTATAGAGTCTTCAACAAATCATCGGGTTTGGTTGAAGTCTCTAGCGACGTTGTATTTGATGAGACTAATGGCTCTCCAAGAGAGCATGTTGATCTTGATGACATAGATGAAGATGATGTTCCGACGGCCGCAATGCGCACGATGGCGATAGGTGATGTGCGACCACAGGCACAACAAGAGCAAGATCAGCCATCTTCCTCTACAATGGTGCATCCCCCAACTCAAGATGATGGACAGGTTCCTCAAGAAGAGGCGCGTGATCAAGGGGGAGCACAAGAAGAACAAGTTATGGAGGAAGAAGCACCACGGGTCCCTCCAACTCAAGTCCGAGCGACAATCCAAAGAAATCACCCTGTCGATCAGATTCTGGGTGATATCAACAAGGGAGTAACGACTCGCTCACGTTTAGCTAATTTTTGTGAGCATTACTCGTTTGTCTCTTCTATTGAGCCTTTCAAGGTAGAAGAGGCCTTGCAGGATCCGGACTGGGTGTTGGCCATGCAGGAAGAGCTCAACAACTTCAAGAGAAATGAAGTTTGGAGCCTGGTGCCACGTCCAAAGCAAAATGTTGTGGGAAATAAGTGCGTGTTCCGCAACAAGCAAGACAAGCACGGGGTGGTGACAAGAAACAAGGCTCGACTTGTGGCAAAAGGTTATGCCCAAGTCGTAGGTTTGGACTTCGAGGAGACTTTTGCTCCTGTGGCTAGGCTAGATTCTATTAGAATATTGTTAGCCTATGCCGCTCACCACTCTTTCTGGTTGTTTCAAATGGATGTGAAGAGCGCTTTCCTCAACGGGCCAATCAAGGAGGAGGTATACGTGGAACAACCCCCTGGCTTTAAGGATGACAGGTACCCCAACCATGTGTTCAAGCTCTCTAAGGCGCTCTATGGACTTAAGCAAGCCCCAAGAGCATGGTATGAATGCCTTAGAGATTTCTTAATTGCTAATGCTTTCAAGGTTGGGAAAGCCGATCCCACTCTTTTTACTAAGACTTGTGATGGTGATCTTTTTGTGTGCCAAATTTATGTCGATGACATAATATTTGGTTCTACTAATCAAAAGTCTTGTGAGGAGTTTAGCAGGGTGATGACACAAAAGTTCGAGATGTCGATGATGGGCGAGTTGGCCTACTTCCTTGGGTTCCAAGTGAAGCAACTCAAGGACGGCACCTTCCTCTCCCAAACGAAGTACACTCAAGATCTTCTCAAGAGGTTTGGGATGAAGGACGCCAAGCCCGCGAAGACACCGATGGGAACCGACGGGCATGTCGACCTCAACAAAGGAGGTAAGTCCGTTGATCAAAAGGCATACCGGTCTATGATAGGGTCATTACTTTATTTATGTGCTAAGACCGGACATTATGCTTAGTGTATACATGTGTGCTAGATATCAATCCGACCCCAAGGAATGTCACCTTGTGGCCATTAAGCGAATCCTTAGATATTTAGTTTCTACGCCTTGCTTCGGGATCTGGTATCCAAAGGGGTCTACCTTTGACTTGATTGGATATTCATACTTCGATTATGCTGGATGCAAGGTTGATAGGAAGAGTACATCAGGGACGTGCCAATTCCTAGGAAGGTCCCTGGTGTCTTGGAGTTCAAAGAAACAAACATCTGTTTCCCTATCCACTGCTGAGGCCGAGTATGTTACCGCAGGACAGTGTTGCGCGCAACTACTTTGGATGAGACAAACCCTCAGGAACTTTGGCTACAATCTGAGCAAAGTCCCACTCCTATGTGACAATGAGAGTGCTATCCGCATGGCGGATAATCTTGTTGAATACAGCCGCACTAAGCACATAGACATCCGGCATCACTTCCTGAGAGACCACCAGCAAAAGGGAGATATCGAGGTGTACCATATTAGCACCGAGAACCAGCTAGCCGATATCTTTACCAAGCCGTTGGATGAGAAAACTTTTTGCAGGTTGTGTAGTGAGCTAAATGTCTTAGATTCGCTTAACTTGGATTGATCTATAGCATACATGTGTTTTATGCCTTTGATCATGTAACTTTATGCATTTACTACATGTGTTATCTATTTGTGGTGCTCAAGTTGTACAAGATCTCCCCGGACCTCACAAGTCCTTATGCAAATGGGGCACATATTTAGGGGGAGATGTGCTACAACTTGACCCTTTGAGACTAACCTATTTGTTTGAGTACACATGATGTAGTCTCAAAGGTGCATTGAAAGTGAGAATGGACTTGGACGATGCAAAGACTTCCACTGCACTCTGGTATTAGTGTACTCACTTCCAAGTTCATATTTATGCTCTCATTGCCTTTTTGCTCTTAATTGACATTTTTTTGGTGAGCCAATGGGGTTAAAGGGCCAACAATGATCCCATTTTGGTGCCTAATGCCAAAGGGGGAGAAATTAAGGCCAAAGCAAATAGATCAGCTACCACTTGTGAATTTCAAAAATAATAGAGTTAGAATTTTTGATTTGTCCAAAATACTCTTATTGCAAAATTTGGTCTCTTATGAGGGAGAATTTTGATTATAGGAAAAAGGGGGATTTTTTGTCACTTGATCAATTTCACTCTTGGATTATCTCTTGATTTGCCCAAACAAGTACGTTTGACTTAGAGATAGGAAAAAGGATTTTATTTACAAAAACAAACCAAGTGGTGGCAAAGAATGATCCAAATATGTCAAATCTTGTGCAAAAATGATTTGGTCCTCATTTGCATTGATGTTGCATTTATTTTGGTTGCTTTTTGATGTGTTGGCATAAATCACCAAAAAGGGGGAGATTGAAAGGGAAATGTGCCCTTGGGCAATTTCTATAATGTTTTGGTGATTAAGTGCCCAACACATCTAATCAAGTTCTCATGTGCCAAATCAAGCGAAAAGTGCAAATCAAGGCATGAGGTATGTTTCTAGACTTAGTACATTGTTTTGAGTACTAATGTGTTTTGTCTAAGTGCTAGAAATAGTGAGAAAAGAATTGGAAAAAGACTTGGCTCTGTGCAGCCAACTCCAGCTCGGCTTGGCACACTGGACTATCCGGTGGTGCACCAGACAGTGTTCGGTGCGCCAGGCTGGTCTCCGGTGAAAATGCCGCTCTCGGGATTCGACGGCGGCATACGGCTATAATTCACCGGACGGTCCGGTGGTGCACTGGACTGTCCGGTGAGTTATCCGCGGCGAACTCGTCGCCCTCAGGAAAAGCAAAGAGGCGACATGGCTATAATTCACCGGACTGTCCGGTGGTGCACCGGACTGTCTGGTGAGCCAACGGTCGCCTACGCCAACGGTCGGCCACGCAATCTTCGCGTGACACGTCGACTGCTCCAACGATCAGCTGGTGCACCGGACAGTCTCCGGTGCGCCAATCAGCCCAAAGGAGCAACGGTCGGATATGCCAAATTTGGAAGGAGATCGCGCACCGGACCATCTACAGGACCTGTCCGGTGGCGCACCGGACTGTCCTGTGCGCCAGTCGACAGAAGGCAAGGATGGCCTTCCAAGTTTGTCTTCAACGGCTCCTAGCTGCCTTGAGGCTATAAAAGGGACCCCTAGGCGCATGGAGGAGTCATCCAAGCATTCACTAAGCATCCTAAGACTCCAAGACTCCAACTTCACGCATTCGATTCTTTGTGTTGGTGATTTGAGCTCCATTTGAGTTGTGAACTCCGTGTGTTGTGTTTCGAGCTCAAGTCATAACTTGTGTGCGTGGTTGTGCTGCGTATTTGAGTCTTGTGTGTGTTGCTCTTCCCAACCTTACTCTTGTGCGTTCTTTGTGATCAATATTGTAAGAGCGAAAGGCTCCAACTTGTGGAGATTCCTCGCAAATGGGAAAAAAGACTATAAGGAAGAAAGTTGTGGTATTCAAGTTGATCATTGAATCACTTGAAAGAGGTTGAGTGCAACCCTCGTCCATTGGGAAGCCACAACGTGGAAGTAGGCAAGTGTTACTTGGCCGAACCACGAGATAAAAATCGCGTGTCTATTGTGATTTCCTTCTCTGTGATTGTTTTGTCCACAAAAACTCGTCTCTCAACCACTTGGTCGTACTAACACTTTAAATTAAGTTTTTGTGGCTATTAGTGTTTGATTTTACAGGATCACCTATTCACCCTCCCTCTAGGTACTCTCAGGATGCAACACCTCAAAGAAGACATTATAAGACCCATAGACAACATTACAAATTCATATTGAATACACTTCATTCATGCTAAGAGTCCAAGTGTCCAACACATCAAGAAGTAGAAGTGGAATGCAAAGCCACAAAACAAAAGTGAAGTTGACAAAGTTGAGAGGAAGGGCTGACTGAATTAGAAGTGTTTCACAATATAAAATCTACTCAAACTGACATGACTTAAACTCTGAGATGCATAGAATTTTATAAGCTTTGCAAAAAGTCCAAGATAATCAAAATCGGAGTTCGGAGCTAAAAGTTGTGCCCACAATACAAAGTTGGAATTGCTGGAAAAACTGCAGCAAGATAGGAGCTGGTTCACCGGACTGTCTGGTATGCCAAATTTGCTCAAAAAGGTATGGAATTAACTTTGAGACGTAGATAATTTCATAAACTTTCCAAAAAGTACAAGATCATCAAAATCGGAGTTTGGAGCTAAAAGTTATGGCCAAAATACGACAAGCAAGCATGGCTGTCTAGTGCACCATGTCCTGTGCGCCATCTTCGGAAGCTCTAACGGCTAGTACACATGGCATGTTCGGTGCACCACCGGCCAGTCCGGGGCACCTGTTCGGTGCGCCTTAGAAAGCTGCAGAACTGCTTTCCAACGGCTATATTGGAGTTGGGGCCTATATATACTTCACCCAACCAGCCATTTGGAGGTGTGGGAGCTCAAGCAACATACCAAGACATATCATAGACATTTCCAAGTGCTCATACACCCAAGTGCTTAATAGAATCACTCGGTGATTAGCGTAGATACATTGCAAAATGTTTAGGTTAGTTAGACCGCTTATGCACTTGCTCTAGGTGAATCCTAGTTAGTTAAGTGAGTTTAGAAAAAACACAACCCCTCGGCCCTTGCATGAGTCGTTGTAATTGTACCGAGTGGGGCGAGAGTCTTGCAAGACCATGACAACCGAGTTTGTGTCACGGCCGCCAACCGTGTATCGGAGGGAACGACGCCCGCAACGTTTTGGCCAGAAGCTCGATAGTGGAGACGGCGGGGAGCGTTCGAGAGGAGCCAGAGCGAAGCACCACTTGCACATAGAGAAGGCCCGCGACTCTCTACGGAGTTACTCGACCGAGTTGCTTGGCCCTCGTGTGGGCACCAACAAGGATTAGTCAAAACCTTGCGTGGTTCTGGATACCGCGGTAAAAATACCAGCGTCATCCACAAGAGTTTGCATCTCTACCTTGCTCTTTACCTTTCGTATTTATATTAAGTATTTAAGTTTCAATTTCTCCTTTCTAGTTAGATTATTTAGGATTGAAACTTATGCTTTGCGGTAGAGATAGCAACACTTAGACAAAACCTAGTTTGCACATTCTAGATTGTTTATTCGCATAGGTTTTGTTCTAGGGATTTATTTGTGGCCTAGTTTAGAAGAAGTTTTTAGAAGTCCTAATTCACCCCCTCTTAGGTGTCACCGTTTTCTACATCTAGTCAGGGGCATGTCCTATGTGGTCACCACCTCTTGGTGTATTGATCCACCAACCTTGTTATTGCTAGAGTCATGACCCACAAAGGCAACATGTGCTTCTCCAGCGAGATGACATCCACTGATATCCCTTCTCCCCTGGCTAGGCTCTCAACTTTGGGAGTCTGGACAACATTGTTGACCATAACAGTGAACTCAATCTCTTTGAGGAAACTTCATTAGAGGATAGTGAAACCCCAACAATGTCCTTAGATATGCCTCCTCTCGCGGCCCTAGAGTTGTTGTCATGACAAAGCCTCCTTGGTTTGGTCCACAAACCCACCATGTTGAAGTGTCACTAGATGTTCTACCCATTGGTGAATGTTTGCCACTAGATCATTACTAGAGGCGAGCTACCATTAGACTACCATTTCTAGAACATTCGCTAAGATCTCCCATATGAGATATGGAATGTTGCTTTATTTTTGGCTCAAACTAGAGCACATCACGAGATGAAAGGCACCACATAATGTTGCCCTTGTAGGCACCATGGGACCAACATCCATTAGTTGTGCACCTTCCTTGGGATACTCTCTAGGGTTGGCCCAAAGTGTGACTCCAACGAGGCTAATCATTATCCTAGGGAATGAGAGTGCTTTTACCTCCATGCGGGACAATTAGCCATTGACAACCTTGACAACACATACCTAGACCTAAGTCTAATCAGTCATTCTACCTACCTCTAGGAGAAGGCTAAGAACATCAATGCTTGGTAGGCCTACCTCGAGGTCAAGTGCTCTAAGCTCCAGAAGGATAGAGGAGTTCTAGCAAAGCACTTGAATAATCGGTGCTCTCCAAAGAACACCATTCAACATGAATTTAACAACCACACTAGGGGTGTCAACCTGTTGTGCCTTCCTTGAGCGACATACAACATGGTGGTTGTTGTGTGCCACCTAGGCGACATCTCTGACATGTGCTAATCCTGAAGGTAAATAAGAAATAATGAGATGCTCAGTGTGTTCTCAACACTGCCCTCAAGTAGCAGGTAGAAAGCCTGGTGTATCATTGCTACAATGACACTTCAAGGCTATCCTTGATGACAATATAACCAAAAGGGGACTGCTTCGATATGCATGCCCATGTGGTAGCAATGGTGGCAAAAATTCTACAAGTAGTTGAGATCACCAAGGACAAGTGGAGGAAATCCCTAATGGGAGTAGTGAGGCAAGCCCAACTCAGACCGACCACTTCTGTGTTACTAGATTAGAGAAGACCAGGACATGTGGGGCACCATCAAGGCAAAGCAACACGCATGAGTAAGGTGATCGTTTCCCACATCATGACTAATGGGAGGGGATTCCGAGCTATAACCACTTTGATCCATGGCATTCTAGACCACAATACATGTGACTAAGTGGTTTTGACCGTCGACCCACATTGGCAAATACAATGAGGGGACCAACCTATGGGGGATAAATATCTCTTGGGTCCTCATGGCACGGATACTATACAAGGCCAGTTGGAGGGCCTAAGTGGGTCAGGCGACTGATTTTGTGGGTCGATTGATCATCTCAGGCCCAAGGACGGCGGGAAGACTTGGAGATCAAGACAGAGCGACAATTGTTTCCGTTAAGTATGGCACACAGACTCATGGCGTGACTCAGAAACAGACTTCCGAGATTATAGGATTGTATTAGAGAGAAATTGACTTGTAACCCTAAATCCATCAGCCTATATAAGGCGTGTTAGGGGCCCCTACAATTCATCTAATCTAGGAGAGTAGATCCCATCTCGTAGCTAAACCTCAAGCTAGCAGCACACAATTGTAATCTTGAGCTCATGCAATATAATCTCCATTGTACATAGGACACATCTTCCGGTGGCCTTGACTTATATAATTATTCTGTCGCGTCGTGTTCCACACGAACCATCAAGCTACAATCGATCTTGTCAACCATATGTGATGCACTGCCAGAACCAACCACTGACACAGCCCCAACCACTAGCTCGGGGACTACTATTGTTGGTCACTCGTTTTTTTCGTTTTTTATTTCTAAAAGATACCAAAAACAAAGCAACACAAGTTATTAAATTAGAAGCTTCTCCTTCAATTAACTCTTCTTCCAAGGTTAATTAAAGGGAGAAGATAAAAGGACATGACAATAAAGGTAATGAAAATAGTATGTAAATCAAGAAAGGGCAAAATATATCACTCATCTGGATGTGCACACTTGCAATTATTTTATTCTTTGTAAAATGCCAAATGATTATAAGTGTACCTTCATCTTCACACAAGCTAGAGCCCGAAAGTATCTTCGAAGGCTGAGCCATCCAGTGCTCAGGACTCAAAAACATAACTTATGCATGACACTATTCCTCTATTTATAGTTGTGAGGTACAACTTCGTATGAAATTATAAACATGTCTCCAAATCCTATACATAGTTACTACAAACATTATGAGGGCAACATTGTACTTTTCCATCTACATATCTTGCAGATCAGGTCTTCCACGATTTTTATCTTCGTCTCTGCTTTGTAAGCTACAGCTTGCCACCTGAAGCTACCTCCTTCATTATCAAATGGCTTAGTACTCTCGCAAACTTGAATCTTCTTAGCTTCGTCCCTGTTGTTAGCTTCGACCCGGTGACAAAGATGAAGACTTTTACCTAAAACTTGCTTTTCATGACGAAGTCAGTAACTTGTAGACCTTCGGTGACGAAGGCTCTCCCCCAACAACTGCCATGTGGTGAGTCCCAGAGTGGTGGACAATGACTTAATGGTCCAATACCTTCCATTACTATAGGGCTTAAGTTACTATACATACATGGATTTGCTTTAGGTGAAATTAAAACATGTTTGAATGTACTAGAGCTAATAGTTAGCTATCTAAAAATGTTAATGAAATTAGTTGGCTAACAAATAGTCGATGTTAGCTGGATTGAACCAACTTATAAACTGATGGGTAGTTGAGGGTGTAGCTAAATAGGGATGGCAATTTAACCCGGACCTGAAACCTAACGGGTACCCAGCTCGATAGGGTGCATGTTCGGGTGAAGATTTTGATGCATGGGTGCATCCACATCTGATCTGAAGTTTCACGATGTGGATGTGGATTTCTATTTCAATTCATGGGTGACCCGCACCTAAACCGAAATTTGGTTCATTCTTTGTTTTGCATAAAAATGATTAAGATACAATATTAATTATTTTGAATAATTAACTTGGCTTAAAATCCGTAGATATAGCTTAATTTTATTGTTACTTAATTGCACATAGCTAAATTATTGTTTAAAAGTGCACACCGAGTAAAAACGTGTGGGTGACCTGAAACCCATTCGAAACCTAGGTTTGGGCGTGAGTTTGGAATTGCACCCGCGAGTGCGATCACAGGTGGTATTTTGCTCAACTTGACTTGAACCCGACTCATTTCTATTCCTATTAGCTAATGGTGTTTGAATGTCTATGGCTAAAAGTCTTAACTATCAATTGGGTTGTTTGGATATCTCTAATTAATTTTAGCTGTTAACTACTAGCTCTATTGCATTCAAAGTGTGTCTTAATGCTAGTTGTATCCATTTTTTGTGGTGTAGAAAGTTTTTCAACACACGGAACATGGAAAAAGTGGAGATTTGGGTATCCGGCCCACCAGGCCATAGGGTTTGGGGGCTGTCCCTTTTGTCCACCCAAACGCACTGCCTTCGTCGCACCTCCCTGTTCCAGCTCCCGCACGAGAAATTTCTCCTCTTTACTCCAGGTTATTTTGTGAAATCTCTAGCAATCCTTAGTTGCCATGTGAGTTCCTTCGTTCTGATTGATTTCTCCATTTCTCTGCCATTGTTCTTATCTTGTTTGTATGATTATTAAGCGTCGTTTAAACGACGATTAAGCGTCGTTTAAGCGCTAAAACATGATTTGGAGTTAAAGCGTTCGTACCTTTTAAAAATACTGCGTAGAACGTTCGTTTTGGACGTTTAAGCGACGTTTAAACCTCCGAACACGCGTTCTAGACGTTTTACTCGTTCTACGGACGTTTTGTGCGTCTATAAATTGTTGGGCCTTAATGGGCCTTTAACCAGCTCCAGCCGCCAAACTGCCAGACGCACAGCCGCCAGAGACAGACGCTGCCGCCGTCGGCCGTCCTCCGCCCTCCAGGTACGCCGCCGCCCCCCTCCTCCCTCCTCCGGTCCCCCCTCCTCCCTCCTCCGGTCCCCCCTCCTCCCTCTTCCCTCCTCCCTTTTCCGGTCCTCCCTCCACCTACAGCCGCCGCCAGTGCGCAGTCCAGGAGCAACCGCCCAGTGCGCAGTGCGCCTGCTCCAGCGAGCCGCCAGTGCGCAACCGCCCAGGTCGGCAGGTCCAACCGCTGTTCGTATTCTGCTGCTGTTCGTATCCAAAACACGGTGCACTGCGCAGCCAGCCAGTGCGCCAGCCACCATGCATATGCAATATTGACGAATGCTGCTGAAGCTGAAGTGCTGATGCTGTTTTTAATCATGCTACAGTAGAATCGTCCATCCTGCTCGCTTGTCTTTCTGAGCTGTGCATGCACAACGATTTGGGCTTGAGTGGTGGTGCTAAAGTCTCCATGGGATGAGCTTGAGGTGTACTACTGTTTATCCGGCTTCTGAAGGGCGCCTTCGGTTTTGTGCATAGGCTCATTGGGTTGCTAACTGGTAGTTTTTTTTTTGGTTATAAGATTCTTCATATCTTTTTTCATTTAGATTAAAAGTTTGTGCCGTGCCCTTGATTGCAACCATGAAGCTGCAGTTTCTGCTGTAGTGATTTTGGTCTGATGCTCAAATATAATGTTGAGGTGTGTCTGCGTGGTATTGCTTCAAGCACACTGTTTTTACTGGGTTCCTTCTGAAGAAGCCACACATGGTTTTCTTTTCGTTTCTTCTTTTACCTGTTTGAATATTCCCATTGAAACTTGTATATGTGTCTCATCTACCTTCCGGAAAAGAGGTTAAAAGAGTATATCATGTTTTATGTTAGTCTGAAAAGACGTTTCAACGTTCGTTTAAACGTTTAAACGTTGAAAAGTTGGTTCATAACGTTTTAACGTTTTACCGCTTTAATAACCATGTTGTTCGTGTTTTTTCTTGGAGAATCACAGTCCGCTGCTCGCCCGACCGGAGTGAGGCGGCGCGGCGATGGAGCACGGGTCGTTGACAGACTCGACGTCGTCGACTTTCTCCATCATGGACGAGGACCACACCCTCGCCAACTCCGCCAGATTCGTCCTCAACCAGGAGTAAGTGAAGGCTTTCTCTTTCCCCCCTTTGTTCAATCTCCAAAGAATCAGTATCTATTCGCTTGTTATCTGTGGATCGTTGCGATTATGTTGGGATAGTCAAATAGATGCAACAGAGCGTTCTTGGAGGAGAAAGTAGCCCTCTTTATTTTGTTCATCATAGTGTTTTGCGATTTATAGGGGGGTTAGGGTTCCGTAATAGCTGATGGGAGGATGGTCAGTTATGTCTTAATTTTGAAGGTCTGTTGGTGTCTCTAGCTCGACTGCATAGGGAAATCTAACGCTATTTTGATAAGAGCCACCGGCCACAAATAAAATTCTTGTAGATGACCACATAGTCACAATGTTTCCGGGTCGAGGAACGGGATGGTGGAACGTTGTACGCTACTTGGAAGAGGTTTTTACACTTTGGGTCGAAAATGAACCCGTGAATCTGGGTCGGGGTCAACGAATCTGGCTTGATGGTCAAAGGCATGGACCCCGTTTTATGTGACTATGAATTACCATGGTTCATGGTTTTTGTTCCTGGCAAGGGACATGATGTGCAATTCTTTTGGGATTATGCACTAGAAGGGTTAATCACTAAATTGTGATTTTAGCAAAATTATTGCTACATATTTTCACTTTAATAGGACGGCCTGTCCTTGTGGGTCATCACTATGAAACTTAGTTGTAAGGGAGAACTTCTGTTGCTGCCAGAGTTTGATGTTTTTGGTTTTGGGATTCAGAAAATAGGCTGATCTATCAATGCGGATCATGACTATGAGACTTTGTCATTGCTCTCTTTAGATTATGTAGCTCCAAGCCTCCAACAAACAACTGTTACCGGATGATGGCAACAAAAGATGATGCTCAGAGGATGAAACAAGCAGCAAAGTAGTAGGAACTTTAGTACGTATTTGTGATTTTGCAAAATGGTCCTTATGGAGTAGTTATTGGTGGTAATATGATTATTTGGTACATTTCTTGGTTTGTAGAGGGATACTGTAATTTCTTCTTCTCCCTGCTGTTATTGATAGCAATCAGAAAACATTAGAAAGAAGGTGCATATGGTACTACTTTAGATATTACCGTCGTTCTGTTGGTATGGTTGTCGATCATCAATTTATATCGGTTGGTGCTTGAACCAGTTTTAGAGTTCAGTTACCTTTACTGTACTTTGCTTTATCCATAAATAAGTACACACCCTATTGAAGAAAACTGGACATCTCAATCAAGTCGGGTCACCTTAAAGCTTTACTGTTGCCCCTTTTCTTACATTGCCTAAGCACTAAGGTACTCTTAGAGTTTTACTTTCATCTCATACATACAAGTCCCAATGCACTCTTAAAGCTTTAGGGCCTGTTTTGTTCTCAGCTAACCGCTCCACAACTTGTCTAAGGTTAGTCGGCTAAATTGAAGAACTAACCTTAGACAGAAAAAGTTAGGCAAATTGTGGCAAGTTAGACAGTAAACCAAACATGCCCTTAACATTTTTGTTGGATACACACACTGAGTCTCGAGGAAATGTTTAGGGCCTACTTGTTCCACTTTAACTCTTAAAGCTTTAACTTTTTTGTTTGAATACACACTAGGTTTCAGGGCGATGTTTAGGGCCCACTTGTTCATTTTAACAGTTTAGAAAATATATGATGTGTAGATTATTATGTCAACTACAAAGGACCATCCTGGCAAATGATATCAGTTCTTCATGCTAAAGCCATTTGTTGCATTATAGTTTTCCTGAGAAAAAGGTCGGCCTTGCAGACACTTAATGTGGGTGCGAGAAATATTGTATATTTTGGAATCGAAGACTAATAATTCGGTATGTATTGCATGCTTATTGTCTTTACAGCCCAAGGGTAGCATTTTGTGGATATACCATCCCTCATCCTTCTGAGAAGAAAGTGAACATAAGACTTCAGACAACAGGTACCACAAAGTGGCATATTATCCTGACATTATGGCTTTCCCTTTGGTCATTGCTGAATAAGTGTATATGCTGTGAGGCTTTTGTATTGATTTGTTCTCCATTTAATGGTTATTTGTGTGAATTTGCAAGAACCACATTTCATTGTGCTCGTGGCTATTTTTTACAATGATCTGGTTGACTTGTAAGTACATAGATGTTTTTTCACTAGTTCTAACACATAAGTATTATTATGGTGGTGATGATGCACTGAACCATATATCATGTAGAACACTGCAGACTAAAGGGGTGTTTGTTTGGGATTATAATCTGGCCAGGTTATATAATCCAACACATTTTGATCTAACACTTAGTTCAAAATGTGTTGGATTATATAATCTGGCCAGATTATAATCCCAAACAAACACCTCTAAGTACTATTATTGTTTGTTTTGAGTGTTTGAGACTAAAATGCAACATTGGTGCTACAATTTATGCTACCCTTGGAACAATGACTGAGCTCCGAGCTCGTATGACTAAGTGGTGCCGTCTCATAATTCTCATTCCCACTAACTGATCGTTCAACAGTTTCTTTGCTGCTCTAGTTCCTCAAAAGGGTGCTCACACTCCTGACGTGTTTAAATTGGCAGGAGATGCAGCAAAGGATGTACTGAAAGATGCCTTGCAGAATCTGATGATTATGTGCCAGCATGTCAGAGGGACAATGGACACCGCGGTGGTTAACCATAGAGCAAAAAATGCTGCAGAAGAAATGGATGTTGATCAGAACTAGAATGAACGCAGTGTTTGTTGAGACCAAACACAATATCATTACAGCTTTTAGTACTGGTCAGAAGCTCGGAGAGCTCAGTCATTGTTCCAGTTGTTTGTAGGAGTAACGGTCGTATTCATTGGCTTCCACTTCTGCAATACTGAAACTTCTTCAGTTTACTGCATAATTGCTTTTAGCAACATCTATACTACTGCTTATGTCTTTAGTGTAGGCGTCCATATTTTTTGTTCTGCCATCGTGCGGTCTGCCTCCCTCCCCGTGCCCACAGTCCCCACCGCCGAGCACAGCCGCCGCGCCCGCAGTCCTGCGGTCCCCGCCGCCGAGCACAGCCGCCGCAGTCTCGCCGCGCCCGCAGTGCGACGGCGGTGCCGGTGAGGGGGAGCCGTGGTTCTACTTCTGCCCGTGGCAGGAGCGGGAGGCGCGGGGCGGGCGGCCCAGCCGGACGACGCTGTTGGGGTACTGGAAGGCCGCTGGTACGCTCGGGGCCGTCTACTCCGCCGACCGCCGCGCCATCGGGGTGAAGAAGACCATGGTGTTCTATTACGGCCGCGCGCCGTCAGGGACCAAGACCAAGTGGAAGATGAACGAGTACATGGCGTTCCAGTTCGAAACCCCCGGCCCTGGCCACGACCTCGCCGCCGCTAGAGTCGCAGCTGACAGGTCGTCGTCTTCGAGCGCCCACCACGTCGCCGATGGACCCGCACCACCACCAAACGTTGGCCCGCAGGTGAGGTGACGTGCAAATGCGGATGGAAGGTCCGCGCCCCTGCGCCCCCAAATCGCGCGGACCTATCTCTCCCTGGAAGGTCGATCCGCGCGATCCAATCCCCCCGATCTGCCTCACCTCCATGCAAGTACCCAATCTGCCGCGCCCAATTTCTCTCTGGAATGTCGACCCGCGCGATCCACTCCCCCCATCCGCTTCACCTCCATGGAAGTACCTGATGTGCTGCTCTCACTCTCTGCATCGCGTCGACGCTCCCTGGAGTCCCCGTACACGCGATTTACTCCCCCTCGATCTGCCGCTCCTAATCTCTCCCTGGAAGACCGATCTGCATCGCGTGGACGCTCCATGGAGTCCCCATACATGCGATTTACTCCCTCCCCAAAGTCTCGCGCCGCACCCGATCGGCCTCGCCCGCGCAATCCACGCGTCCTAACCTTCAATCAAGGCTCCGGGGCAAGGTTTGCATTGACGTCATCATTGAGGCGATAAAATGTCATGCGTTGGTGAGGCACCAACTCCCATCCTTCTCGGCGCTCTCCTAGGAAGACTACAGCCAGGTACGCCGCCCATCCTTCAGTAGCACGCAAGAGAAGGCAATAGTAACGGGGATTTGCAATGTCCAGTACTTTACTATTAGTGGCGCTCTCGCAGTGACAGTACTTTACTATTGTCTTCTCTTGCCTTCTTGTACGCACTAATCTTTTTAATTTGCATCCTCCATCAAAAGTTGTGTTCTGGTGTCATACCATCATCTGAGAAAATAATTT
Organism: Zea mays; assembly: GCF_902167145.1. Taxonomy (NCBI): domain Eukaryota; kingdom Viridiplantae; phylum Streptophyta; class Magnoliopsida; order Poales; family Poaceae; genus Zea; species Zea mays. Next base: position 17,860,337 of record NC_050099.1, on the reverse strand, counting down.
GATAGCAACCCGAGTGATTGTACACTTCATAGAAAACAGAAATGAACTCTGACCTCTCTCACAGCTTAAAGTTTGACACAGCTAGATCAATTTCAGATTGTATGTCTTTCTTGATTCATTGTTTGTTTAATTGAGTTTAAAATAAGCAACATCATAGTCAGCAGACTAAAATCACGTCACAAACCTCATTGTCACACTTAATCATGTGCTTCTCAATCCTAGGTTACATTTCTGTTTTTAATGGAGTGATCAAATATGAACGAACTGAATTGTTGCAACTACATTTAATTTTAGGTTTCCTATATGCATGGTTTTTGTTATGATCTTTGAAACATTGCAACATGGTATTTTAGAATGAGGGCACCAGTCCCCCTAGGCACCATATGATTTTCCTTTTGCAAAGGAAACTCTGAATCTGGTTAATTTGTTTATCTTGTATTTTCATGTACTTGAAACTATGTGTTTTACAGACTTATCACTTATCAGTCCTCACAGTGTTGCTATTTGTATTTTGTTTCTGAAAATTTTTACGGGTTGCTTGCCTAAGTAAGTCTTCATAAACATTTAAGTGGTGATGCTATTACATGCTACTTTTAATAAACCATTGCTTTCCTTGCTATTACATGCTATTAGATAAAGTTCTCATCACTTTTACATTAATGCAGTTTTGGATTGTTGGCAGGGTCCAATTTTGTGAAAGGAATGCTTTTGCTCCCCTTGCCTTTTCGGATCGAAATCTTGGTGTTGACTGCTAATGAAATTTTGGATTGTTGGTAGGGTCCAATTTTGTGAAAGGAATATTGAACTGCTGATGAGTGATGAGGGGCGATGATGCTCAACCTTTTCCAAAATGCATGGCACTAAGTAATGAAGGCTGCTACAAGTGTCTACTTTGAGCTGACCCTCTCCCCACATGAAGCCTATTTTAACCACCCCTTTTTGGTTTGTGGTTGTGCCTAGGATGGTCATTCGGATATGTGACAACCAGCACAATTCCACTTACATTGAGGTGATTAGGTGGTGCTGCAAGAGAAGTGAGAAGTCGGTTTGCATGGTAGAATAAGGGTGATTCTGAGCCTTTTTGTGTTTTACAGACTTATCACTTGTCTGTTCTCATAGTGTTGCTATTTGTATTTTATTTCTGAAAAATTTTACGGGTTGCTTGCCTAAGTAAGCCTTCATAAACATTTAAGTGGTGTGTACTTTTGGATTGTTGGCAGGGTCCGATTTTGTGAAAGGAATGCTTTTGCTCCCCTTGCCTTTTTGGATCGAAATCTTGGTGTTGACTGCTAATGCAGTTTTAGATTGTTGGCAGGGTCCGATTTTGTGAAAGGAATGCTTTTGCTCCCCTTGCCTTTTCGGATCGAAATCTTGGTGTTGATTGCTAATGCAGTTTTAGATTGTTGGTAGGGTCCAATTTTGTGAAAGGAATGCTGAACTGCTGATGAGTGATGAGGGGCGATGATGCTCAACCTTTTCCAAAATGCATGGCACTAAGCAATGAAGGCTGCTACAAGTGTCTACTTTGAGCTAACCCTCTCCCCACATGAAGCCTATTTTAATCACCCCTTTTTGGTTTGTGGTTGTGCCTAGGATGGTCATTCGGATATGTGACAACCAGCACAGTTCCACTTACATTGAGGTGATTAGGTGGTGCTGCAAGAAAAGTGAGAAGTCAGTTTGCATGGTAGAATAAGGGTGATGCTGAGCCCTTTTTTGTTTTATGTTATGATGCTTTTTGTCCTATATTTTTATTTTGTAGTAACTCTTGAGTGGCTATGATGGTTTAAATTTCCATGGTAAAGCTGTTTATGTGCATCTGTTCGATCTGTGGCTTCTCGGCGCTCTCCCAGGTAATTTTCCCGTCTCTTCATTCGAACTCATAGCAGTAGTGCACAAGGTTTTCTTGATTAGTGGTATCCTCAGATCAGTGGTATATTCAGAACAAGTTTTTCTTGATTAGTGTTATTTTTCTTGACTCGACGGCTCGCCCAGGCACCTAGGCACCAGCCCGAGGATGACGAGCCACGCGGACGACAGCACGACACGCCCAACAGCCGGAGCCGAAGGCCAAGAGGATGAAGACGTTCAACATCACCGGCCCTTCATCACGGGGTTCGCCATCACTGGCTTCATCGTCATCAAGATGACGACTAACTTCACCGAGGAGGACCTCAAGAACTCCAAGTTCATCCAGGAGCACAAGAGACGCTGACCAACCGGTGAGCCCCTCGATCCGTCCGCTTATAGATTTCAGTTCTCCTTGCTGATGCTTCTAGATCTTGGCCCTTTTTGTTTAATTTAGAGAAAAGTTATGGTTGGGAGAGATCCTTTTGTTTTTAGGCAACTCGAATGTAAACTATTTTTTGTTGAATGTGCATGGTCATGGTGGCTGGTTCATTAACCATTATGAAGTGCTTGTAGATGAGAGTTTCTGGCTGCAATAAATTTATGCTGAAGAGTGATGTGATCTGCATGCATGTTTTTGAACAATCATAATAGGTCATTTTCAGAAATGGTTTATCACTAAGCTCATCAATGTTGTTACTCTACTCCTATTGATAATCTGAAGTAAGGTTCAACAAACTGTCCATGTCAGAAAATGTCAGGATTACTAATCAGTCTATTTAGACATTTAGAGAAGCCCCTGTGCCATCATTTGACAGTAGCAGAAGTCATTATAAGACCATAAAATGGGACCATAGTTTGAACTCTGAATCACTTGTACCTCACAACATTCAATGTCAACAGAAACCATTTCAATAGTTAGATGCATATTTGAACGTCATAAACCTTACCTTAAAGGCATCACCAACTATATATCTTACTTGGTCCTTTATCATTTTCAAATGCCAATCAGTGAACACCAAATTTTAGGTTTGTAAAATGCCTGTTACCAGTCAGGAATGAGATATTATCTTCAGATGATAAATAAAAAAACTGGGAACTAGGAATTGTACCACTATGTTGTGTACTTAGTTCCTATCTAATTCTAATTCCTTGGCTTATTCTTCAATAACAAATTTCTGGGAGGAGGACAATGCACTCTTTTTATAGTGATATTGTGCGCCTACAGGTTTGTTTCCTATGTTACATGCTACCATGCTGCCACTACCACCATTTCCTCTGTTTCCAGTGTTCATATTTTTTTTCTTCTGAATCCTTTGTTTCAGGGTATAAGGGAAAGGTTTTCACATTGCAACTCAAACATGGACGCGGGCCAGGTTAGTACTTAATCTTCAATAATATATAATAATGGTACAGGGGCGCCGCGCGATCGGGATCGCCTCAGCAAGAAGCAGCAGAAGAAGGACGCCAGGAAGGCGGAGAAGGCTGAGACGGTGGCGCAGCCCCAGCAGCAGCATCTGTTCAACACCGAAGACCTATTCGCGGCCAACTACGGTGATGTCGCCGTCGAGGTGATTTAGTTAAAGGCCATCTCCGACCACTTGTGGTCCAAATCAGCGACCTCGACGAGTCTGCTGTGGGCTGCAAGGTGCTTATCCGTGGAGCCTCTATTCAACCTTGCATCCCATGCTAACTGCTAGCATGTTTCAAAATTACTTATGCAAATAAGTTGCTGTTATCTTGTATGACCTATTCTATGACTACCTATTGCTCTTGCTGTTTTGACTCCATACACCAAGGTATTTAGACATCCGGGTCCTCCCTTGAATCCTTACTATCATGGATATTTTGTGTCGTCTCTAGATCAAACTGAATTGTGTATAATTGAAAGTCGCCTAGAGGGGGGTGAATAGGGCGAATCTGAAATTTATAGACTTAATCACAACTACAAGCCGGGTTAGCGTTAGAAATATAAACGAGTCCGAGAGAGAGGGCGAAAAAACAAATCGTGAGCAAACAAAGCGTGAGACACAAGGATTTGTTTTACCGAGGTTCGGTTCTTGCAAACCTACTCCCCGTTGAGGTGGTCACAAAGACCAGGTCTCTTTCAACCCTTTCCCTCTCTCAAACGGTCACTTAGACCGAGTGAGCTTCTCTTCTCAATCAAACGGAACACAAAGTTCCCGCAAGGACCACCACACAATTGGTGTCTCTTGCCTTGGTTACAATTGAGTTTGATCAAAAGAAGAATGAGAAAGAAAAGCAGCAATCCAAGCGCAAGAGCTCAAATGAACACAAATGTCGCTCTCTCTAGTCACTATTTGATTTGGAGTGATTCTGGACTTGGGAGAGGATTTGATCTCTTTGGTTGTGTCTAGAATTGAATGCTATAGCTCTTGTAATATGTTGAATGTGGAAAACTTGGATGCAATTGAATGTGGGGTGGTTGGGGTATTTATAGCCCCAACCACCAAAATGTGGCCGTTGGAAGACTCCTGTCGCATGGCGCACCGGACAGTCCGGTGCGCCAGCCACGTCAGTCGGCCGTTGGGTTCTAACCGTTGGAGCTCTGACTGGTGGGGCCTCTGGGCTGTCCGGTGGTGCACCGGACAGGTCCTGTAGACTGTCCGGTGCGCCAACTACGCGTGCTCTGACTCTGGCGCGCACTGTAGCGCATTGAATGCGGTTGCATTCGACTGTTGCGCGCGAAGTAGCCGTTGCTCCGCTGGCACACCGGACAGTCTGGTGTGACACCGGACAGTACGGTGAATTATAGCGGAGCGGCCTCCCATTTTCCCGAAGGTGGCAAGTTCAGCTTCGAGTTTCCTGGTGCACCGGACACTGTCCGGTAGCACACCGGACAGTCCGGTGCGCCAGACCAGGGTGCCTTTTGGGATGTCTTTTGCTCTCTTTGTTTGAACCCTTTCTTGGTCTTTTTATTGGCTTATAGTGAACCTTTGGCACCTGTAAAACTTATAGACTAGAGCAAACTAATTAGTCCAATTATTTGTGTTGGGCAATTCAACCACCAAAATCAATTAGGAAATAGGTGTAAGCCTAATTCCCTTTCAATCTCCCCCTTTTTGGTGATTGATGCCAACACAAACCAAAGCAAGTATAGAAGTGCATAATTGAACTAGTTTGCATAATGTAAGTGCAAAGGTTACTTAGAATTGAACCAATAAATATTCTCTTAAGATATGCATGGATTGTTTCTTTTATTTTTAACATTTTGGACCACGCTTGCACCACATGTTTTGTTTTGTTTTGGTAAATTCTTTTAAAGTCCTTTTGCGAATAGTCAAAGGTAAATGAATAAGATTTTGAGAAGCATTTTCAAGATTGAAATTTTTCTCCCCCTATTTCAAATGCTTTTCCTTTGACTAAACAAAACTCCCCCTCAATAAAATCTTCCTCTTAGTGTTCAAGAGGGTTTTAGATACCAATTTGAAATTCTATCAAAAATAGGATACCAATTGAAAAATTCATCATTTCAAAACCTCAAAGTATGAAAATTGGTGGTGGTGCGGTCCTTTTGCTTTGGGCTAATACTTTCTCCCCCTTTGGCATGAATCGCCAAAAACGGATACTTTGAGTGAAATATAAGCCCTTGTAACTACTTTCTCCCCCTTTGGTGAACAAAATATGAGTGAAGATTATACCAAAGTTGGAGAGTTGCTCGGAGCGACGACGAAGGGTGAGTAATTGATGGAGTGGAGTGGAAGCCTTTGTCTTCGCCGAAGACTCCAATTCCCTTTCAATCTATGACTTGGTTTGAAATACACTTGAAAACACATTAGTCATAGCATATAAAAGAGACATGATCAAAGGTATATTAATGAGCTATGTATGCAAGACATTAAAAGAAATTCCGAGAATCAAGGATATTTAGCTCATGCCTAAGTTTGTTAAATGTTTGTTCATCTAGTGGCTTGGTAAAGATATCGACTAATTGTTCTTTGGTGTTAATAAATGCAATCTCGATATCCCCCTTTTGTTGGTGATCCCTTAGAAAATGATACCGAATGGCTATGTGTTTAGTGCGGCTATGTTCAACGGGATTATCCGCCATGTGGATTGCACTCTCATTATCACATAGAAGAGGAACTTTGGTTAATTTGTAACCATAGTCCCTAAGGGTTTGCCTCATCCAAAGCAACTGCGCGCAACAATGGCCTACGGCAACATACTCGGCTTCGGCGGTAGAAAGAGCTAAAGAATTTTGCTTCTTTGAAGCCCAAGACACCAGAGACCTTCCTAAGAACTGGCAAGTCCCCGATGTGCTCTTTCTATTAATTTTACACCCCACCCAATCGACATCCGAATAACCAATTAAATCAAATGTAGATCCCCGAGGGTACCAAAGCCCAAACTTAGGAGTATAAACTAAATATCTCAAGATTCGTTTTACGGCCGTAAGGTGAGCTTCCTTAGGGTCGGCTTGGAATCTTGCACACATGCATACGGAAAGCATAATGTCCGGACGAGATGCACATAAATAGAGTAAAGAGCCTACCATCGACCGGTATACCTTTTGATCTACGGATTTACCTCCTGTGTTGAGGTCGAGATGCCCATTGGTTCCCATGGGTGTCTTGATGGGTTTGGCATCCTTCATTCCAAACTTGTTTAGAATGTCTTGAATATACTTTGTTTGGCTGATGAAGGTGCCCTCTTGGAGTTGCTTCACTTGAAATCCCAAGAAGTACTTCAACTCCCCCATTATAGACATCTCGAATTTTTGTGTCATGATCCTACTAAATTCCTCACATGTAGATTCGTTAGTAGACCCAAATATAATATCATCAACATAAATTTGGCATACAAACAAATCATTATCAAGAGTTTTAGTAAATAAAGTAGGATTGGCTTTTCCGACTTTGAAGCCATTAGTGATAAGAAAATCTCTTAGGCATTCATACCATGCTCTTGGGGCTTGCTTGAGCCCATAAAGCGCCTTAGAGAGTTTATACACATGATTAGGGTACTCACTATCTTCAAAGCTGGGAGGTTGCTCAACATAGACCTCCTCCTTGATTGGTCCATTGAGGAAGGCACTTTTCACGTCCATTTGATAAAGCTTGAAGACATGGTAAGTAGCATAGGCAAGTAAAATGCGAATTGATTCTAGCCTGGCTATGGGTGCATAGGTTTCACCGAAATCCAAACCTTCGACTTGTGAATATCCCTTGGCCACAAGTCGGGCTTTGTTCTTTGTCACCACACCATGCTCATCTTGTTTGTTGCGGAAAACCCACTTGGTTCCTACAACATTTTGGTTAGGACGTGGAACTAAATGCCATACCTCGTTCCTAGTGAAGTTGTTGAGCTCCTCTTGCATTGCCACCACCCAATCCGAATCTTGTAGTGCTTCCTCTACCCTGTGTGGCTCAATAGAGGAAACAAAAGAGTAATGTTCACAAAAATGAGCAACACGAGATCGAGTAGTTACCCCCTTTTGAATATCGCCGAGGATGGTGTTCACGGGGTGATCTCGTTGGATTGCTTGGTGGACTCTTGGGTGTGGCGGTCTTGGAACTTGTTCATCTTCCTCATCTTGATCATGGGCATCTCCCCCTTGATCATTGCTCTCCTCTTGAGGTGGCTCAACTTCTTGATCTTCTCCTTCATCATCTTGAGCCTTAACCTCATCTTGAGTTGGTGGATATGCTTGTGTGGAGGAAGATGGTTGATCTTGTGCATGTGGTGGCTCTTCGGATTCCTTAGGACACACATCCCCAATGGACATGTTCCTTAGTGCGACGCACGGAGCCTCTTCATCACCTATCTCATCAAGATCAACATGCTCTACTTGAGAGCCGTTAGTCTCATCAAACACAATGTCACAAGAAACTTCAACTAGTCCAGAGGACTTGTTAAAGACTCTATATGCCCTTGTGTTTGAATCATATCCTAGTAAAAAGCCTTCTACAGTCTTAGGAGCAAATTTGGATTTTCTACCTCTTTTAACAAGAATAAAGCATTTGCTACCAAAGACTCTAAAATATGAAACATTGGGCTTTTTACCGGTTAGGAGCTCATAAGATGTCTTCTTGAGGATTCGGTGTAGATACAACCGGTTGATGGCGTAGCAAGCGGTGTTGACTGCCTCCGCCCAAAACCGATCCGAAGTCTTGTACTCATTAAGCATGGTCCTTGCCATGTCCAATAGAGTTCTATTCTTCCTCTCCACTACACCATTTTGTTGTGGTGTGTAGGGAGAAGAGAACTCATGCTTGATGCCCTCCTCAAGAAAGCCTTCAATTTGAGAGTTCTTGAACTCCGTCCCGTTATCGCTTCTAATTTTCTTGATCCTTAAGCCGAACTCATTTTGAGCTCGTCTCAAGAATCCCTTTAAGGTCTCTTGGGTATGAGATTTTTCCTACAAAAAGAACACCCAAGTGAAGCGAGAATAGTCATCCACAATAACTAGACAGTACTTACTCCCGCCGATGCTTATGTAAGCAATCGGGCCGAATAGATCCATGTGTAGGAGCTCGAGTGGCCTGTCGGTCGTCATGATGTTCTTGTGTGGATGATGAACACCAACTTGCTTCCCTGCCTGGCATGTGCTACACACCCTGTCTTTCTCAAACTGAACATTTGTTAGTCCCAAAATGTGTTCTCCCTTTAGAAGCTTGTGAAGATTCTTCATTCCAACATGTGCTAGTCGGTGATGCCAGAGCCAGCCCATGTTAGTCTTAGAAATTAAGCAAGTGTCGAGTTCAGCTCTATCAAAATCTACTAAGTATAGCTGACCCTCCAACACTCCCTTAAATGCTATTGAATCATCACTTCTTCTAAAGATAGTAACACCTGTATCTGTAAAAAGACAGTTGTAACCCATTTTACATAATTGCGAAACTAAAAGCAAGTTGTAATCTAAAGAATCTACAAGAAAAACATTGGAAATGGAGTGGTCAGGAGATATAGCAATTTTACCCAATCCTTTGACCAAACCTTGGTTTCCGTCCCCGAATGTGATCGCTCTTTGGGGATCTTGGTTTTTCTCATAGGAGGAGAACATTTTCTTCTCCCCTGTCATATGGTTTGTGCACCCGCTGTCGATGATCCAACTTGAGCCCTCGGATGCATAAACCTACAAAACAAGTTTAGTTCTTGATTTTAGGTACCCAAACGGTTTTGGGTCCTTTGGCATTAGATACAAGAACTTTGGGTACCCAAACACAAGTCTTGGTGCCCTTGTGTTTGTCCCCAACATACTTGGCAACTACCTTGCCTGATTTGTTGGTTAGCACATAAGATGCATCAAACGTTTTAAATGAAATGTTATGATCATTTGATGCAGCAGGAGTTTTCTTTTTAGGCAATCTAGCATGGGTTGATTGCCTGGAACTAGATGTCTCACCCTTATACATAAAAGCATGATTAGGGCCAGAGTGAGACTTCCTAGAATGAATTCTCCTAATTTTGCTCTCGGGATAACCGGCAGGGTACAAAATGTAACCCTTGTTATCCTGAGGCATGGGAGCCTTGCCCTTTACAAAGTTAGACAATCTTTTAGGAGGGGCATTAAGTTTGACATTGTCCCCCTTTTGGAAGCCAATGCCATCCTTGATGCCAGGGCGTCTCCCACTATAGAGCATGCTTCTAGCAAATTTAAATTTTTCATTTTCTAAGTCATGCTCATTAATTTTGGCATTAAGTTGAGTTATGTGATCATTTTGTTTCTTAATTAAAGCTAGGTGATCATGAATAGCATCAACATTAATGTCTCTACATCTAGTGCAAATAGAAACATGCTCAACGGTAGATGTAGAGGGTTTGCAAGATTTTAGTTCAACAATCTTAGCATGTAAAATATCATTTTCACTTCTAAGATTGGAAATGGAAGCATTGCAAACATCTAAGTCTTTATCCTTAGCAATCAAATTTTCATTTTCATTTCTAAGGCTAGCAAGAGAATCATTCAATTTTTCAATCCTAGCAAGCAAATTAGCATTATCATCTCTAAGATTGGAAATTGAATCATCACATACATTTGAATCAACCTTGCCTATTAGACTAGCATTCTCATTTCTAAGGTTGACAATAGTATCATGGCAAGTGCTTAGCTCACTAGATAGTTCATCACATTTTTCTACTTCTAGAGCGTAAGCATTTTTAACCTTAACATGCTTCTTATTTTCCTTAATTAGGAAGTCCTCTTGGGTGTCCAAGAGTTCATCCTTCTCATGAATAGCACTAATTAATTCATTTAATTTTTCTTTTTGTTGCATGTTTAGGTTGGCAAAAAGGGTGCGCAAGTTATCCTCCTTATTTTCACTAGAGTTATCTTCATCACTAGAGGAAGCATATTTAGTGGAGGATCTTGATTTTACCTTCTTCCTTTTGCCGTCCTTTGCCATGAGGCACTTGTGGTCGACGTTGGGGAAGAGGAGTTCTTTGGTGACGGAGATGTTGGCGGCATCCTCGTCGGAGGATGAGTCGCTGGAGCTCTCGTCAGAGTCCCATTCGCGGCACACATGGGCATCGCCGCCCCTCTTCTTGTGATACCTCTTCTTTTCTCTCCTCTTTCCCTTCTTGTCGTCGCCCTTGTCACTGTCACTAGATAGTGGACATTTTGCAATAAAATGACCGGGCTTACCACACTTGTAGCAAACTTTCTTGGAGTGGGGCTTGTAATCCTTCCCCCTCCTTTGCTTGAGGATTTGGCGGAAGCTCTTGATGATGAGCGCCATTTCCTCATTGTCGAGCTTAGAGGCGTCGATGGGTTGTCTACTTGATGTAGACTCCTCCTTTTTCTCCTCTGTTGCCTTGAATGCGACCGGTTGTGCTTCGGATGTGGAGGGGCCATCTAGCTTGATGATTTTCTTTGAGCCTTTGATCATCAACTCAAAGCTTACAGAGTTTCCTATTACTTCCTCGGGAGACATTAGTGTATATCTAGGATTACCACGAATTAATTGAACTTGCGTAGGATTAAGAAAAACAAGAGATCTTAGAATAACCTTGACCATCTCATGATCATCCCATTTGGTGCTCCCGAGGTTGCGCACTTGGTTCACCAAGGTCTTTAAGCGGTTGTACATGTCTTGTGGCTCCTCCCCTTGGCGAAGCTGGAAGCGACCGAGCTCCCCCTCGATTGTCTCCTGCTTGGTGATTTTGGTCACCTCATCTCCTTCGTGCACGGTCTTGAGCACGTCCCAAGTCTCCTTGGTGCTTTTTAACCCTTGCACCTTGTTATACTCCTCTCGACTTAGAGAGGCGAGGAGTATAGTGGTGGCTTGGGAGTTGAAGTGCCGGATTTGGGCGACCTCGTCCGAATCATAGTCTTCATCCCTCGGTGATGGTACCTGTACTCCAATCTCAACAACATCCCAAATGCTAGTGTGGAGTGAGGTTAGATGATGCCTCATTTTATCACTCCACATATTATAATCTTCACCATCAAACATAGGTGGTTTGCCTAATGGGATGGAAAGTAATGGAGTACGTTTGGAAATGCGAGGGTAGCGTAGGGGAATCATACTAAACTTCTTGCGCTCATGGCGCTTAGAAGTTACGGACGGCGTGTCGGAGCCGGAGGTGGATGGCGACGAAGAGTCGGTCTCGTAGTAGACCACCTTCCTCATCTTCTTCTTTTTGTCACCGCTCTGACGCGATTTGTTGTGTGAAGGGGATCCCTTCACCTTGTTGGCGGACTCCCCGGATTGAGCCTTCCCATGGCTTGTGGTGGGCTTCTCGCCGGTCTCGATCTCCCTCTTGGCGGATGCTCCCGATATCACTTCGAGCGGTTAGGCTCTAATGAAGCACCCGACTCTGATACCAATTGAAAGTCGCCTAGAGGGGGGGTGAATAGGGCGAATCTGAAATTTATAGACTTAATCACAACTACAAGCCGGGTTAGCGTTAGAAATATAAACGAGTCTGAGAGAGAGAGCGAAAAAACAAATCGTGAGCAAATAAAGCGTGAGACACAAGGATTTGTTTTACCAAGGTTCGGTTCTTGCAAACCTACTCCCCATTGAGGTGGTCACAAAGACCGGGTCTCTTTCAACCCTTTCCCTCTCTCAAACGGTCACTTAGACCGAGTGAGCTTCTCTTCTCAATCAAACAGAACACAAAGTTCCCGCAAGGACCACCACATAATTGGTGTCTCTTGCCTTGGTTACAATTGAGTTTGATCACAAGAAGAATGAGAAAGAAAAGCAGCAATCTAAGTGCAAGAGCTCAAATGAACACAAATGTCGCTCTCTCTAGTCACTATTTGATTTGGAGTGATTCCGGATGTAACACCCGAAAACTTGTTTTGGGAATTAGTAGAAGAAATCAAAGTAAAGTGTCCCTAATGGATAATTATACTTTGGAATTCACCTTTTCTAAAATAAATAGTAAAATTTAAAGCAATGTGAGTTAATATATATAATAAAAGAGTTACAATTTATTATCCCCTTCAAGAAATATATAAAATATTCTATTTTGAGTTAAAATCACTTTTGTTAGAATAATTCATATTAACTTCTTCCTAAATTAAAAGGGTAAGGCATATTGAATTATTGGAGATACTTTTAATTAGATATACATTCAATATAATGACTTCTTTGGAATAAGTGAATGTGAAGCATCCTATCTAAATAAATAAAATAAATTTTTGCAATCATTCTGGGATTATTTTGGTTGTTGCATATAAACTGGACTTTGAAATTCAAAACAGATTTGAATTAGTGACTCATTTAAATTTAAAATAGTTAAAACAAATAGAAATTTAAATTAGAAAAGGAAAAAGTGAAGGAAACCTGCGGTTGGGCCAAATATCACTTGTCTCGGCCCATCTCTTTCCTTCCCCCGTCAAACACGCGCCGGCCCACTTGGCCCTGTTCCTGTGCACGGTCACTGTGTTTCAGGCCCCACTCGCCAGCCTCGGGTCACGCACTGGGCACCCAGCCGTGTCGCCGTGCCATGGGCCCCGTCTGTCAGAAGCTCCATCCACCTCCCCTCAACAAACTTGCGCAGGAACTCGCTGGCCATTGCCCTATGTTGGACCCCGTATCAGGAAGTATCGTAGACGACGGGGTTCTTCTCCAAATCAACTTCATCCAGCACCGCAACAAACCCGGCCACCAGTTCACACTCTTCCCCAACGGCATCCGGTCTCAGCGCTGCTCCCGCAACGACCACCGCGCGATTGCCGCTGCCAGACATGGGCCTCCTCGGCCTGGGCTCTTGGGGTCGGACTCCGCGCGCTACTGCGGGGTATAAATTGGCGTGTTCCTCCCCTCGCTCCAATACCTCCAAGCAAATCATGCGCAATGACCCGTTCCCTTTTTCCCTGGTGTGCTGCGCCGCCGTCCTTCTCCTCCCTGTTTGCCCCAATCCGTGCACCGCCGCGGACAACCTCCGCTGGCAACACCGCTCCGCCGTTGATTTGGTCTCGGCGTGCTTTCCGGCCAGACCACCGCGGTTCCTTTCCCTGCTTCCGACCTAGCCTCGTCTGGTTCACAAAAAGCGCAGCACACTAAATCGCCGATAGGAGAGAGAAGAAGAAAGACCTGAGCGTCGTCGTCGAGTAGGTCCCGATTGAGCACTCTAGTACTCGAGCCGCGGCATTGAGGGGCGTCAGCGAAGATCGGTGAAGCTCGCGCGCGACATCTCCGGACTCGGTGCGGTCTGGTGTTGAAGGAATCGCTCGCCGGAGCTTGGTGACCGCCACTCATCGTGGCCGGGGCCTTTGGCGTTACATCAAAGGGTATGTACCGGTTCATCGCGTTCATATAGTATAAAGCATCGTGTAGTACTCTTCGAATCCGAGCTTGGCGCGTTGTGCCGGAGTTTGGGGAGGTACAACCATGGCGCCGCCGTGCTTTCCCTGTGCGCCGCCGTGGATGGGTGTGGCGCTCGCGAACCGTCAGATCTTGGAGGGATGGCTAGGATTAGAATGGGTAGGCATCGGTTCAGTAGTGAATCTGTGCCGTTGATCGAGCAGCGTGTGGTCCGGATTGGATCGTGGCGTGGATTGAATCTGGCCGTCGGTCGTTGATCGGGCGCTCGGAAATAGATCTCGGGTTATAAAATCTGAGGCGTCTGTGATTGATCCTGCGGCCCGGATTGAATACTGGTTCGCATAATACGCCGATCTAATCATGTCCCTTGAAAACAGATCCAACGGCCAGAATTTGCGCGTACCCTTTCGTTGCGCTCATTTTCAAAAGAGCCCCTGGATTTTGGTGAAACCAACCCGCAGTCCATTGTGACTGTTTACTGAGTCTTAGGAACCTTTGTGGGGGAGCCCCTGCTCTTTTAATTATTAATGCGCCCAGTCCCGTGGTTGATAAACATAGAGAATTATTTAGAGGAATTTATTTTTAGTACATAAATAAATCCAGAAATTTAATAAATTCATAGAAAATTCATATTAAATCTTTTTGGGTCCATTCCAGTGACATTAATTTTGTATTAATACTGTCTACCAACCAGTAACACTGTTTAGCCATGAAACTTGAATTAAAATTGTTCATTAGGATTAATCTATTCTAAACACTAAATAAATTCGAAAATTCATAACTTAATAACTGTAGCTCCGAATTTAGTGATTCTTGTTCCCACGATCTCGTAGTGACACGTAGATTATTATTACACAGTTTATTTTTATGTTTGGTGTGATGTTAATTTTGCCTATACCATATTTGTTTGTATTGCTACGACTAGAGCGAGGTCACGAATCACCTGAAGATCACCCTGGTAACTGGAAACTCAAGTGCCAGGCAAGTTGTGCCCTTGACCACTTTTTACCCAATAATGTTCTTTAATATCATTTATTCATGCATAGGTTAATTTTGATGGGACCCAATAGGTTACCCTAGATTGTTTATCTCATTACCTTGTTTACCCCTGAATCACTTGGGTAGTTTGCTATTGCTTTACATGGATTTGGGATAATTATTTATCATATCTATGTTCCAGTTATTTTGTTATTCTATTTATGTTCATGTCAAGATCATTAATGTTAATTGGAACATAGAGCTTAACTTGAGAAACACGTGCCACCACAAGGGTTTATGGACGCCCTTGGCTGATTAATTAGGAAAGCTAGTGGAGGACTACCTTACCCGAAAGGGGCAAGGGCAGTAGGGGAGTGGTCAGTGTAGGGAGGTCCTTGGTTGATTTTGCTGCGATGGCGGTCAGGCAAGAACCCTGCATTGGAGCTTCCTATAAACTGTAGCGGGTTTTCTGAAGCTAGTGGAACTTTGTAAAGGCCTCGTAGTGTTACCCTGCCTCGCCTCCTCGATAGAGGTGTATGGGAAGTCGCGATCCCTTGGCAGATGGGTAACATGACTTGTGGGTAAAGGGTATAACCTCTGCAGAGTGTAAAACTGGTATACTAGCCGAGCTCACGGTCATGAGCAGCTCAGGACTCTCTGATGATTAACTTATGGAACTAAATTCAATTTGTCATATGCATTGCATCGCAGGTGATGTTGTTACTTTTGTTCTACTACTTAATTGGGTTGGTATTTACTTATACTTAGTAATTGCTAATAAAATTTTGACCAACTTTAAAAGCAATGCTCAGCTCTAACCATCCTCTTTGGTAAGCCTTACACTTCACGTGAGTTCCCACCTTTGGCGAGTTCATGCACATTATTCCCCACAACTTGTTGAGCGATGAACGTATGTGAGCTCACTCTTGCTGTCTCACACCCCCCCACAGGTCAAGAACAGGTACCACAGGATGAGGCGCATGGAGGATGCTGCGATGTGTTCGTGAGAGGTCTAGGTCGTCGTCTCCCAGTCAACTTTGGGTTGCTGGACCGTTGTCTCCTTATAATGTAATTACTTATTTATTTTGTATAGAACTCCTATTATATAGTAAAAATGTGACATTCGATCATGTGCCATGATTCATCATATGTGTGAGACTTGGTCCCAGCACACCTGGTGATTATGTTCGCGCCCGGGTCTTGGTGCCCCAAAACCCGGGTGTGACAGAAGTGGTATCAGAGGAATGTTGACTGTAGGACGAAACCTAGATAGAACTGGACAACCATTGTCTACTTACCTTTGCTACTCTGATTCTTTCTAAACTTCCCTTAATCTTTTCTCATTTATTTCCGCTTTACTCTGATTATTCTTATTTTTTCTTTTCTAAAGACAAGTGGATTTCACACTTTGAAATCCTATACATAAAGTGACTTTTAGGAATAGGAGACCTAATCTTAGGAACAAAAACAAAACTATATTTTTTATACCTATGAATTTGAATGTTTGTTCTTATGATACTTGTCTGATTTGGATCTTTGATTGAGTGTGATGAGTTGTGGAGTAATGTTCACAATTGCATCTACATATACCTATAGGCATAAATAAATAAATTCATAAGATAACTAAAACAGCCTAGATTATCCTTCATTAAATTATATTTACCTTAATAGATTCATCTTACCTTGAAAAAGATTTTATCTTATCCTAATAGATCTAACTAACCTCAAAATATTCTACCTTATCCTTATGAATTCATCTTGCCCTAATTAGCATATTTATTCCACTCTAGAATAACAACCATGAGCTAATCCAAAATTTATTTAGATCTTAACTAGTCTAATCTAGTCATATCCAACCTAATCTAGATTTTATCTAATCTATGATGATCTAATCTAGAGTAAGTTACTTAATGCTGGTACAAAAGATAAGGCCATACCCCCCATGCACTTAAAACTAAAGTAGTGCCTTAAACCAACTCAACCACATGCATGAAATCTGACCCAACCAATAAAGTCATGATGGATTGTATAATCTATCTGTCCCCACCTAACATCAAACAAGTTGTTGACCAACATCATGTAGTCTATCGCACCTATATCTATCTTAATCAGATTCCCCAACTCTGATAATATACACTAACCTCAAATCAAGGAGAACAACAACCTAACCTACATCATAGGTTGTCTAATCCAGATATCACAAAAGCAAAGTAAAACTTTGTTTAAACCTACCTACCTCGTGTACCCGGCTATCCTGGTTATATAACCTTAGCGATATGTCCTTAACTCGGATGACAACAAGAATAAAGGCCAAAGAAGACCAACCACGTCAAAGAAGGATAAGCATCAACTCAAGTCTTCAAAGATCAAGTTGAATCGCCAGCAGAATCAAGATCCACAGTTCTGGATGAAGTCTTTCCTTATTATACTCTTCCTTGCCACAACCTATACTTGCCATAACCATACCTCATCTGACAGAATGAATGGCTAGACATACACATCCATATATATATATATATATATAAACTTTAAACAAAACTTTGATTCCCAAAATGAAATGAGAAACTAAAATTCTAGACCAAACCTATTGTATCCCTTTTCTTACAAATCTCGAGGACGAGATTTCTGTTAAGGGGGTAGGATTTGTAACACCCGAAAGCTTGTTTTGGGAATTAGTAGAAGATATCAAAGTAAAGTGTCCCTAATGGATAATTATACTTTGGAATTCACCTTTTCTAAAATAAATAGTAAAATTTAAAGCAATGGGAGTTAATATATATAATAAAAGAGTTACAATTTATTATCCCCTTCAAGAAATATATAAAATATTCTATTTTGAGTTAAAATCACTTTTGTTAGAATAATTCATATTAACTTCTTCATAAATTAAAAGGGTAAGGCATATTGAATTATTGGAGATACTTTTAATTAGATATACATTCAATATAATGACTTCTTTGGAATAAGTGAATGTGAAGCATCCTATCTAAATAAATAAAATAAATCTTTGCAATCATTCTGGGATTATTTTGGTTGTTGCATATAAACTGGACTTTGAAATTCAAAACAAATTTGAATTAGTGACTCATTTAAATTTAAAATAGTTAAAACAAATAGAAATTTAAATTAGAAAAGGAAAAAGTGAAGGAAACCTGTGGTTGGGCCAAATATCACTTGTCTCGGCCCATCTCTTTCCTTCCCCCGTCAAACACGCGCCGGCCCACATGGCCCTGTTCCTGCGCACGGTCACTGTGTTTCGGGCCCCGCTCGCTAGCCTCGGGTCACGCACTGGGCGCCCAGCCGTGTCGCCGTGCCATGGGCCCCGTCTGTCAGAAGCTCCATCCACCTCCCCTCAACAAACTTGCGCAGGAACTCGCTGGCCATTGCCCTCTGTTGGACCCAGTATCAGGAAGTATCGTAGACGACGGGGTTCTTCTCCAAATCAACTTCATCCAGCACCGCAACAAACCCGGCCACCAGTTTGCACCCTTCCCCAACGGCATCCGGTCTCGGCGCTGCTCCCGCAATGACCACCGCGCGATTGCCGCCGCCAGACATGGGCCTCCTCGGCCTGGGCTCTTGGGGTCGGACTCCGCGCGCTACTGCGGGGTATAAATTGGCGCGTTCCTCCCCTCGCTCCAATACCTCCAAGCAAATCATGTGCAATGACCCGTTCCTTTTTTCCCTGGTCTGCTGCACCGCCGTCCTTCTCCTCCCTGTTTGCCCCAATCCGTGCACCGCCGCGGACAACCTCCGCTGGCAACACCGCTCCGCTGTTGATTTGGTCTCGGCATGCTTTCCGGCCGGGCCGCCGCGGTTCCTTTCCCTGCTTCCGACCTAGCCTCGCCTGGTTCACAAAAAGCGCAGCACACTAAATCGCCGATAGGAGAGAGAAGAAGAAAGACCTGAGCGCCGTCGTCGAGTAGGTCCCGATTGAGCACTCTAGTACTCGAGCCGCGGCATTGAGGGGCGTCAGCGAAGATCGATGAAGCTCGCGCGCGACATCTCCGGACTCGGTGCGGTCTGGTGTTGAAGGAATCGCTCGCCGGAGCTTGGTGACCGCCGCTCATCGTGGTCGGGGCCTTCGGCGTTACATCAAAGGGTATGTACCGGTTCATCGCGTTCATATAGTATAAAGCATCGTGTAGTACTCTTCGAATCCGAGCTTGGCGCGTTGTGCTGGAGTTTGGGGAGGTACAGCCATGGCGCCGCCGTGCTTTCCCTGTGCGCCGCCGTGGATGGGTGTGGCGCTCGCGAACCGTCAGATCTTGGAGGGATGGCTAGGATTAGAATGGGTAGGCATCGGTTCAGTAGTGAATCTGTGCCGTTGATCGAGCAGCGTGTGGTCCGGATTGGATCGTGGCGTGGATCGAATCTGGCCGTCGGTCGTTGATCGGGCGCTCGGAAATAGATCTCGGGTTATAAAATCTGAGGCGTCTGTGATTGATCATGCGGCCCGGATTGAATACCGGTTCGCATAATACGCCGATCTAATCATGTCCCTTGAAAACAGATCCAACGGCCAGAATTTGCGCGTACCCTTTCGTTGCGCTGATTTTCAAAAGAGCCCCTGGATTTTGGTGAAACCAACCCGCAGTCCATTGTGACTGTTTACTGAGTCTTAGGAACCTTTGTGGGGGAGCCCCTGCTCTTTTAGTTATTAATGCGCCCAGTCCCGTCGTTGATAAACATAGAGAATTATTTAGAGGAATTTATTTTTATTACATAAATAAATCCAGAAATTCAATAAATTCATATTAAATCCTTTTGGGTCCATTCCAGTGACATTAATTTTGTATTAATACTGTCTACCAACCAGTAACACTGTTTAGCCATGAAACTTGAATTAAAATTGTTCATTAGGATTAATCTATTCTAAACACTAAATAAATTCGAAAATTCATAACTTAATAATCGTAGCTCCGAATTTAGTGATTCTTGTTCCCACGATCTCGTACTGACGCGTAGATTATTATTACGCAGTTTATTTTTATGTTTGGTGTGATGTTAATTTTGCCTATACCATATTTGTTTGTATTGCTACCACTAGAGCGAGGTCACGAATCACCTGAAGATCACCCTGGTAACTGGAAACTCAAGTGCCAGGCAAGTTGTGCCCTTGACCACTTTTTACCCAATAATGTTCTTTAATATCATTTATTCATGCATAGGTTAATTTTGATGGGACCCAATAGGTTACCCTAGATTGTTTATCTCATTACCTTGTTTACCCTTGAATCACTTGGGTAGTTTGCTATTGCTTTACATGGATTTGGGATAATTATTTATCATATCTATGTTCCAGTTATTTTGTTATTCTATTTATGTTCATGTCAAGATCATTAATGTTAATTGGAACATAGAGCTTAACTTGAGAAACATGTGCCACCACAAGGGTTTATGGACGCCCTTGGCTGATTAATTAGGAAAGCTAGTGGAGGACTATCTTACCCGAAAGGGGCAAGGGCAGTAGGGGAGTGGTCAGTGTAGGGAGGTCCTTGGTTGATTTTGCTGCGATGGCGGTCAGGCAAGAACCCTGCATTGGAGCTTCCTATAAACTGTAGCGGGTTTTCTGAAGCTAGTGGAACTTTGTAAAGGCCTCGTAGTGTTACCCTGCCTCGCCTCCTCGGTAGAGGTGTATGGGAAGTCGCGATCCCTTGGCAGATGGGTAACATGACTTGTGGGTAAAGGGTACAACCTCTGCAGAGTGTAAAACCGGTATACTAGCCGAGCTCACGGTCATGAGTAGATCAGGACTCTCTGATGATTAACTTATGGAACTAAATTCAATTTGTCATATGCATTGCATCGCAGGTGATGTTGTTACTTTTGTTCTACTACTTAATTGGGTTGGTATTTACTTATACTTAGTAATTGCTAATAAAATTTTGACCAACTTTAAAAGCAATGCTCAGCTCTAACCATCCTGTTTGGTAAGCCTTACACTTCACGTGAGCTCCCACCTTTGGCGAGTTCATGCACATTATTCCCCACAACTTGTTGAGCGATGAACGTATGTGAGCTCACTCTTGCTGTCTCACACCCCCACAGGTCAAGAACAGGTACCACAGGATGAGGCGCATGGAGGATGCTGCGATGTGTTCGTGAGAGGTCTAGGTCGTCGTCTCCCAGTAAACTTTGGGTTGCTGGACCGTTGTATCCTTATAATGTAATTACTTATTTATTTTGTATAGAACTCCTATTATATAGTAAAAATGTGACATTCGATCCTGTGCCATGATTCATCATATGTGTGAGACTTGGTCCCAGCATACCTGGTGATTATGTTCGCGCCCGGGTCTTGGTGCCCCAAAACCCGGGTGTGACACCGGACTTGGGAGAGGATTTGATCTCTTTGGTTGTGTCTAGAATTGAATGTTATAGCTCTTGTAATGTGTTGAATGTGGAAAACTTGGATGCAATTGAATGTGGGGTGGTTGGGGTATTTATAGCCCCAACCACCAAAATGTGGTCGTTGGAAGACTGTTGTCGCATGGCGCACCGGACAGTCCGGTGCGCCACCGGACACTGTCCGGTGCGCCAGCCATGTCAGCCGGCCGTTGGGTTCTGACCGTTGGAGCTCTGACTGGTGGGGCCTCTGGGCTGTCCGGTGGTGCACCGGACAGGTCCTGTAGACTGTCTGGTGCGCCAACTGCGCGTGCTCTGACTCTGGCGCGCACTGTAGTGCATTGAATGCGGTTGCAGTCGACCGTTGCGCGCGAAGTAGTCGTTGCTCCGCTGGCATACCGAACAGTCCAGTGTGACACCAGACACTGTCCGGTGCTTCACCGGACAGTCCGGTGAATTATAGCGGAGCGGCCTCCCATTTTCCCGAAGGTGGCAAGTTCAGCTTCGAGTTTCCTGGTGCACCGGACACTGTCCGGTGGCACACCGGACAGTCCGGTGCGCCAGACCAGGGTGCCTTTTGGGATGTCTTTTGCTCTCTTTGTTTGAACCCTTTCTTGGTATTTTTATTGGCTTATAGTGAACCTTTGGCACCTATAAAACTTATAGACTAGAGCAAACTAGTTAGTCCAATTATTTGTGTTGGGCAATTCAACCACCAAAATCAATTAGGAAATAGGTGTAAGCCTAATTCCCTTTCAATAATGCATAGAATCAAGGCAGCCATCATCCGTGGGAGTATGACTCTAGCCACATAACTGCTTTAATGATCTAGCTTGCTACATAAGATCGTGATTGTCAAGTCGATAAATAATAATAAAGTTTATCTTGCTTTTATATTTATAAGATCAAACGCCACAAATGATTCGCTTTCTGAAACAGCGGCTGCAATATCTCATCCCCTAACTCATGGCATCACTGCAGGTTCCTTCGACGCAGACTGCACAATCATAGGTATTCATCCCTCCTCGAACAACCTACCTGCACCACATGACTCTGAGAGAATTTCTAAGCAAGGTAGTGCAGCAGCACCAGGTGTGTAATTTTCAAATCGCACAAATGTTCTTGTCACACGAGTAGAAGTGTCAGTCCTAAAAACGAGAATACAACCAAATGATGAAGCTCAACAGGAAGTGCAGACTCGGTCTATTCCTGATCCAAGGTACATTCTTGGCATTGAAATGTGAATCTTGAGTTATGTGGCACATTTCAATCTTCTTGCACCTTGATATTCTTTTTGAAAATTTGCAACTGTTTTCTGGACGACCATTTTGCAGGGAGGTTGCAGGATGTCTGTTGCATATGTTGCTCCAACAAAGTCGTCCTATGATATGTCTCATCCTATGAGTAACTGTTATGAAATGTCCATTTTCTGATTTATTGATATGCATTTGAAACCCTTTAAAAACATAGTGATGGAATCCAGGAAGGCGTGTTATGAAATGTCTATTTTCTGATGTGCAATAAATCTGTGGAGGTACATATAACCAATCAACCCTATCTGTTATAAATTCTGGAAACCCGTGATGTTTGATACATCCTGTGAGTAACTGTTCAATCTGTGTGTTTTGCTTACAAAGATTTGAAGACAATATTTTGCCATGACACTGCATGAGCGTGTTCATCCATCTCATATGATGGAGTGTTTTATGCTCTTTTCCATTTATTATTGCAAGTAGCAAAATTAGAACATGTCCTTATGTTTAGAGTATGAAAGAAAACACGCAATTCAACTTGTAGTTGTATTTTTCTGTTTCAGTTGGCATATCATCATGAGGATGTGATCCTATTGCTCCCTTAGATCTTCCACATTTTTTACAGTCTTTCCACCGTGTATTAGCTTGTGACTCAATTTGGTAAGAAATACCTTTCAGATGTGTGCCATATATAATATAGATCAGTGTCATATTGATTTTGTTTTTTTAGGAAGGATACCAGTATACCACACATTCTGTGGAGGATTCTGGAATTATTTTAGCTTGGTAAGATTTCTCTGTAGTCTGCTTATTCTACCACTTTGAACCATAATTTTTTTCCTGAAGAATGTTTGATGGTGTATGGATACTATAGTAGATGCAAACATTTGTCATTTCTAATAGAGAATTATGATGTCCCAGTGAATCCTTATGTATTCCTGCTTGAAGTATAAATCAGAAAAGGTTAGTAACCATGATAGTCGTAATTTGAACATACTACAGGAATGGATGCACAAGTATCTTATGAAGAGAAATCCACAGAAGTTTGGACACCTGCTAAAAAATCAAATATATTTTGTTTTTATGTTTGTTTTGAATACTACTCTTTTCTCACTGACCTTGACTTACCATTAGGATTTGCAAAAGATCAAGTTAAGGAAGTGCCTAGCATCAGAGTCGATGGAAGGTGAATAAAAATTTAGCCTTTGAGAGGATCCAGATATTTCAATACTTGACAGTGAATAGATAGCAGTAAACAAGATTTAATGGGCACTCCTTTGATGTACCCTTTATCATCTTTTGAGTTCTGACGGTGTAGAGTAGAGATGCCTGGTGATTGCCTCTTTGTAGATACTCTTCCTATTGCATGTGTATAAACTTCAGAGAGACTAGATTTAGGTTTAGTCATTTCATGTATTTAGTCCATTTATTAAGTTTCATGATTTAGTTTAGTTTTGTATTGGTTGTTTCCAAAGAATTTGTAAGATTTTGAGGTCAATAGTATATATGATATTTGATTTATATATTCATTGTGCACTGATATTTTATTGAATATTTTGTATACCGTTGCAACGCACGGGCATATACCTAGTATTATTATGATGACACAAACAATATTGAATTATGGTGAATTAAATTTTTGAAAAAGGGTATATATATAGACTAAGCACAAACTGGAATGGTCATATTGATGCTCCAATATCAACAACCTCTTCAACGAATACATTTGCGGTCAAACTCTTCAAATATATTTGCAGTACTAGTCTATACCCTTTTTAGTCTATACTCGAAAGGTCATATTGATGCTCCAGTATCATTAATCATCTAAGGAGTACATACTAAATTTACATGCCGCCAATAAATTAAATCAACCATACCTTAGCACTGCTTGATTCAAAATATACAATTATGGAGCCAAATTTTAACATAAAAAGGAAACGTTGAGCAATTGAGATATATTCATAGGAGTACATCAAGAACAACCTGAAATCTGAAGATCGCTAATACCTCATTTGCACTAGCTTATTGAGTACTAAGAAATAATAGCAGAACATGCAGTTGTCAAGGATGTGGCACATCTCCAAAGCAACTTACCTGATGCTGCCTAGTGCTCCACATTCCACTGAGGCACTGATAACGCAGAACTAATCCAAACATGACTAAGATGCTTGAAGCACACAGTTCAGGAAAACGGGGGTAGTAACAGATTAGAACCCTAGCATGAAAAATGGTACAATGATGCTTGAAAAGCATCTAGCTAAAAACAAAAACCCTAAACACCGCCGACTGGTCGAGCATCACCAATGGACGCGAGCTGAGGATGACCGCCAGGTGCATATCCCGAAATAATAAACATCAGATCCATAGCTATTAGCCTTTTTCCGGTGTTTTTCACACAATCCAAGTGCACTTCTCCTTTCTTGGTGGAGATGACAGACACAGTGGTGGCCACTGATAGAACCCACAAGAACGGAAGGATGGAAAGAACTAAGTACGAAGAGGCCCAGAGAGAGCATCCCGGCCCGTGTTGGGGTCTTTGTGTTTCAGAGACAAGTTGGCGAACTGCACATCAAGGTCCCTGCTGTTACTACGAACAAGAGCAGGAGCCTGTTGTTGCTGCTGTTGCTGATATATTGTTCTGAGACGACCAATTTCCCGCTCAAACATCTCCTGTTGAACTGCAAAATTGAGAAAGAATGTTCAAAGTTTTTCTTCTAATCAGAATAATAAAAACTTAGCTGGCGTTCAGTATCAACAAAGCAATGTGTTGCTTCTGATGAACTGGAAACTAACAAAAAAGAAGATGACTATCTTCTGATTAGAATATTAGATACTTCCTCGGATCGCAAATTTAAGTACTACTCCCTCTGTCCTAGTATATAAGGCATAATCATCTTTGGTTCAAAGACCAATAAATGTATTTAATATTTTAATTCTCTTTATTATCAACACTATTACTACTGCATCGACGTACGCACGTCAAGAGAGAGCACGCCTTATATTATGGGACTATAATAAAAAGTGCTTTAGCCTAATATACTATAACAGAGGGAGTATAGGATATCGACAGTCTGTTGAACTTTGATTGGCAGTAACTACAAAAAAAATATTAAGTGAAAAGAGTAAATATGTTGTGAAAGTATTTTTCATAAGAATCCCGTAATGCCAATCTTGTGTTATCAACTCATATAAAATTTTAGATATTGATGCTTGGTGATCAAAGTTTGAAAAAAATGACTTTGGACAACCCTAGATGGCCTTATATTTTGTGAAGTAGGAGACTAGCAGTTACTGAGGCCCTCTTTGGCAGGGCTTTTGTTAGGACTTCTCCACTGGCTTAATCAAAAGCCTTGCCAAGTGTGCACACAGCACACACGAGAACGGCTTATGAATCCAAAACCAAGCCAAAAACGGTGAAGCTAAAGCAATTTCCTCCTAGAAGCCGAAGCCATAAAAACATGGCTTTCCCTGGCTTCACCTAGCCCTACCAAAGAGGGCCTTAGTCAATTTTGATAAATGTAAGCCCATAGGTTTTTGTTTTATAGAACAACTAATTTTCTAAGATACCATTTACTATTTGGTTGTTAAGCAGATTATAATAAGTCAACAACATAGAAGGTCTTATGAAATACGGCCACCGATATGTTGATTACTCCTGTCCCAAAATAAGTGCACTTTTAATTCAAAATTTGTCCCAAAATAAGTGTACATCTATGTACTGGCTAACTTCAGTAAGTAGCCTTTTTTTTGGCTCCCTCTCTTCCCAAGATGCAATCATTAAATGTTGGAACAACTTTTGTAGAGGTATACAAGTAAATTCCCTTGTGTCATTGATCTATCCAACCAAATCTAGAAGTGCACTTATGTTAGGACGGAGAGAGTATGTAGTTAACTAGCAACATAGTGGAAGCCTAACAAAACAATAAACATGTATATATGAAACGGTTAAGTAGTTCCGGGACCTACTGCATTATATTGGGCCATTGATAGATGGTGTAGGCTAGTATGCAGATTGCAGAATTTCAGATGTTATTGATACCACCGTTCTTTTCCAAAATATAGTAATAACTAACAAATTCCCTTTCACATCTTGGCAAAGGTTAGAAACTGGGTTAGCCAAGTTTGGCTTATCTAGGTAGTTTGGTTTTCAACTTCTAGTTACAGGTTCCTTGGATATCTGAATTAATTAAACAAAGACCGACATGTCAAACGAGTTTATGACAAGTTAGTTAAAAGCCCAAAAAATTTGGAACAGCTCTATTGAAAGTTCAACCATAGATGCATATACATGATAGATCTTACTCAGAAAACAATTCAAAGCTAAGCTATCATTTTAAAGGTAGGAGAGATCATGTTGATGGTTTTTTGTTGCTTCAATTGAGAAGACATTATTTTTCTAAAATTATTGATGGTCTTAGTAGATGCTTAAATGATTAAAGCCAATAAAAAACCATTGTTAAAATGTTCTTTGAATGAGTATAAACCAAAAGTAATAATACTTACGACAATCAGAGCCACTATCCAGTTAAGTGAAAATTTTGTTTGAATCAATGTCTCAAGTCATTTCTGTAATTTTCCTGAGATATTAGTTACAGCTTCCTTGAGACATTGATTCAAACAAAATTTTCACATTATTATTATCTCAGGAAAACCTAATGCAAATTACAGAAATGACTTGAGTGGAAAGCACATCTCGAGATAAGATAAATAAACTATTAGAGATGATACTTACAACGCTTAATAAGTTGTTCCTGTGCTAGACTCTCCACTCTTTGCTTCAAGGCTTTGTTTTCCAGGTCTAGCATGATATTCTGCTGGCTAAGGAACTCCATTTCAGCAGACACTTCTACCCCTTCTGACTGCATGAATCGAACATGAATATCTTTCCGTCACATATAACACCAATTCTAAAAAGAGAAATAAAAACCAATCACAGTGGGGTAAGCTCACCTGTAATGCCTGGACTCTACTCTCAAGCTCTGCAATATACTGCAGCTTCCGGACACGAGACCTCTGAGCATATTGCCTGAAACCAATTGAAAGGACACCTTAATGCATAAAACAAAAAAAGGCACAATCGTTGTAATCTCAATAAATCGGATTGAAATGCATGATTTCCTAAATTAAATATTAAATTCTATGATTCCAAGTTTAAATTGAATATTTCTAAACTATGACATCTTTACTTTCAGCCATGATGTCCTAAATTAAATATTAAATTGTATGATTCCAAGTTTAAATCGAACATCTCTAAATTATGATATCTTTACTTTCAACCAGTGTAGATCAGGTTTGACATATTTTTCCAAGCATTATAGCTGACAAGGACAATCAGATTCCAGGATTTCTCAAGTTGCAACCTGAAAAGCATGGGTAAGTTGTTTCTCATTCATGTTACCACAGGTCAGTTCTAAAATACTGCATGTTGACCATGCTAGTGCAGTGTGCACAAACAACAGGTTCACACTTCACAGTACATGCACATAGACATAGGCCTGTTCAATACCTTATTCAGTAAGTTGCAACACATATGAAATGAATATATATAGCTTGCACTATACTGTGACCACAGTAACAGAATGGTCTGTACAACCGTACAGATCAGACTTGAACAAAAATGCTTCTGAATTTATCACAGCAATGATTGGTGTATTCTCGAGATCAAGAAAAACATCAAAGTACAATATATGCACTATTCTTAGTGTGAGCAATAAAACAATATCTACTTAAAGGTCTTGTGCTTAAGGTTACGGTGAAATATCTTGAGCTTTTCAGACTAATAGAGTAGCATTGTGCAGGTGTAAAACAAAAATCCACATTCAACAGTAATCAAACTCACTGTTTAGCACGCTTGTTGTCCGCCTCTGACTGTGCATGCTTCGGCGGCACACCCTCCTTGGCTCCAACCTTTTGATCATGGCCAGCATCATCAGTTCTCTTGTCCATGCCATGGTCATGCTCCCTCGACACTTTCGGTGGCCCATGATGCCCACCAACCTTATCTTTTGTGGGCATTGGCAGGCCACCACCATGCCTGAAGCCCGCCGAATTCGGCATGCCTTGCTCCCACGGCCGGCCATGTGCCCTCCCAATCGGGGCCAGCTTGGCATAGTACTCCTGCACACCGCCCCACGGCGCAGGTTGCCCACCTCCTCTCCCCATCCCCTCGAAACCATTGGCGTAAGCACCAGCACCAGCAGCTCCACCGTCAAACAACGCAAACGAGTCACTGGACGACCTGCGGTGCCCAGCCCGGCCGCTCTGCCGCGCCGCGGGCGTCTCTGGCTCGTTGAGCAGGTCGTCGAGCCACGACGGCGGCTGCTCCTCGATGAAGCTCTCGGACGACGTGCGCTGGTGGTGGCCGTGGCGGTGGTGCGTGGCGCCAACCTGCGGCCGCGCGATTGGGCCGCGGTCGGCGTACGGCGCCGCCGTCGGGAAGGGGCTCCGCGGCGGCAGCAGGGCCTGCTTGTGGAGCTTCGCGTTGGCCATCATCATGTGCCTCAGACCGACCAAACTGCGAAGAACAAACAGCTCATCTCAAAGCCGAAATCCAAGGTTCGAGAAAATTCAACGCCAAGCTAGCACGAGCTTGCATCCAATCCACGAAGGCGGATTAAAGCTGAGTGAGCTACCTACAGATCAGGGACGAGCACAGCACAGTATAGGAATTCTCGCCAAAAAATCGAGTTAAGTGGAAGTAAGTGGGTCAGATCCAAAAGCATATAGGCTGGTGGCACTCGGTTCCGCACAGCAGGAATGGACAGGAAAGGGAGGCGTACCTAGTGGGTGATCGTCGCTCGCGAGGAGGCGATGAAGACCTCGTCCCGTCGCCGCCACTTGCCAGCCGGCGAGGAACAGGGACGCGAGCAGCTATGGATCGAGTCGAGAGAGAAGATAGCTTCGAGGAAGAAAAGATCTCTGTCTCCGGATGATTTTCAATTCAAATCGGATTTTCCTCGGAGCGGCGGAGGGTTCAAGAGAGGAGGGGAGGGGAGGCGAGGAGAGAAGAATGGAACGGAGGAAAAATGGTAGAGTGGGTTGGGCAGGAGATAATCAATAAATACCAGTATTCCGTCTCTTTTCCGGGGGGGCGCATCGTGTTCGGGGAAATGTCGGACGATCATTAATTCGGGAGAAAACGGTGGCCGTCGGATTTGGCGATCGGACGGTGGATGCGGTTGAAACGGATATTCTGTAGTGCGGGGGGGACGCTGGTGCCCCGTACTACTAGTGGCGAGAGAAATGTCGCGGATACCGAGGAGTGTACACACGACGACGAAAATTAAAAATTGCGGCAACCTTAGCAAGAAAGAGAATGTTGGAGCAATGGAGCCCCCAACCATTATTTATTTAAAAAAGAAGGATGTGGACGGATTGGGTTGCCAGAAAGAATTTGAACTTTTTTGGGGCTCTTGCAACAAAACAATATTCACTCTGTTTGTCCCCAATATACAAGGAGTTAGTTTATCCTAAATCAAATTATACTATAACCAGCAAAGTTTACAAAGAAAACGGTGATATTTATGGAATCGAACGAGTGTTATTAGGCCAGTATTTAGTGGGGTTTTATTGATATTAAATAAGTTTATATGCCATATATAGATAAAGGTATATCATTATAGGTTTATTAGATTAGAATACAACTTATCTATATTGTGTTCAACACTAGGGCCCTCTTTAGAATGCGAGAAAAAAGATGCGGGA
Organism: Zea mays; assembly: GCF_902167145.1. Classification (NCBI taxonomy): domain Eukaryota; kingdom Viridiplantae; phylum Streptophyta; class Magnoliopsida; order Poales; family Poaceae; genus Zea; species Zea mays. Next base: position 17,830,462 of record NC_050099.1, on the reverse strand, counting down.
ATTTTTTTTTACCGTTTCCTATGTTTTTCATATGAAAATAAACTGGTTCATGTGAAATTCATGTATGATTTCTCTATAATTTCTACATTCCAAAGAAAGCCTAAATAGTCTTAGTGACTGATATATGAAACTTCGATATACCAATTTTTTTAAAAAAATGAATGAATGAAAAACTATATTATAATTTTAAAATTGATTTTTATGTATTTGAAAAAAAATAACTTATAATCTAGATTAAAAATACTCAAACAGTCAGCAACACAAAATCCACTTGGTTGTTGAAACAAATCGTCAGAGTGAGTGCAGATCGCAGAACCGTCGTTGCCTCTCGTTGGTATAGAAGGAAGTACATATAACGAAGCAAATAAAATGTGTCCTTGTTTATGTAGCCCGTAGTGGGTAGGGTAGTGGGCAGCGTGAGCCAGCAACCAGAAAAAGGCAGGACAGCTCAGCTCAGCTCAGGGATTCCAGCTGCGACCACATCATGATTCGGTGGTGCCCCGCTGTTTAAATAATTCGGTGACACGATAATAACAATACCTCTATTCTCCCTGGGTGATCCCTCTGTCTGTCATCTTGTTCTCTCTGTATATCCTACAGATCGTCCCACTTGGCTCGCCGAGGGGAAAGACCAAGACCAAGTTCATGAACACGCCGTACTAGAAAAAATGTCCGTACGATTGATGGTGTGGAAACAATTTCGCACTTGTTTGTGTCTGCAACAAGTTTATAAACAGACGCATACAAAAGAGTTTTATTGATAAGGAATACTGTAAGCACTACCATAAAAATAAATAAATAAATAGGTAGCTAACAGAAGGCAGCAAACGACACAGGGCTCACAGGAGCCCACTGCCACGTATATTTATTCGATTTATCTCAGCCACGTAAAGTGCTGCAAGACTTGTAGGTGTTACAATGATTGAGACCTATGAATCTATTTACTGCCATACGGTGCTGCCCTAATCAATCACAATCCTTGATGGTGATAGTATGCAGAGGCGGGCCCAGCGGTGGGAGTTTCATGGGTATTCATTGATACCCAAGGTTTTAGTGATTTATAATAATTTATTAATAATGTATTACATAAAATAGCGTTAGAACATTAATTTCTTTAATTTTTTAATTTTTTAAATACTCAATCTCAGATGACTGGATCCGCTTCTGATAGTATACTAAGGTGATCATGTGCTGCAAGAGATGTCATATTAGGTTTACGGTAACGTAAAAGAAAGAGAAATGGAAAAATAATGAATACAGACTGCTCACTGAAAGAGGATTTTTCTCGGAGTCCAAGACACTTCGTGATACCAAAAGGTAGACCAAGTATTAAATATACAACCTACATCATAAGAGGGATTAGGGCATGTATAACCCTTAGTCCATGGGATCGGGTTTTCAAGTGCAAGAGACGACTACAAGACTTAATGATACAACCCCGACCCCTCAGATCATAAATGCAATTAAGATACAATATGTGTATAGAGAGTCCTTTGTAGTGATAGACTGTATTTTTTCAATAAACACCTAGAAACCGCTTAAGACATCACATATCAAATGAGATTGTATATACTATTATATAATTAGACTTTTAGATAGGTATATATAACATAACAACGTCATAAAATCCACTATAAGTTATATCATCAATCTTGCTCTAATGCAATCGCTCCCATACTTCCCTCAGTCCTGGGTCGTCGATCCACTCGAAAGGATTGTGTTGCGTTCCTTTAAACTGCAGCTCCAAACTCACAAATACAATTGTCAGCAGGAAGCTGAACGCCCTGATGGTCCCATTTTTTTTCCCCATACGAACCGTCGCAATCAAACGATGTCACCATTGCAGTTCGTTGGCTCATCGGTGTCACAGCAATCGAGCGATCTAGCTCAGCGGCTCGCTTAATCCTATCATCTAAAAATATACCATTACATGTAGTTTCGCACATTGGATTTGGTGCGGGCGTGCATGCTCTGCCCGCTCTTTACACGTGGAAGAGCACTGGATTAGGTTATGACCCACTGCTTCTCGGATTGAACGGTCAACGGCGATCCACCCACCCTCCGTTAGCATAGCCTGGTCCTGCCAAAAGATTAGTACTAGTATATCACAATTCTTCAATATTAGACTGTACTGGTTTTTGCAAAAAGGGAAACACAGACATCAACTTGTAATCTTAATTAGATTAAAAAATGTACAAATTGATAGCTAAATAGCACAGGTAGAAGAAGCATAGGAAGCTAAGCTAGATTGTCAAGTTAAGTTCCTCGTCTAGACGAATTTTTCGACACCTGCTTCTTCTAGGCTGTTTCATCTCTATAAATTTATTTCCGAAACAAGTTTGTCTTGTCCTACAAGTATAGGCCTCGACTGCTCGGGATATTGAGAAAATTTGCTAAGGCTCCGTCTGTTTCCTTTTATTTCGAGGAATTGGAATCTTACTAATGGAATAGGCTATTTTTTAGAATATAACATTCTACCACTTTCCAAAGTTATCATATAAGCTTACCTCAAATTCATGAGGTGAGAGATGGAAATTGATTTTATAGATTTACATGTTATTTTTCCGATGTACAACTTATAGCACATTCTTCTACTTGCGCCTCTATAACATAAATGTAGTATATAACTATCTCTCTCATATGATTTAGGGCAATATGCAAATATATTACATATATAAATATATAAACTTAATTAGTTTTGTCTAAATTATAATTATTAAAATGGAATTCAATTCCAACGAAACAAACGGGCCCTAAAGGATATTGCCTACACAAGAAGCCCCGAGAGCAAACCAACCAGCCTCCAGCGAGGAGATTCATCAAATATTATAAGATCAAAAAATATGGTATGATATATACACATGTGTATACTAATTTATAATAAATTAATAAAAAAGACTTGCACCATATAAATGTATATTAATTAACTCCAACAGAGGCCAAAATAATTTGCTTCTACGATGATCAGACAAATTAAAAGCTTCGACTATATTATGAGAGTTGGTCATAGCTATCAATTCTATATCAATATAGATGATCAAGTTCAAGTAGCTTCACATAAAAGCATCTCTCATTTTGTTTCGTAGATATGTTTTTGATAAGTTTTGTAACTAAAAGGCTCTCTTATTAGTGATTGCAATTGAGATTGCAAGAGTGACAATTAATCTTAATAATATTGTCGGCGTTTCGACCCCGGAGGGTCCCTGGACCGACGAGTAAATTGTCGCCGCGTGTCCCAGTCCAGATGGGTCGGTGCGAGACGGAGCACAAAAGGGGGTGAGAAACAGCAAAAGGGAAACCCGCGGCCTTCGTGCTGTCCTGCGCCCAGGTCGGGTGCGCTTGTAGTAGGGGGGTTACAAGCGTCCGCGTGAGAGAGAGAGAGAGAGAGAGGGAGCCCTGTGCGTCGGCCCGTTCTCCCGCGCGGCCAACCTTCTCGTACGAGAGCCCTGGACCTTCCTTTTATAGGCGTAAGGAGAGGGCCCAGGTGTACAATGGGGGGTATAGCAGTGTGCTAACGTGTCTAGCAGAGAGGAGCTAGAGCCCTAAGTACATGCCGTCGTGGCAGCCGGAGAGGTTTTGGCACCCTGTTCATGTGATGTCGTGGCCGTCGGAGGAGTGCTTGAGCCTTGTGGAAGTACAACTGTCGGGGCTGTCGGATCCTTGCTGACGTCTCCTTGCTTTCGTAAGGGGTTGAGAGCCGCCGTCGTCATGGAGCACACGGGGTGCCATCATTACTTCTTTACCGGGGCGAGCCAGATGGGACGCCAGTCTTGTTCCCCGTAGCCTGAGCTAGCTAGGGGTAGGGTAATGATGGCCTTCCCTATGACGTGGCGGGTCCGAGCCCGAGGTTGGGCGAGGCGGAGGCTCCTCCGAGGTCGAGGTCGAGTCTGGGCCCTGGGGTCGGTCAAGGCGGAGTTCGTCTTCCGATGTCGAGGCTGAGTCCGAGCCCTAGGGTCGGGCGAGGTGGAGTCCGTCTTCCGAGGCCGAGGCTGAGTCCGAGCCCTGGGGTCGGGCGAGGCGGAGTCCGTCTTCCGAGGTCGAGGCTGAGTCCGAGCCCTGGGTCGGGCGAGGCGGAGTCCGTCTTCTAAGGCCGAGGCTGAGTCCGAGCCCTGGGGTCGGGCGAGGCGGAGTCCGTCTTCCGGGGTCGAGGCTGAGTCCGAGCCCTGGGTCGGGCGAGGCGGAGCTTCCCATGGCGCCCGAGGCTAGACTTAGCTGCTGTCAGCCTCACTCTGTCGAGTGGCACAACAGTCGGAGCGGGGCAGGCAACGCTGTTTTCCTGTCAGGTCGGTCAGTGGAGAGGCGAAGTGACTGCGGTCACTTCGGCTCTGTCGACTGAGGAGCGCGCATCAGGATAAGGTGTCAGTCGATCCTTGCATTAAATGCTCCTGCGATACGGTCGGTTGGCGTGGCGATCTGGCCAAGGTTGCTTCTCCGTGAAGACTGGGCCTCAGGCGAGCCGAAGGTGTGTCCGTCGCTTGAGGGGGCCCTCGGGCGAGACGTGAATCCTCCGGGGTCGGCTGCCTTTGCCCGAGGCTGGGCTCGGGCGAGGCGAGATCGTGTCCCTTGAGTGGACTGAGCCTTGACCTTAACCGTGCCCATCAGGCCTTTGCAGCTTTGTGCTGATGGGGGTTACCAGCTGAGATTAGGAGTCTTGGAGGTACCCCTAATTATGGTCCCCGACAGTAGCCCTCGAGCCTCGAAGGGAGTGTTGATACTCGCTTGGAGGCTTTTGTCGCACTTTTTTGCAAGGGGACAGGCCTTTCTCGGTTGCGTTTCGTTCCGGTGGGTGCGCGCGAGCGCACCCGCCGGGTGTAGCCCCCGAGGCCTCGGAGGAGTGGTTTGACTCCTTCGAGGTCTTAGCGCGTTTCGTGATGCTTCGGCCGGTCTGGTTGTTCCCTCATGCAAACTGGCCATAGCCTGGGTGCATAGTCAGGTTCCAAGTTCTCGGGCTGGTATGTTGACGCTGTCAACGGTTTGGCCGGAGCCGGGTTTGCGAGAGCAGCCCCCGAGCCTCCGCACAGAGCGAGAGGACGGTCAAGGACAAACTCGGCTTTTTTCATACGCCCCTGCGTCGCCTTTCCGCAAGGAGGAGGGGGGGAAAGCGCCATGTTGCCCTCGGAGGGCGCCGAACATGGTGTCTCCAGTGAGTTGCTAGCGGGTGATCCGAGTGGACGCCCGTGCCCCGTTCGATAAGGGTCGGCTAGTGGCCCAGAGGCGCGCTCCAAAAGTACCTGCAGGTGATTTGCCGGACCCGGTCCCGTTTGATAGGGTCCGAGGGCTCGATGTCTCCCTCTGATGGGATTCCGTTACAGAATCGCTCCTGCTGGTCTCGGAAATGTCCTAGGGTACCTCAGGAGCGTAGCCCGAGCCTCGGCCATGTATCGGACGTACCCAGAGTCATCCCTCGCTCTGCGTGCTCTGAGGCGGCTGTCGAACCCTTCGGGGGCCAGCCTATGAACCCCTGATCAGTAGTGGACGCGGAGCCCGAGTGGCTTGAGGCGGCTGTCAAACCCATCCGAGGGGCCAGCCTTCGAACCTCTGACCAGTGGTGGGCGTAGAGCCCGAGTGCTCTGAGGCGGCTGTCGAACCCTTCCGAGGGGCCAGCCTTCGAACCTCTGATCAGTAGGGGGGCTCGGGGCCCGCTTCCTTCGTGGAGAAGGATCCCTTTCGGAGTATCCCCTTTCCCGGTCCCTGTAGCAAGAGAGAGAAAGAGGAAGAGGAAAAGGATACGAAATCGAACGACGTGGCGCACCTTTTTTTACGCGGTCATTATGGCGGAGGTGAAGCGTCGCCTGCTTCGCCTGCCAAAGGTGCCGCCTGCCAAAGGTGCCGCCTGCCCTGCCGCAGAGTTAATGCGACGAGACGTGTGGTTCGCGGGGCAGCCGTTGTGCGTGCGCGAGCCGTTCGAGGAACGGAACACGGGCGCGTCGTCTTCACTCCGTGGGTGAGGGCTCTCTCGCTGTCCTAGGAGGGGACGTGAGCCTGCAAACAACTTGACCGCTGCTTCCGCCTGCCTGCCACCGCCATTACTGCCGGCCCACTTTTGGCCATATTGACCGTCGCTCCTTCTCCCGCGGCTGACTGACCCATGATCGATGTGCTCGGTTGGCACTGTTGGGTCATGCGCAGGGTCGCCTCGAGTCGCGGCACTGGTTCCGCAGTCGAGAAGGCGCGGTATTGGCGCAAGTGGCGGTGCAGTTTCCCGCACGTAGTAACCGGCCGCCGGTTACATGACGTGTGGGCCTCGGCCCCCACGCTGGACGCGTCGGAGTCGAAAGGGTGCGCCCCTAGGTACGGTTGCATGCCGCCTGCATGGCGGTCCGCCCTTTCACCCGCTGGTCTGGGCGAAAGTGGAGGAGTGCTTGTAACCGCTGGGCAGTTGTGCGCTCCGCGCGCGGCGGTTTGGCTCCTTCTGTCCTGGGCCAGCTTGCATGACGCGTGGGACCCAGCCCCTGTGTCATAGGGGGAGGATCTTGGAGCGTGTTGGTGAAGACTCAGTCCGCGACGGCTGAGGAAGCAAGTGGGGAGAGTCGCCTTTAAAAGGGGGTGACCCCCTTGGATGGAAACCATGTCTTCGTACTCCCTTCATGCATCGCGTCCTTCCACCTTCCGAGCCCCCGGATGGGGAGCGCCCGCGGTTCTTCTGTCTTGTCATCGTTGGAGGAACGCAACTTCGCGGAAGTTGGTACCTTTCAGCCATCGCTCGGCTTCAAGGATTTTCATCAGGCAACCCGGCTGCATCCCCTCGCCGGTGGTCAACCAAGACGGTGACCACCAGTTTGATGGTGGGGAGAAGCGAGCCGGGCTGCGGCCTCCGCCCCTCCCTCAGCTCCAAGGATGTTCATCATCAGTGCTGGGGAGGGGAGGGCGCTGAGTTGGGGGCCGTCTTCGCGCGGGCAGCGGCCCGCTCCTTCCCTCAGTGATCGGGGGGGGGGGGGGGGAGGGCGTTCGCCGTCCGTGGCGCTGGCAGCTGCCACGTGTCTGGCTCTCCGGCCTGAGCGGCTTCGGCGCTGTTTCCGGTGCCACCTCCCACTGAGGCAGCCGGAAGAGGTTTCTCCGCCGATGAGATAGTCGGAGCCGCCCGCGGACTGACCTCCGACTCTACGGCCTTCTGCTTGTCCTCGCCCCTCGAGTGGGGACGCGGGCGAGGGCCTTGTCGCAGCAGCGTCTGCCCTGAGGTCAACGCTGCTGCTGTTTGACCACCCGGAGCGGAGGTTGTTGTAGCTGCTGCCGGAGCGGGCGGCGGCGAGGCACCTAGGGTTTTGTCGCCCCGCGGGCCCTCCAATGTGGTGGGTTGTTCCTACCTGCTGGGGCGGAACCGTAGTTCCGTTTGTAATGGCACCTTGAGTGCAGGTGTCTGTTCATTGTGGCTGTCGGGGCCTGAACATGTATGTATTTTTGGCGTGAAGCCATGTTTTTTCCTCATTTCGAGCACTAGGACTCGCCTGTCGGCTAGCTAAACCGCTTAACCAAGTGTGAGTTGCCTTGTGCGAAGGTGACGAGTGAGGTATCCGTATCCCGGAGGCGTAGGAGTCCCTCGGCTCGGTCGGCCTTGCCGCCCGAGGCTGCTCTTGCTTAGTTAAAGGAACCTTCGGCCGCTCTGCGATGAGCTGGAGCCGGAGGCAGCGGTGTCAACACGGACAGAGGCAGAGATGGCTCGAAAAGAAGCTTCATCGGCCGGAGCCTGGCCGGGCCGTCCACTAGCGAGACCGACGCCGGAGTCAGGTTGCCGAGGCCACGAGCCGGGCTGATGTCCTCGGGGGACGGCTGGCTGAGGCTACGGAGCGGCCGGTCGAGCCGTCTGCTCGGGCCGGGTTCCCGGAGGAGACCCTAGCGGCGATGGCCCAGGCGTGGTGCCGACAGGTTCCTTTGAGGTGGAGATCTTCCGACCGTGTTGCCGTCCGAGGCTAGGTCTGATTCCATTGAAGGTGGAGTCGATGCCGAGGGTGCTGCTGCTCCCCCACTAATGTCTGACCCTGCAGGAACAATTTATCTTGTAGTGTGCGTATGTTTTTTGCGGCCCCCGAGGCCCAAACATATCGTCGTCGTGTCGTAAAGCTGTGTTTCTTTTCCCCTTGTTTCGAGTATCTGGACTTATTTGTCAGTAACAGAATTGTTTGTCCGAGCGAGAGTTACTTTTCGCGGAAGGTGATGAGTGAGGTATCCATATCCCGGAGGCGTAGGAGTTCCTCGGCTCGGTCGGCCTTGCCGCTTACGTGTGCTCTTACTCGTCCGTAGGGTTCTGTTATCGATATAGTCGAGAAGGCACGAAAAATCGTTTCGGCAGAAAAGCTTTCGAGCAATAAGACTTGTTCGGTCAGCGGAATCGCTTATCCGAGCGTGAGTTACTTATCGCAGAAGGTGACGAGTGAGGTATCCGTATCCCGGAGGCATAGGAGTCCCTCGGCTCGGTCGGCCTTGCCTGCTTACGTGTACTCCGTCGTTTTCAAGATCCCACTTTCGAAGTAGTCGAAAAGCACGAAAGATGTTCTGGCAGAAAGACTTTTTTCGAGGAAAATTTTGACGCAGAGGGGGTTCGCCCCTTCTAGCCCCCGAGGGAGGGTCGGGCTTTGTCGAGGCAAGGCTGACCCTTCCTTGATGGTTAGACTTTATTGGCGTATGTAAACGAAGTGTATGAACGACTTGAAAACATCTTAAGGGTAGAAGCGACGTAGCTGTCGGATGTTCCAAGCGTTGCTGTAGACCTCGCCTTGACTGTTGGCCAACTTGTATGTTACGGGCTTCAAAATCTTGGCGATGATGAATGGCCCTTCCTAGGGAGGCGTGAGCTTATGGCGCCCTCGGGCGTCTTGTCGCAGCCGAAGCACCAAGTCGCCCACCTGGAGGTCTCGGGACCGAACCCCTCGGGCGTGGTAGCGTCGCAGGGACTGCTGATACCACGCCGAGTGTAGTAAGGCCATGTCCTGAGCCTCTTCCAGCTGGTCCAGTGAGTCTTCTCGGTTGGTTTGATTGCTTTGATCGTCGTACGCCCTCGTCCTCGGGGAACCGTATTCTAAGTCTGTGGGCAAGATAGCCTCGGCCCCATAGACTAGAAAGAACGGCGTGAAGCCCGTGGCTCGGCTCGGCGTTGTCCTCAGACTCCAGACCACCGAGGGGAGTTCCTTCATCCATTGTCTGCCGAACTTGTTGAGGTCGTTGTAGATCCGTGGCTTGAGTCCTTGCAGAATCATGCCGTTGGCACGCTCTACTTGCCCTTTCGTCATGGGGTGAGCTACGGCGGCCCAGTCCACCCGGATGTGGTGATCCTCGCAGAAGTCCAGGAACTTTCTGCCGGTGAACTGGGTGCCGTTGTCGGTGATGATGGAGTTCGGGACCCCAAAGCGATGGATGATGTTGGTGAAGAACGCCACCGCCTGTTCGGACCTGATGTTGTTTAGGGGTCGGACCTCGATCTACTTGGAGAATTTGTCGATGGCGACCAGCAGGTGCGTGTAGCCCCCGGGTGCCTTCTGCAAGGGACCAACGAGGTCTAGACCCCACACAGCAAACGGCCAGGTGATGGGTATTGTCTACAGAGCCTGAGCGGGCAGGTGGGTCTGCTTCGCGTAGAATTGACACCCTTGGCAGGTGCGTACAATCCTAGTTGCATCGGCCACCGCGGTTGGCCAGTAAAAACCCTGTCGGAAGGCATTCCCAACGAGGGCTCGAGGTGCTGCGTGGTGACCGCAAGCCCCTGAGTGTATTTCTTGTAATAACTCCTGACCTTCGGTGATGGATATGCATCGCTGGAGGATGCCTGAGGGGCTGCGGTGGTGGAGCTCCTTCCCGTCCCCCAGCAAGACGAATGACTTGGCGCGCCACGCCAGTCGCCGAGCTTCGGCTCGGTCGAGGGGCAGCTATCCTCGGTGGAGATATTGCAGGTACGGGGCCTGCCAGTCTCGATTAGGCGGGACCCCACTCCGCTTTTCCTCGATGCGCAGTGCCTCACCCTCGGGGCCGAGGGTGCCTCGGGCTGAGCCGAGGGCGCCTCGGGCAGGACCGAGACCTTCTCGGGCTCGGGCGTATCGTCGGTCTTGACTGAGGGTTGATGTAGGTCTCGGGAGAAGACGTCCGGGGGAACCGTTGTCCGCCCCGAGGCTATCTTAGCCAGCTCGTCCGCAGTCTCGTTGTATCGTCGGGCGATGTGGTTGAGCTCGAGCCCGTAGAACTTGTCCTCTAGGCGCCGAACCTCATCGCAGTAGGCTTCCATCTTCGGGTCGCGGCAATGGGAGTTCTTCATGACTTGGTCGATGACAAGCTACGAGTCGCCACGAGCGTCGAGGCGTCGGACCCCTATCTCGATGGCGATGCGCAACCCGTTAACCAGAGCCTCGTACTCGGCCACATTGTTGGACGCCGGGAAATGGAGGCGCAACATGTAGCGGAGGTGCTTCCCGAGGGGTGAGATGAAGAGCAGGCCCGCGTCCGCTCCTGTTTTCATCAGCGACCCGTCAAAAAACATGGTCCAGAGTTCCGGCTGGATCGGAGCCGCTGGAAGCTGGGTGTCGACCCATTCAGCCACAAAGTCCGCCAAGACTTGGGACTTGATGGCCTTCCGAGGGGCGAACGAGATTGTCTCGCCCATGATCTCCACCGCCCACTTTGCAATCCTACCCGAGGCCTCTCGGCACTGGATGATCTCCCCCAGGGGGAAGGATGACACCACAGTCACCGGATGAGACTCGAAGTAGTGTCGCAACTTTCGCCGCGTCAGAATTACCGCGTACAGTAGCTTCTGGATTTGCGGGTAGCGGATTTTGGTCTCGAACAGTACTTCACTGATGAAGTAGGCTAGCCTCTGGACGGGCAATGCATGCCCCTCTTCTCGTCTCTCAACCACGATCGCGGCGCTGACCACCTGAGTGGTAGCGGCGACGTAGATCAAGAGGGCTTCTCCGACAGCGGGGGGCACCAAGATGGGCGCACTGGTAAGGAGCGCTTTTAGGTTCCCGAGGGCTTCCTCGGCCTCGGGGGTACAAGTGAAGCGCTCGGTCTTCCTCAAGAGGCAGTATAGAGGTAGGCCTCTTTCGCCGAGGCGCGAGATGAAACGGCTCAGGGCCGCAAGACATCCCATGACCCTCTGTACTCCTTTCAAGTCCTTGATGGGGCCCATGTTGGTGATGGCTGCGATTTTCTCCGGGTTGGCCTCGATGCCCCGCTCGGAGACGATGAACCCCAGGAGCATGCCTTGGGGGACTCCGAAGACACACTACTCGGGATTGAGTTTTACGCCTTTCGCCTTGAGACACCGGAATGTCGTTTCAAGGTCGGAGAGGAGGTCAGAGGCTTTCCTTGTCTTGACTACGATGTCATCGACGTAAGCCTCGACCGTTCGACCAATGTGCTCTCCGAACACGTGGTCCATGCACCTTTGGTATGTCGCACCTGCATTCCTCAAACCGAATGGCATAGTAACATAGCAGTACATGCCAAAGGCTGTGATGAAAGAAGTCGCGAGCTGGTCGGACTCTTTCATCCTGATTTGGTGATACCCTGAGTAGGCATCGAGGAAAGACAGGATTTCGCACCCAACAGTGGAATCCACAATTTGATTGATGCGAGGCAGAGGGTAGGGAACCTTCGGACATGCTTTGTTTAGACCAGTGTAGTCTACACACATCCTCCATTTCCCTCCTTTCTTTCTCACAAGCACAGGGTTGGCAAGCCACTCGGGATGGAATACCTCTTTTGATGAACCCTGCGGCCATTAGCTTGTGGATCTCCTCGCCTATGGCTCTGCGCTTTTCTTCGTCGAATCGGCACAGAGGCTACTTCATGGGTCGGGCTCCAGCTCGGATATCCAGCGAGTGCTCGGCGACATCCCTCGGTATGCCAAGCATGTCCGAGGGACTCTACGCAAAAACTTCGGCGTTCGCGCGAAGAAAGTCGATGAGCACTGCTTCCTATTTGGGGTCGAGCTCGGAGCCGATCCGTATCTGCTTGGAGGCGTTGTTGCTGGGGTCGAGAGGGACGGATTTGACCGTCTCAGCTGGCTCGAAGTTGCTGGCGTGGCGCTTCGCATCTGGCGCCTCCTTGGAGAGGCTCTCCAGGTCGACGATGAGGGCCTCGGATTCGGCGAGGGCCTCAGCGTACTCCACGCACTCCACGTCGCATTCGTACGCGTGTCGGTACGTGGAGCCGACAGTGATGACCCCGTTGGGGCCCAGCATCTTGAGCTTGAGGTAGGTGTAGTGGAGGACGGCCATGAACTTGGCGTAGCATGGCCTCCCCAGCACTGCGTGGTAGGTTCCTCGGAACCCGACCACCTCGAACGTGAGGGTTTCCTATCGGAAGTTGGAGGGAGTCCCGAAGCAGACGGGCAGATCGAGTTGCCCAAGGGGTTGGACGCGTTTCTCGGGGATGATCCCGTGAAAAGGCGCCGCGCCGGCCCGGATCGAGGACAGATCGATCTGCAGGAGCCCGAGGGTTTCGACGTATATGATGTTGAGGCTGCTGCCTCCGTCCATGAGGACCTTGGTAAGCCTGATGTTGCCGATGACGGGATCGACAACGAGCGGGTACTTTCCTGGGCTCGGCACACGGTCGGGGTGGTCGCCCTGGTCGAAGGTGATGGGCTTGTCGGACCAGTCTAGGTAGACTGGCGCCGCCACTTTTACCGAGCAGACCTCCCGGCGCTCTTGCTTGCGGTGCCGAGCCGAGGCATTCGCCACATGCCCACCGTAGATTATGAAGCAGTCGTGGACCTCGGGGAACTCCTCTGCCTTGTGATCCTCCTTCTTGTCGTCGTTGTGGGCTCGGCCACCTTCCGCCGGTGGCCCGGCCTTGTGTAAGTAGCGCCGAAGCATGATGCATTCCTCAAGGGTGTGCTTAACGGGACCCTGGTGATAGGGGCATGACTCCTTGAGCATTTTGTCGAACAGGTTGGCGCCTCCGGGAGGCTTCCGAGGGTTCCTATGCTCGGCGGCGACGACAAGGTCCGCGTCGGCGGCGTCGCATTTCGCTTGCGACTTCTTCTTGCCCTTCTTCCTCGCGCCGCACTGAGCGGATGCCTCGGGGACATCTTCCGGCTGGCGCCCCTGAGGCTGCTTGTCCTTCCGGAAGATGGCCTCGACCACCTCCTGACCAGAGGCAAACTTGGTGGCGATGTCCATCAGCTCGCTCGCCCTGGTGGGAGTCTTGCGACCCAGCTTGCTCACCAGGTCGCGGCAAGTGGTGCCGGCGAGGAACGCGCTGATGACATCCGAGTTAGTGATGTTGGGCAGCTCGGTGCGCTGCTTCGAAAATCACCGGATGTAGTCCCGGAGGGATTCTCCCGGCTGTTGGCGGCAGCTTCGGAGATCCCAGGAGTTCCCAGGGCGCACGTATGTGCCCTGGAAGTTGTCAGCGAAGGCTTTTACCAGGTCGTCCCAGTTGGAGATCTGCGCAGGAGGCAGATGCTCCAGCCAGGCTCGGGCAGCGTCGGAGAGGAACAGGGGAAGATTGCGGATGATGAGGTTGTCATCGTCCGTGCCACCCAACTGGCAGGCCAGTCGGTAGTCCGCGAGCCACAGCTCCGGCTTTGACTCCCCCGAGTACTTGGTGATGGTAGTCGGGGTTCGGAACCGGGTCGGGAACGGCGCCCGTCGTATGGCCCGGCTGAAAGCCCATGGACCGGGTGGTTCGAGCGAGGGGCTCCGATCCTCCCTGCTATCGTAGCGTCCCCCACGCCTGGGGTGGTAGCCTCGGCGCATCCTCTCATCGAGGTGGGCTCGATGGTCGTGGCGGTGGTGCTCGTTGCCGAGGCGACCCGGGGCCGCAGGCGCTGAGTTCCGCGTTCGCCCGGTGTGGACCGAGGCTTCCCGCATGAATCAAGAAGTCGCGGCGCGATGCTCCGGGGGTACCCCTGCCTTCGGGAGGTAGAGCTTTCGGCCCGTCGGACCGCGGCATCTTCCAGGAGATTCTTGAGCTCTCCCTGGATACGCCGCCCCTCGGTGGTGGATGGTTCCGGCATCGCTCGGAGTAGTATCGCTGCTGTAGCCAGGTTCTGGCCGACCCCACTGGAAGCCGGAGGCAGCCTTGCCCTGGCATCGTCGGCGATGCGGTGCTGGACGTCCTGGGCTAGGTGACGCGCTTCTCCGGCCGGTGCTCGACCTGCCCACTCCTGCCCGATATTTTGCCGAAGCTGCACAAGTTGTCCTGCTTCCTCGTCGAGCCTGGCCTGTACCTCGCGGATTTGCTCGAGCTATGCGTCCTGACCCCCCGCAGGGACTGGGACCACAGCTAGCTCCCGAAGGATGTCAACGCGAGGCGCAGGCCTAGGGGGATCACCGTCCTCCAGCATACCAAGATGGTTGCCTTCGTCGAGACCCCCTAGATCGACGTGGAAGCATTCGCGACTTGGGCCACAGTCCTCGTTGCCGAGGCTGTGGCTGCTATCGGAGCAATCAGAGAGGCAGTAGTCACATGCGGTCATGAAGTCCCGCATGACACTGGGGTTATCGAGCCCAGAGAAATCCCAACCAGAGTCGGGCTCGTCATCTTCCTCGGAACCCAAAGGCCCGTAGGTCGAGACGACCGTCAGCCGGTCCCAGGGTGACCGCATATGGTACCCCGGAGGGTTTGGACACGCCTTTACAAAAACGTCCACCGAAGTGAGGTCGCTTGGTGGGTCGCAGCTCGATCTAAAAGGCATGGAACGGGAAACAGACGGTACCTCTTGATCGACGGGTGGTGACGAAGTCGTGTCAGGGGCGGACTGCACCGTAACGCCCAGCATGTCCTTCGCGAGCGTGCTGGCGTCGTCCGTATGCTTGGAGTTGGCGTGTTGCGGGGAAACGGCGCTCGTCTTCGTCTCAGACGCGAGGTCGACGCCCGACGTGTCACCCGCTGGGGCGCCGGCACCGCCGACTCGCTCGACAGCCGACGAGGTGCCGCCCCCTGCTTGGCCATGCCTGCCCCGCCTCCTCCTCCATCGGCGGGGAAGGTGACGGAATAGACCCGGATGTTGCTCTTCCGCCACGAGGGGAAGACGTCATCGATTCCGCCGCCGGCGGGCGGGCTGACGGTCGCCATTGTCGTTGTCGCGCGGCGGAGGAAGGAGTATCATGTCGTAGCTGCCGTCGAGGGACATGAACTCCAGACTCCCGAAATGAAGCATCGTCCTGGGTTGAAGAGGTTGCTGAAGACTACCCATCTGGAGCTTGACGGGAAGCTGTTCGTCAACACGCAGCAGGCCCCTACCTGGCGCGCCAATTGTCGGTGTTTCGACCCCGGGGGGTCCCTGGACCGACGAGTAAATTATCGCCGCGTGTCCCAGCCCAGATGGGTCGGCGCGAGACGGAGCACAAAAGGGGGGTGAGAAACAGCAAAGGGGAAACCTGCGGCCTTCGTGTTGTCCTGCGCCCAGGTCGGGTGCGCTTGCAGTAGGGGGGTTACAAGCGTCCGCGTGGGAGAGAGAGAGAGAGAGAGAGAGCCCTGTGCGTCGGCCCGTTCTCCCGCGCGGCCAACCTTCTCGTACGAGAGCCCTGGACCTTCCTTTTATAGGCGTAAGGAGAGGGCCCAAGTGTACAACGGAGGGTGTAGCAGTGTGCTAACGTGTCTAGCAGAGAGAATCTAGAGCCCTAAGTACATGCCGTCGTGGCAGCCGGAGAGGTTTTGGCGCCCTGTTCATGTGATGTCGTGGCCGTCGGAGGAGTGCTTGAGCCTTGTGGAAGTACAGCTGTCGGGGCTGTCAGATCCTTGCTGACGTCTCCTTGCTTCCGTAAGGGGCTGAGAGCCACCGTCGTCATGGAGCACGCGGGGTGCCATCATTACTTGTTTACCGGGGCGAGCCAGATGGGACGCCGATCTTGTTCCCCGTAGCCTGAGCTAGCTAGGGGTAGGGTAATGATGGCCTTCCCTGTGACGTGGCGGGTCCGAGCCCGAGGTCGGGCGAGGCAGAGGCTCCTCCGAGGTCGAGGTCGAGTCTGGGCCCTGGGGTCGGTCGAGGCGGAGTTCGTCTTCCGATGTCGAGGCTGAGTCCGAGCCCTGGGGTCGGGCGAGGCGGAGTCCGTCTTCCGAGGCCTAGGCTGAGTCTGAGCCCTGGGGTCGGGCGAGGCGGAGTCCGTCTTCCGAGGTCGAGGCTGAGTCCGAGCCCTGGGTCGGGCGAGGCGGAGTCCGTCTTCTGAGGCCGAGGCTGAGTCTGAGCCCTGGGGTCAGGCGAGGTGGAGTCCTTCTTCAGGGGTCGAGGCTGAGTTCGAGCCCTGGGTCGGGCGAGGCGGAGCTTCCCATGGCGCCTAAGGCTGGACTTAGCTGCTGTCAGCCTCACTCTGTCGAGTGGCACAACAGTCGGAGCGGGGCAGGCGACGCTGTTTTCCTGTCAGGTCGATCAGTGGAGCGGCGAAGTGACTGCGGTCACTTCGGCTCTGTCGACTGAGGAGCGCGCGTCAGGATAAGGTGTCAGTCGATCCTTGCATTAAATGCTCCTGCGATACGGTCGGTTGGCGTGGCGATCTGGCCAAGGTTGCTTCTCCGCGAAGACTGGGCCTCGGGCGAGCCGAAGGTGTGTCCGTCGCTTGAGGGGGCCCTCGGGCGAGACGTGAATCCTCCGGGGTCGGCTGCCTTTGCCCGAGGCTGGACTCGGGCGAGGCGAGATCGTGTCCCTTGAGTGGACTGAGCCTTGACCTTAACCGTGCCCATCAGGCCTTTGCAGCTTTATGCTGATGGGGGTTACCAGCTGAGATTAGGAGTCTTGGGGGTACCCCTAATTATGGTCCCCGACAAATATGTAAATCATTTGATACATGAAACTTTTACATGATTTGACAAGGCTTTTTATCAAATCAGTAAATGATCGTAATGTATTTGGCTTAGATGGTTTGTATACTCAAGGTGAAGCACCAAATCCGTTGTGCACACACCAGCTATCAAGTGACAACTTTGAGCTAAAATTCATCGATTTTATTATTAGCGACAAATTTGATGCTTAAAAAAATTGACAATTTTTTACTTAGATAGAGAAATTTATTTTGACCCAAGAAAATTCCATATTTCATATTATATGTATGGGAGGGTTAGGGGGTCAAGGCCCATGGCTCCGCCCCTGCAACCAATTGTCGCCTTACCTTAGCTAGGCGAGATGGTTGGGTTTTGCTAGAAGAACCAAACACGTCCTTTGTATCTAGTTGGGACCAAATTCGCAATGGATACTAGAAAATCGAGACTAAAAGCATTAATCTTTAGTCCCGACTACATAGTTCGGTACTAAAGAGGAGTCAGTAGTATCGGTTCTTGGCACGAACCGGTACTAAAAGATCCAACTTTAATATCGTTTCTAGGCTTAAACTTTTAATATTGTACCAGTTCTAGAAGTGAAACGATAAAAAAATGGACATTTAATATCGTTATTTGGCTAGAATCGGTTTTAATATATTTATTATAATAATATATGTATGTGTATACAATAATTAAAATTATGTGTATGTGTACAACTTTGGACTAATCGTATGTACAGAGTTCACAACATCCAACATATATACATACAACATAAAGCTCATATAGAGTTCACAACATCCCGCATATATACGTACAACATAAAACCAATACAAAGTTCATAATGTCGATGTTTGGACCACGGGCCCTTAACCAAACAGTAAATAAGCCGCGTGGTCGACTCTAGATGGTGTGCGAGGAGACACAAGCGATTATCCTGGTTTGGGCTACTCAAGGCCCTACTTCTAGCATAGAGGATGAGACTTATATTACTCGCACCGTGGTGCCTGTAGTAGGGGTTTATAAGCACAACGGGAGAGGGAAAGTCCCCAAGTCCCTAGAGATGATTGAGGTAAGTGCCAATATCTAAGACAAAACGGGAGAGCGAGCGTTCGTCTACAAGTGTCGTGTTTGTGTTGATGTCGTCAATGTTGACATGTGGACCCCCCGTTCGTGGAGGGTCCCCTGCCCTATTTTTACACTAAGGGGAGCGTCCTTAGCTAAGCCGAGCCTTGTATTCAAAGAAGAGCTGCCTGGCGCCTAACGCGACGGCGTACTGTGCAGTAGATTCGTGCCTACTGACTTCTCGTAGAGAGCGGATGCCGAGATCGAGGGGTTGTCTGTACGCCCGAGCCCCCGAGGGAGAGGTCACCAATGTCGTAGTGGTTGTAAACAGCGTCGGGGTATGGGTCAAAGGCTTCTTACGGGGCACATCATCGTCCTAGCGCATGATGACGTCGAGATTCCCTTCATCACTCATTGAGATCAGAGCCCCCGCTTGGTTGATGTAGAAGTCTTTTCGAGGCGCCGTCTCTCGACGTGTGCTACAGTCGGGCGGAGTGGCTGTCTGCGGGATTCGTGACGTACTTGGTGGCCGAGGCCGAGCTCGGGCGAGGCAGAGAACTTGCTCGAGGGCTAAGCTCGGGGTCGGGCGAGGCAGAGAAGTTGCGTCCGAAGACCCGTCCGCTCGGCTTGTCGTATTTAGGCGTCCCACATGAAGGGCATCATGTGGCGTGCGCGCACTGTTTGGCACATGCATCATACCGCTGCGCTTGACGTGATCGCTATCTTGTCCACCACTGTGATCCGCTGCCATGGCACAGGTTGGCACACACATTAAATGCGTTTGTCCCCTGCCTGTTTTCGAGTGCCCTTGTCCTATCTGCTTGAGGCCGGCTCGGGCAAGACAGACTGGGCTGAGGTAGCCTCGAGCGAGGCAGAGTGAGTGGTGTCGACTTCGGGTGAGGTGGAGCCCTGCTCGAGGTGGGAGACCCTCGGGGGATGTCTCAGTTTTTTATAGGTGGCTCGGCTATCACCCTTCGGGAGTTTAGTCCTTATTTCTCTGAGTGTGTTTGTTAGGGGGTAATTCGAATGTCCCTAATTATCCCCCCTGTAGGATCTAGGACACCGGCTAGAGGGGGGTGAATAGACGGTTTTGACTAAAATAAAATACACTAGAGAAATTTAATCAAAACAATAAGAGATATAAATTTACTAGTCTTGATAGGTCAACAAAATATAATGAGCAATTTATGCTAACACTACAAAAGATAGACAATACACAAATTACTAACTACTTGCAAGTAATGAGTAAAAAGTGAGAGAATAACACCGAAATTTATCTTATGGTATCAGTGATTTGCCGATCACCCCTAATCCACGTTGAGGTGGAATTCAAGCTCTCACTTGCTCCTCTATCAAGACACGACTTGATCCTTGAGCCTAGTGGACAAGAAGTCACTCAATACCTCGATTCCACTAGCGTCTCTTTTGCTGCTTCGGCGAGGTGGGCTACCTAGTGCCTCAAAAGATCACAAAGAATGCAAATGCACTAGAACCTCTCAATCACTCACTAGAATGCGATCTCAAGCAACGAGTGTGAGAGTTTGAGTTACAGAATCACAAATGAGCTCAATGTATGCTAGGAGTGGCCAAGATAGCCCTCACACATGAGCTCCACTTCTATTTATAGCCCACAACTCAAACATAGCCGTTATGTGCAACAAGCACAAATTATGTGCACGTGCGAACGGTCCGCACCCAATGGCCAGACGGTCTGCCATACGAGTAACGGCTATAAAGACCGTTTGAAATTTGTTAGTGCTATCAGAAAAGTCAAGCCCGGACGGTCTGTCCTCTTAGGCCGGACGGTCCGGGACCTATCAACTTGGACTACCAGAGCATTGGCCAGTTAAAACAACTCGAGCGGACTGTCCGCCATTCATGGTCGGACGGTCCGCACATGGACCACTTACTGTCCAGCTAAAAACCCGGGATAGTCTGTAGTGCAAAGACTAAAAAACACAATGTCCCTGTCTAAACTCAATTCGGCTTATACAGACAGTCCGACCTCCTAGCCCGAACGATCCACGCAGGGAGACAGAGACAGGGCGCCAACAGACTTCTCTAGCAGAGTCACGAACGGTCCGGTCTCCTGGCCCAGATGGTCCGCCGACCATAGAGGTGATATTTTGCACTTTTTGAAAAGATTTTGTATTTTGAAAAACGAAGCGTTGTTAGCCCTCATGTAAATGCAATCGTTTATGCTCTAGGAGGCACTAAGTTTTAGACCGATCAAGTACATTAACCCCTCTTAATACTACGACAGTCTATTCTATTAATCCGGTCAATTTCTTCTCTAAACACCTGCTGACCGGCAAAAACAAAACCTACATTTTACCTTTGCCTTCACTTGATCCACAATCAATGGTTATAAGTATCAAAGACTTTACTGTTCCCTGTGGTCCAATCCTGCATTCTTATTTCTCTAAGAATTGTTAGTCCATAATCAGTTGTCATTAATTACCAAAACACCACTTAGAGGCCTAGATGATTCACAATCTCCCCCTTTTTGGTAATTGATGACAACACTGCATATTTTATAGAAAAGTAGATTTTGTTTTCTGAACCTTCCTTAAATACTGAGTATAAGAAAGATTCGAGATGAGTTTTGAGTGACTTATCTTGATTTTAAAGTTCATCTGAAATATTGATAAGTCAGCACAGAAAACTCGAAGAATAGGAATAACTCCCCCTATATGTGTGCATGAAGAATATTCAGTTGATGACTTCACACACATAGTATATCAGAGTTTTGGCGGAGATCTTCCTATAATCATGGTTATCGAGGTACAAACGTATAATAATATGAAAAATAAACGTAGCAAGAGAAGTAACACTTCGATTAACCATTACAAGTTCAACAGATAGAACATTAAGAATTCAAACATAGTTCGAAACAACATAATAACTTAGTAATATAAAACATAGACATAATAAAATATGCAAGCTCCCCTGATTTCCATCCCACTTCATTTCTCCCCCCTCTGGCATAAATTTCCACAAAGGGACATCACTGTGCACCAAGTGGGGGGGCGCGGATACATACTGTAATAGTGGGAGCTGAAGCTGTCAAAGATGGAGGTGAACTGACTGAAGTCATTTTGTAGTTGATGCTGCCTTTCATCCAGTGAGTGAATGCTGTCATTGGTAGACAGAGACTCGAATTGACTTGACAGAGCACTCATATTGTCTTAAAAACTTTGCTGCATGTTGTTCATGCGACTCATAATTGGATCATGCATAGTAGTTTGAATATGAGAGCGAAGATCAGTAAACTGTGAATGAACCCCATCCAGCTGGGAGTCAACAACAGCAAATCGATCATGCACATCAGAGAATTGACCATCAAAGTGAGATTACATGTGATCAAAGCAGCCATCGACATGTGACATCATGCCCTAGAATTGGCCATCCATATGTGTCTAGAGCCTGTGCTGCATTTGTTGAAAATAAGGATCAAAATATCCAGGTGCAGGCTGCTAGTATTGTCCTTGCTGTTGAGAAGGTGGAGGAGGAGGCATTTGCTGAGTTGGATGCGCCTCAGGCTGAGCAGCAAAATCATCTGCCTGATCTCCCTCATTATCAAGGAAAGGGAGTGAGGGGCCTGGTAAGAAAGTCAATCTCATTCTTGAACGGCCTAAATGGAGTGTGAGCTGTTTCACACCGCCCTTCAAATATGGTTTTGGCTTTAATCAGAGCCATAATGTAAGGAGCATAGGCCAGTTTCTGATTTTTGTCCATCTTGAGATCATTTAGTTACCTCATCATAAAGAGAACAACATTCATCACCTCCCCCTTCATTACATGATCAACGATATTCCAGAATTTATCTCTGATTCTGATTTTGTCCCCACTCTTGGGAAGAACAGTGACCCTGGAAATTTTGTTGATTGCTGGAGGATGATGCCTCAGGCCTGGAGTTTAACCGAAACGCCTAGGTATACTCAGCCTGGCAGGTTCATAATATTGAGCATAATCGTCAAACTGGTCCTCAGTGTATAGATCTACCCCCTGAGAGATCATGTCATAATCCAGAATGTTGGCAGTGGCAAACTCAGCAAAGGTAGCCACATGGCGCTTAAACCCAGTCATCCAAACAATTAACTGATCTTGGATATTAATCTCGGCAATAGCAAGAAACTGCTTGACATTTAGTTTATTGAAGTTAGCCCGTTGTCCCATAATCTCATATAATCCACATGCCTGAAATTTAGCAAGCAGTCCCTCCATGACTGTTTGACCCTGCATATAGTCTCAGTCAATCACCTAATGCTTATGGAGTTTGGTGTCCATAAGAGTTCCCCAGAATACATCGAAGTGCAGTTGAGTATGAAAGTACTGAATATTGGTGTCATTTGGAATAGAAAATTGATCAATAGTCCTCTTAGAAGAATATTCAGCCATTGAGAACTCATCCTTGGAGACGTCCATCATGTGACGTCAATAGGATAGTCTGGATGCAAGTGTGGAGCACCTTCAGCATCCAAAGAGACACTACCCCTGGCTGATGACTAGGCCTCTGAGTCTATGGCAGGATTATAATCAGAATCATCTGCATGACGGTGTTTGGACAAAAACTGTCCTGCTAGCTTTTTCTTCAGACCACCAAATCCACTGAAATAGAATATGAAGAATCCCAATAATAATAATATAATAACCTAAAAAGTGAGAGCAAGATATATAGGGGGCTCTGCTAGAGGGAGGACGATCCGCGCTAGGGGGCGAACGGTCCGCGCCACCATGGCGAACGGTCCGCGACAAACCAAGGGCGAATTTCAAACCCTATAACGCCCTAAAAGTTCAATCTCAAAAATAGAACAAAATATCCATTGAAATGAAACCAATTTTTTGCACTGAGTTCATGATGACAACCATACCCAATTCCACCAAACAATTTAATGAATAATATATCCAAAAAACATATCAGAGACCAAGTTATAGAAACCCTAAAATCCACAATAATTGAACAAATTACTTGGAGAATTTGAATACCGAGAAGAAGGCATTGTTGATGAGCGTCAAGAATACTCCCGGACAGTCCGCGCTCGAATCTGAATCTTAAGCAACGCAAATGACGAATTTTATAAATGAGTGGAGAGAGTCCATGAGGTAATATAAAATGAAATGGCTGCTATCTGCCTTGGTCGACTAAAAAGCGTGGACGGTCTGCGTGGGAGCTTGGACGGTCCACGCCCTGGAGAGCGCAGACGATCTGCTCTGCCCACCGGACTATCCAGACCTAGATGTGGCGGATGGTCCACGGTCAGAGGGCGGACGGTCCGCGATCTAACAAATAGTTCTCCATACTCTGTCCAGTTTTTGAAAATGAATTTCAAACGGGCTTCTTAGCTCAAACATAGATATTTTTACTAATCCAAGGGTTAGTTTTATAAGCATACATATATAACAGACTTGAGTGACTAATATTTTGCTTATAAATCATTTCCATCTTGCAATGATAATAATAATAAAAAATAGGAAATAAATATCTGAAAAAGTACATTCTCGAGATCAAATTTAGTAGAACACATGTGTACTCAACTTCAAGCAACATTGGAGAGATCAATTATGTCCATTTCACTTCTCAACTTGCAAAACCTTGTTTGATCCAACGACTTTGTAAATATATACACCAATTGATCATCTGTGCCGACTGAATAAATGGAGATATCCTCTTTTCCAACATGATCTCTTAAGAAGTGATGCCTAATATAAATGTATTGTTCTTGAGTGTTGAACGGGATTTGTAGCCAATTTTATGGCACTCTCATTGTCACACATAATAGGAACATTTTTGAATAAAATGCCATAATCCAATAAAGTTTGTTTCATCCATAATAACTGAGCACAACAATTACCGGCCAATATATATTCCGCCTCGGTGGTAGAAAGAGCGACCGAGTTTTGCTTATTAGATGACCATGAAACAAGAGACCTTCCAAGAAATTGATAACATCCGGAGGTGCTCTTCCTATCGACCTTGCAACCCTCATAGTTCAAATCCGAATAACCAATTAATTTAAATTGAGCACCTTTGGGATACCATAAACCAATATTGGGGGTATGTTTCAAATATCTTAAAATTCTTTTGGCGGCCTTCAAGTGAACCTCTCTAGGTGATATTTGAAAACGAGCATGCATGCAAACACTAAACATAACATCGGGCCTAAATACGGTAATATAAAGCAAACTACCAATTATTGAACAAATTTTTTTATCAACAATTATACCTCCCTCATCTAAGTCAAGATGACCATTTGTTGCCATAGGAGTCTTGATTGATTTTGCATTTTTGAAGCCAAACTTTTTGAGCATGTCCTTCAAATATTTTGGTTGACTTACAAAAATTACATCTTTCAATTGTTTGATTTGAAGTCCGAGAAAGAAGCTCAATTCTCCAATCATAGACATTTCAAATTCATTTGACATCATTTTGCCAAACTCCTCACAAAAGGACTCATTAGTTGATCCAAAAATAATATCATCAACATAAATTTGACAAACAAATAAATCTTTACCAATTCTTTTACTGAATAGAGTAGTGTCAACTTTCCCAATTTTGAAGGCTTTGGAAAGCAAGAAATCCCTAAGCCTTTCATACCAAGCGCGTGGAGCTTGCTTAAGCCCATAGAGAGCTTTAGAGAGCTTGTACACATGGTTAGGTCTTTTGGGATCCTCAAAACCGGGAGGTTGTTCCATGTACATTAGTTCACTAATCTTACCATTTAACAAGGCACTTTTAACATCCATTTGGTAGAACTTAATATTATGAGCATAGGCATAGGCGAGAAGGATTCGAATAGCTTCCAATCTTGCCACGAGTGCAAATGTCTCACCAAAATCCAATCCTTCTACTTGAGTATAACCTTGTGTCACTAGTTTTGCGTTGTTTCTTACCACCAAACCATCTTTATTATGCTTGTTCCACAATACCCATTTGGTTCCAATAACATTGTGACTCTTTGGTCTCTCAACAAGCTCCCAAACTTCATTACGGGTAAAGTTATTTAATTCCTCATGCATTGCATTCACCCAATCAACATCAAGTAGAGCTTCATCTACATGGTTAGGTTCAATGCAAGATACAAAAGAGAAATGTTAACAAAATGAAGCAATACGCGAGTGAGTTTATATCACCCACAATTTGATTTGTCGGGTGATGTTTTATAATTGAATGATGAATTCTTGAAGTAATTTGAAAGTCACTAGTTGAAGCTAGAGGAGGGATCGAATGACTTGAGATATCTTGAACATGATCATCCTTAATTTCATCATTTTGTTGGATTTGCTGGGGTTCCTCATTTATAGTTGAAGAGGATGGAATGACAACAATACCAACATCATCATCTTCCATTAGCTTTATTCACCAATAGCCATGGTTTTCATAGCGTTTCTCAATTGAACTCCACCAACATCATCAGGGTTCTCGTTTTCATCTTGAGATCCATTTGTTTCATCAAACTCTACATCATATGCTTCTTCAATGATGCCATGAGTTTTGTTGAAAACTCTATATGCCTTGCTATTTGATGAATATACAAGGAGAAAACCTTCATCACATTTCTTCTCAAATTTAGAGAGTCGACTGCCCTTTCTCAAAATATAACATTTGCAACCGAACACCCTAAAATAAGAAATGTTTTGCTTTCTACCAATAAGCAATTCATAGGGAGTCTTTTTCAAGGGCTTGTGACAATATAATCTATTTGATACATGACAAGCAGTATTAATGGCTTTGGCCCAATAAGAATCTGACACATCATATTTAGCTAACATAGACCTAGTCATATCAATGAGAGTCCTATTTTTCCTTTCAACAATTCCATTTTGTTCTGGTATATATTTGGAAGAAAATTCATGTTTTATACCCTTGTCATCACAATATTCATCAATTCTAGCATTTTTGAATTCCGACCCATTATCACTTCTTACTTTCTTGATGTCAAATTCAAATTGATTTTGGGCCAATATAGCAAATGACTTAAATGTTTCAAACACATTTGATTTATCTCGAAGAAAGTAGCCCCAAGTAAATCTAGAATAACCATCCACAATTACAAGGCAATAGGAATTATCACCAATACTCACAAAAGATGTTGGTCCAAAGAGATCCATGTGAAGTGATTCCTATGGTCTATGAGTATACATTTGACTCTTGTATGGATGAGTATTTGCCACTTGTTTCCTAGCTTGACATTAACTACACAATTTGTTCTTTTCAAATTTCACATCCTTCAAACCTCGAACTAAGTCATGCTTGGATAATTGATTCAATTGTCTCATACCAACATGACCAAGTCTTCTATGCCATAGCCAACCTAGTGAAGTCTTAGAGAATAGACAAGTTGTAAGCTTTGCCTCGTTAGATGAAAAATCAACAAGATAAAGATTTTCATGTCTAAAACCTTTAAATATTATATTGCTACCATCAACACTAGAGATGAGAACATCATCAACACTAAAATTGCAACTAAAACCCAAATCACATAGTTGAGCTACATATAGCAAATTGAAGTTTAGAGATTCAACTAAAAGTATATTTGAAATGGAATGATAATTTGAAATAGAAATTTTACCCAAACCTTTAACATTGCCTTTGCGGTTATCTCCAAAAGTGATACTATCATAGTTTGAGCAACCTTGCTCACTCATTTGGGTGAACATCCTCATATCCCTGGTCATATGTTGTGTACAACCATTATCCAACACCCAATGATTTCCTCTCGCCTTGTAATTTACCTTAGCATCACCTTTTGCCATGAGACTATGAGGAGATGAGAAAAGTGAGGGAGCCTCCTTGATAGCAATTCCGACATTTAGTTTGGATGAAGAATCATCATCATCATCATCCGAGCTTGCATCCAAATCCCATTCAAATAGATAGGCTTTGCCATCCTTCCTTTTTATCATCTCCATCCTTGCCCTTGTTCTTCTTGCTTGGACAATTCATGGCAATGTAACCGGGTTCCCCACAATCAAAACATTTTCTATCATTGAAAGCATTTCTTCTTGATGTTTGTCCCCTTCTAGGTTGACCCTTCTTTTTCCTCATGAATTTGTTGAATTTCTTCACAAAGAGAGCCAATTCATCATCACTTTCACTTTCATTTCCTTCATCTTCACTTCTTCCTTTTCAATTTCCTTTAAAACTTTAGCTTTGAGAGCTATTGGTTCCCCTTTCACCTTTTTAGCCAAACTCGTAGCTTCAGCTTGAGACTTCTTGAATATGTCTTGAGTGAGAATTTCTCCCAATACTTCGGTTGGAGAGGTAGTGGTCAAATCACTCCTTACTAACATGGTCACAATAGTGTCACATTTCTCTAGGAGAGATCTAAGGAACTTGTGAGTGAAATCCACATCCGGTACATTAAAATCAAGTCCCTTGAGCTCATTCACTATCTCATTTAACCGGTTAAACATGTCGGACACACTTTCATCCTCCTTCATGAGAAATTGCTCAAACTTTCATTTGCATACATACAACTTAGCACTCTTCATAATTGTAGTTCCTTCATGAATTTCCATTAGCTTTGTCCAAATCTCATGAGCGGTTGTGAGATTTTTGATGCGGTTGAACTCATTTATGTCTAGAGCATCATAGAATACTTTCATAGCTTGATCATTGATTAGAACATTTTCATTATCACTTGGTTACTGTTCATCTTCCTTCAATACAACAAACCCATCTCTAACAATAGGCCAAATCTTTCCTCCCATAACTTTAAGATGCATTGACATTCTTATTTTCCAATATTTGTTATTGTTCCCACCAAAATGTGGTGGCTTCCCGATGTGCACATTGTTGTTAGTAGTCATTTTGTCCAACTCCACGATGATTAACTCCACAAACAATGGAGTCCCTCGCTCTGATACTACTTGTAGGATCTAGGACACCGGCTAGAGGAGGGGTGAATAGACGATTTTGACTAAAATAAAATACACTAGAGAAATTTAACCAAAACAATAAGAGATATAAATTTACTAGTCTTGATAGGTCAACAAAATATAATAAGCAATTTATGCTAACACTACAAAAGATAGACAATACACAAATTACTAACTACTTGCAAGTAATGAGTAAATGGTGAGAGAATGACACCAAAATTTATCTCGTGGTATCGATGATTCGCCGATCACCCCTAAACCATGTTGTGGTGGAATTCAAGCTCTCACTTGCTCCTCTATCAAGACACGGCTTGATCCTTAAGCCAAGTGGACAAGAACTCACTCCATACCTCCATTCTACTAGCGTCGCCTTTGTCGCTCTGGCGAGGTGGGCACAAACCCCTCACAATCAACACCGCGGCTCCTCCACAATCTTCATGGAGAGCTCGATGGAGACAACACTCGAGACGTCTAGGAGGCGGCAACCTCCAAGAGTAACAAGTTGATGACGCTTGCCCGGTGTACCACCTAGTGCCTCAAAAGATCACAAAGGATGCAAATGCACTAGAACCTTCAATCACTCACTAGAATGTGATCTCAAGCAACGAGTGTGAGAGTTTGAGTTAGAGGATCACAAATGATCTCAATGTATGATAGGAGTGGCCAAGAGAGCCCTCACACATGAGCTCCACTCTTATTTATAGCCCAGAACTCAAACATAGCCGTTATGTGCAACTAGCACAAGTTCTGCGCATGCGCGGTCGGTCCGTGCCCCATGGCCGGACGGTCCGCCGTACCAGTAACGACTATAAAGACCGTTTGAAATTTGTCAGTGCTGTCAGAAAAGTCAAGCCTGGACGATCCACCCTCTTGGGCCGGACGGTGCGGGACCTGTCAACTTGGACTACTAGAGCACTGGCCAGTTAAAACAACCCGAGCAAATTGCTCGCCATTCATGGCTGAACGATCCGCACATGGACCACTTACCGTCTGGCTAAAAACCCTAGACGGTCTATAGTGCAAAGACTCAAAAACACAGTGTCCCTGCCCAAACTCAATTCGGCTTATGCGGACGGTCCGACCTCCTGTCTCGGACTGTCCGCACAGGGAGACAGAGACAGGGCTCTAGTAGACTTCTCTGGTAGAGTCGCGGACGGTCCGGCCTCTTGGACCGGACGGTCCACCGACCACAGAGGTGATATTTTGCCCTTTTTCAAAATATTTTGTATTTTGAAAAACGAAGCGATGTTAGCCCTCATGCAAATGCAACCG
Source organism: Zea mays (assembly GCF_902167145.1). Lineage (NCBI taxonomy): Eukaryota > Viridiplantae > Streptophyta > Magnoliopsida > Poales > Poaceae > Zea > Zea mays. Next base: position 17,801,554 of record NC_050099.1, on the reverse strand, counting down.
TTTATGCTCTACGAGGCACTAAGTTTTACACCGATCAAGTTCATTGACCCCTCTTAATAGTACGATTGTCTATTCTATTAATCCGGTCAATTTCTTCTCTAAACACCTGCTGACCGGCAAAAACAAAACCTACATTTTACCTTTGCCTTCACTTGATCCACAATCAATGGTTATAAGTCTCAAAGAATTAACTGTTCCCTTTGGTCTAATCCTGCATTCTTATTTCTCCAAGAATTGTTAGTCCACAATCTGTTGTCATTAATTACCAAAACACCACTTAGGGGCCTAGATGATTCACACCCCCAACAGTAGCCCCCAAACCTTCCAAAGAAGTACCTTTGGTACTTGTTTGGAGGCTCTGCTGCTTGCCTGCGAGCATGCTGTTTTTTGAGAGATATGACGTACTTTTTTCTGATGGGTGTGCGCGAGCGCACCCATCGGGTGTAGCCCCCAAGGCCCCAAAGGAGTGGTTGACTCCTTCGGTGGCTTTTGTTCTTTGATGGGTCCCGTTTGATCTTTGGTCAGATCGTGGGAGCCTTTTGGCGTAATTTGCGACGGTAGCCCCCGAGCCCTTGCACGGAGCAACAGGTCAACCGAGGGATGTCTTGACTTTTGGTTCGTACGCCCCTTCGTCACCTCTTTGCGAGGAGGAAAAGGGGGAATGCGTCATGCTACCCTCGATGGGCATCGAGCATGAAGTTTCCATTGAGCTGTTAACGGGTGATCCGAGTGGGGGTCTGAGCACCTTTCGATTGGAGTCAACTTGAGGTCCGGAGATACGCCCCAAAGGTACTTATGAGTAATTTGCCTTGTCCCAGACCCGTTCGATGAGGTCTGAGGGCTTGATGCCTCCCTATGATGGGATACCGTCACGAATCGCTCCCAGGGGTTCTCGGATATGTCTTAAGATACCTCGGGTCGCAACCCGAGCTGAGACCATGTACGGGCGCACCTATAGTCATCCCTGACTCTGTGCTCTAGGGCGGTTTTGGAGCCCTTTTGAGGGGCCAACCTTCGAACCCTAGATAAATATTGTCTTGGAGCCCCAAAGTTCTGAGGCGGTTCGTTTGAACCCCACTGAGGGTCGAGCCTTCGAACATCTGAACAATATCTTTCCATGCCTTTTTCCTTCCGAAGCGATAGGCCGAGGTAGAAGATGACTTTTTCCAATTCGATGCTCCTTTTTTAGGGTGGTTACCCGAGGCAAAAGACACTTCTTTTCGGTTCGATTGCAAAGAGGATAAAGGGCAGTGAAGTCAAGGGGAGTGGGCGTGCCTTTTGAGACGGGATGTGGAACGACGTTCGACACATTTTTCCTCAGAGGGGACATAGTCATGTAATGCGACGGGACATCCAGCCTATCTATCGATCGTTCGCGGCACGCATGCGCACAAGATTTGAAACGGTTGTCGCCCAGCCGATTTCGAATCACACCTCGGTGGCTCCGTCTGTCCCTATAAAGCTGACCAAAAGGGGGGCTTCAGGTTGTTTCCTTTGCTGACTTAGTCTTTTTCCTTCAAACGTCGTTTCCGCCTTCTGCTCAAAGAGACCTTCGTCTTCCTCTCGTCGTCTCATCCATTTCATGGCGAAAAAAATCACCGTCCTTCCTCCCCATGACCTGCGGCCCGTGTCCTCCATCACTGATGGGGATCTGGAGGCACTGGTTGACGTCGACCTGCTCTGGCCTCGAACCACCAATCTGCATCTTGAGTGGATCGCATCGCACGACGAGCACGTGTCGAATTTGCTCGCGGGCTATATCATCAGCTTCGCCTTGTTCCTTGAACGGGCTTCGGAATTCCGGCAAGCCGCTTCATGCGGGCCTTGCCGCACTACTACGGGGTGGAGCTGCACAACTTCAACCCCAACTCCATCGTGCAAGCGGCCATCTTCTCCACCGTCTACGAGGGGTTCCTAGGGATTGAGCCCCACTGGGACCTGTGGCTCCACCTCTTTCGCGCGGAGCCCTTCTCTCTCCCCAGCAATGTGAGGAAGGTGTGCCACACCGTCCGTGCCGGTGGCTGCACTCTAGCTACGCTCGGACCAGGCGGAACTATACATCCCCGCCACCCTCACCTCTTCGAACAAGGGTGGCAGAGCTGATGGTTCTACCTCCGCAACGACGATGGGCTGCTGCCGGCGTTTACACACCTGTCGTCCTTGGAGCGGAGGAGAAGTGGAAGTGGGGGCTACCGCGAGATCTCCAGACCCACCTAAAGCCACTGCTAGAGGCGCTGCGGAAGCTCCGGGATTATGGTCTCACCGCGGCCGGGGTTGTCGCGGCCTTCCACCGGCGGCGGGTGCTGCCGCTGGTCGATTGCCGACTCTGCCTCGATGAGATGACCACCGAGGCCTCCGTGGAAAGTTCCCGGATGGCCTCGGCCGCCCTCTCCACCGACAAACTTCTTCAGTGGGTGAAGGGAACAGTGGGGAAGACAGATTACTCTGCTGTGGTGGTGATGCGCCCCGAGTCGAGCTACATGTCCTTGGTGAGCCTTTTGGTTTCATTTTTTGTGCTCAATTTCTTCTTCCCCATCCCATTCTTACCTTCTCTTCCGTTGGTAGGGGCTCCAGGGCTTCTAGACCGCCTGACCACCAGTCCCAGAGGATGCGACAGCCAGGGAGGTGCGCTGGCTGGCGGCCGAGGAGCAGAAGCGGAAGAAGGACAAGGCGAAGAGCCGGGCCCGCAAAAAGATGGTGGTCCACGACTTGCTGGAGAAGCGTCACAGAGCGCAGGCAAGGGAGGGGCTCTCACTCGAGTCCTCTCCTGGCACCGAGGAGGAGGAGGATAAATATGACGACGACGATGAGGGGATGGTGGTCCGCGCGTGCTTCAGCCCCGAGGTCGGGTTCATGTTCACGCTAGCCTCGACAGGCCCTTCTGGCAGTGCGGCTCCTTCGGCGCAGGGGGTGGCGGCATCCCTGTCTAGGGTGTGGGCGTCAACCGAGCCTTCCCCGTCCCTGCCTCGACGGAAGAGGCAGAGGTCGTTGAGGGGGAAGTCGCTCCCCTTCCCATTGAAGCTGTCGTCGTCCCTGCAGGAGCGCCAACGGGGTCCCCTCAGCGGCGGCCCGCTGGGGGGAACGTGGAGGAGGGGCCAGTCACTCCCCCATGTCGTCGTCCTAGGGCCCATAGTGGCCCCGACTATCGTTCCGCCATTGGCTCCCGTATCGAGGGTTGTAGAAGAGGTGACCACTGTCCCGCCTATGTTGGCGGTGGGGCAGCATGGGCCAGGAACCCGGAGGACAAGGCGTCCATCTTTACATGTCTTCGGATACGTATTCAAAGTGCGAGAAAGTCTTTTCATGTTCCGTCTTTTTCTCTGACTATCCTTTCTGTCTTTAGCTCCAAGTGTCGGGCTGACGCGTTGATCTTCACGGCCACTAAGGCGGTAAAGTGCGGCATGGGGACATCCGCGGGGGCCTTGTCCCACCCCCTTTTGTCTAGGAGCCATCTTAGTAGCGTGATGAGGTGGCTGTACCCGTTCCTGGGGCGCCGATTGAGCCCGACACGACTGTGGCCGAGGTGGCTCCCTCGCGTCCCACGTCACTGGCTGGGCCATCTTCGTCTCCTCCGAGGATGAGGCGGAGGCAGCGCCACGCGTCGTGTCACCCACAGTCTCTGATCTCCTGCGCGCTATCCCCGATACCCACCAAGTTGCGTCGAGCTCGGGGGCAGGGCACGCCGAGGGGGCCAGCACCTCGGAGGAGCTATGGAGGATACCCTTAGGTTCGTTGCGCGGTGACGCGATAATCGTCGAGCCCCCCATCGTGGGGGTTACCGGTGACCTCGTCCGCTCTAGGCTGAACACCTCATTTCGGGCAAGAGCGCCCATGGCGTGGATGTCTACTGAGGGTGACCCATATTTCATCCTCGACGACGTCGAGGAGCGGGATGCCTGGGCTGAGTTCCTAGCGTAGGGCCAAGTAAGGGCATTGGCCTTTTTGCTGAGGTTGCCTGTCCCTTAGCAGTGCGGTGATGGAAGTTTTATTTTTCCACAGGATCTCATGACGAGGGGGATGGCCAAGTTCACCTTCCTTCACCGCGAACGAGGTATCTGGGAAGCGTTGTAGCGCCACCGGATCACGCTGCTTCGATCGAACGAGCAGCTGGCCCAGAGGTGTGCCGAAGTGGCTGACCTAACATCTCGGTGGATGGGCTGAATGAGGAGAGCGCGACCTACCATGAGGAGGTCCATCGACTGAGGGCAAGGTCCTCGGTCTAAGGGCAGAGGCGGACTGCCGTGAGGAGGCGTTGCGGCAGGCGCAGGAGGGCCTCAAGGCGGTGATGGAGGAGCGTGAATCCCTTGCTAGGTCCTTGTAGGATGAACGGTCCGTGGTTCGAGCCCTGAACACCCGGGTAGAAGGTGTGTTGCTGATGTCTTGTTTCGCTTTTCGGGTTCGACTCTTCGTCCACTCTTCAGGTCTTGAGAAGAATCTGGAGGGCGTGGCCCGGACCGTGGAGCAACAGGGGGCGGAGCTGAGGGAGGTGTCCGAGGCGGTGGTGGACCTCTTTCGAGACCTCGACGTGGTGGGCGTGCCTCGGGGTGGGCCCATGCGGCCTTGCATGCAAGCCCTAGGCAACTTCGTACAGGGTGAGCTCCATGGGGCCGTCCACCTCGGGGTGAAGCGGGCCTTGGCTGTAATCGCTTCCCACTACGAGATCGACCTCAAGCGGGTGTAAGACGACTACGTTCTCCCCGACGAGCCCGAGCTGGCTGCTGCCGTGCCACAGAGGCTGATCGATGTCGTCGAGGGGCCGGGGACCTTGCTGGCTCGTCACTTCGAGGATGAGGTGTTGCTTCTTCCCTTGTCACTAGCTATTATCGAGCCTCTTGCGGGACCTCCTCTAGCAGCGTCAAAGATGGCCCTAGCCCTGTGGAGATTTATTAAAGTTTTGTAATATATGCTAAGATTCTTGTGGATATTAAGTATTTAAAGTCGCCTAGAGGGGGGGGTGAATAGGCAAATCTAAAATTTATAAACTTTAAACACAACTACAAGCCGGGGTTAGCATTAGAAATAAAATCGAGTCCAAAAGAGAGGGCGAAAACAAATCACAAGCAAGTGAAGCGGATGCCACAATGATTTGTTTTACCGAGGTTCGGTTCTGGCAAACCTACTCCCCATTGAGTGGTCACAAAGACTGGGTCTCTTTCAACCCTTTCCCTCTCTCAAACGGTCACTTAGACCGAGTGAGCTTTTCTCCTCAATCAAATGGGTCACTTAGACCCCACAAGTACCACCACACAATTGGTGTCTCTTGCTTTGATTACAAGTTGCTTGAGAACAAGAATAGGGAAGAAGAAAAGCGATCCAAGCGACAAGAACTCAAAAGAACACGAAAATCTCTCTCTCACTAGTCACTAAGTGTTTGGAGTGATTTTGGACTTGGGAGAGGATTTGATCTCTTGTTTGTGTCATGGAGTGAAGTCTAGAGCTCTTGTATTGAATGCAATGGCTGAAAACTTGGATGCCTTGAATGGTGGTGGTCACCAAAACAGTCGTTGGGGAGGGCTGCTGTCGATGGGCGCACCGGACAGTCCGGTGCGCCACCGAACACTGTCCGGTGCGCCAACCACGTCACCCAACCGTTAGGGTTCTGAAGGTTTCGACCGTTGGAGCTCTGACATCTTAGTGCACCGGACAGTCTGGTGCCGCACCGGACAGGCACTGTTCACTGTCCGGTGCGCCTCTGGCGCCTGCTCTTACTTCTGACGCGAACTGTAGCTCTGTCAGGGCACTGTGCAGTCGACCGTTGCACTGATAGCCGTTGCTCCGCTTGGTGCACCGGACAGTCCGATGAATTATAGCGGAGTGCGCCTGAAGAAACCCGAAGCTGAGGAGTTCAGATTGTACAGTCCCTGGTGCACCGGACACTGTCCGGTGGCACACCGGACAGTCCGGTGCGCCAGACCAGGGTTCTCTTCGGTTTCTTTTGCTCCTTTCTTTTGAACCCTAACTTAGATCTTTTTATTGGTTTGTGTTGAACCTTTGGCACCTGTAGAACATGTAATCTAGAGCAAACTAGTTAGTCCAATTATTTGTGTTGGGCAATTCAACCACCAAAATTATTTAGGAAAAGGTTTGACCCTATTTTCCTTTCAATCTCCCCCTTTTTGGTGATTGATGCCAACACAAACCAAAGCAAATATAAAAGTGCAGAATTTAACTAGTTTGCATAAGGTAAGTGCAAAGGTTGCTTGGAATTAAACCAATTTATACTTTCACTAGATATGAATGGATTGTTTTCTTTCTTTTACAATTTTGGACCACATTTGCACCACTTGTTTTGTTTTCGCAATTTTTTGGAAATTCTTTTTCAAAGTCTTTTGCAAATAGTCAAAGGTATTTGAATAAGATTTTGAGAAGCATTTTCAAGATGTGAAATTTTCTCCCCCTGTTTCAAATGCTTTTCCTTTGACTTAAACAAAACTCCCCTCAATGAAATTCTCCTCTTTGTGTTCAAGAGGGTTTTAGATATCAATTTTGAAAGTGGTCATACCAATTTGAAATATATCAAAAATAAGATACCAATTTGAAAACTTCTTTTTTTTTTTGAAATTGGTGGTGGTGCGGTCTTTTTGCTTTGGGCTGATACTTTCTCCCCCTTTGGCATGAATCGCCAAAAACGGATACTTTGTGAGTGAAATATGAGCCCTTTTACTTTCTCCCCAATGGTACAAATGAATATGAGTGAAGATTATACCAAAGTGGAGAGCGATGCGGAGTGACGGCGAAGGGTAAATAATACCGATAGAGTGGAGTGGAAGCCTTGTCTTCGCCGAGTACTCCATTTCCCTTTCAATCTATGGCTTATTATAAGAATTTAATTGAAAACACATTAGCCATAACACAGGAAAGAGATATGATCAAAGGTACATGTCGGGGACCATAATTAGGGGTACCCTCAAGACGCCTAATTCTCAGCTAGTAACCCCCATCAGCATAAAGCTGCAAAGGCCTGATGGGTACGATTAAGTCAGGGATCAGTCCACACGAGCGACTCGATCACGCTTCACCCGAGCCTAGCCCCGGCCAAGGGCAGCCGACCTCGAGAGACTTCCGTCTCGCCCGAGGCCCCCCTTATTACGGCGGACACATCACCGGCTCGCCCGAGGCCTTGGCTTCGCTCAGAAGCAACCTTGACTAAATCGCCACACCGACTGACCAAGTTGCAGGAGCATTTAACGCAAAGGTGGCCTGACACCTTTATCCTGACACGCGCCCCCGGCAGAGCCGAAGTGACCGCCGTCACTCCACCGCTCCACTGGCCAGTCTGACAGAAGGGCAGCGCCGCCTGCGCCACTCCGACTGCAGTGCCACTCGACAGAGTGAGTCTGACAGGCAGTCAGGCCTTGCCAAAAGCGCCACGGCGAACTCCGCTCCGCCCGACCCCAGGGCTCGGACTCGGGCTAAGACCCGGAAGACGGCGAACTCCGCTCCGCCCAACCCCAGGGCTCGGACTCGGGCTAAGACCCGGAAGACGGCGAACTCCGCTCCGCCCGACCCCAGGGCTCGGACTCGGGCTAAGACCCAGAAGACGGTGAACTCCGCTCCGCCCGACCCCAGGGCTCGGACTCGGGCTAAGACCCGGAAGACGGCGAACTCCGCTCCGCCCGACCCCAGGGCTCGGACTCGGGCTAACACCCGGAAGACGACGAAACTCCGCCTCGCCCGACCCCAGGGCTCGGACTCCGCCCTGGCCTCGGCCGAACGACTTCCGCCTCGCCCGACCCCATGGCTCGGGCTCGGCCTCGGCAACAGAAGACAGACTCGGCTTCGGAGTAGCCCCCACGTCACCCTGCCTAGGGCACAAACCCGCCACGTCAACAGGAAGCGCCATCATCATCCTACCCCGAATCGACTCGGGTCACGGAGGACAAGACCGGCGTCCCATCCGGCCAGCTCCGCCGGATGGGCAATGATGGCGCTCCACAAACTCTATGACGACGGTGGCCCCCAGCTCTCTTACGGAAGCAGGACGACGTCAGCAGGGACTCGACCGCTCCAACAGCTGTCCCTCCGCCAGGCTCCGACGCACCTCCGACAGCCACGACATCATGCCAGCAAGGTGCCAAGATCTCTCCGGCTGCCACATTGGCATGTACCTAGGGCGCTAGCTCTCCCTCCGCTAGACACGTAGCACTCTGCTACACCCCCCATTGTACACCTGGATCCTTTCCTTACGACTATAAAAGGGAGGACCAGGGCCTTCTTAGAGAAGGTTGGCCGCGCGGGACCGAGGACGGGACAGGCGCTCTCTTGGGGCCGCTCGCTTCCCTCACCCGCGTGGACGCTTGTAACCCCCCTACTGCAAGCGCACCTGACCTGGGCGCGGGACGAACACGAAGGCCGCGGGACTTCCACCTCTCTCACGCTCGACTTCGGCCACCTCGCCTCTCCCCCCTTCGCGCTCGCCCACGCGCTCGACCCATCTGGGCTGGGGCACGCAGCACACTCACTCGTCGGCTTAGGGACCCCCCTGTCTCGAAACGCCGACAGTTGGCGCGCCAGGTAGGGGCCTGCTGCGTGCTGACGAACAGCTCCCCGTCAAGCTCCAGATGGGCAGTCTCCAGCAACCTCTCCGGCCCGGGACGGTGCTTCGTTTCGGGACTCTTGAGTTCATGTCCTTCGACGGCAGCTACGACATGATACTTCTTCCACCGCCGCGCGACAACGACAATGGCGGCCGACAACCCGCCCGCCGGCGGCGGAATCGACGACATCTTCCCCGCGTGGTGGAAGAGCAACATTCGGGCTCGCTCCGTTCTCTCCCCCGCCGACGGAGGAGGAGGCGGGGCCATCAAGGCCGGGCGGGAGGTCGCGCTTCGTTGGCCGTCGAGCGAATCGACGCCCCCGACGCCCCGACGGAAGGCACGCCGGACGTCGACCTCGCGTTCAAGACGGAGGCAAGCGCCGTCCCCCCGCGACACGCTTACCCCGAACAAGAAGACGACGCCAGCGCGCTCGCGGAAAGCCTGCAGGACGTCGCCCTCGTACCTGAGATGACGGTGCAACCAGTCCCCGATGTGGCTACGTCGCTCCTCGTCGACCAAAAGGTACCGACTAACTCCCATCTTGCGTCATTTCGACTCGGCCTCCACCCGCCAAACGACCTCGTTTCGGCGGGCGCTCTCATTGAGGCGAGTGCAACCCCACTGGGGTTTTGTATGCGGTCGCTTTGGGACCGACTGACGGACGTCTCGACCTACGGGCCCTCTGGGTCCGAGGAAGATGACGATCCCAGCATCTGTTGGGATTTCTCCGGACTTGACAACCCCAGTGCCATGCGGGACTTCATGACCGCATGTGACTACTGCCTATCCGACTGTTCCGACGGAAGCCGCAGCCTTGGCGACGAGAGCTGCGGCCCAAGCCGCGAATGTTTCCACATCGAGCTAGGGGATCCCTCCGAAGGCAACCATCTCGGCATGCCGGAGGACGGTGATCTCCCTAGGCCGGTGCCTCGCGCCGACATCCCACGGGAGCTAGCTGTGGTCCCCGCTCCGGCGGGGGGTTACGACCCACAACTCGAGCAAATCCACGAGGCGCAGGCCAGGCTCAACGAGGGAACAGGAGCGCTTGAGCCGATCCGTCGGGACGTCGGACAGGCATGGGTGGGCCAACCCCTGGCCGGAGAAATACGTCACCTGCCCCAAGGTCTCCAGCACCGCGTCGCCAACGATACCAGGATCAGGCCGCCGCCCGCATCCAGCGGGGTTGGTCAGAACCTGGCAGCCGCAGCGATGCTCCTCCGCGCGATGCCGGAGCCATCAACCACCGAGGGTCGGCGAATCCAGGGAGAGCTCAAGAATCTCCTGGAAGGCGCTGCGGCCCGACGGGCCGAGAGCACTGCCTCCCGAAGGCAAGGCTATCCCTCGGAACCTCATGCCGCGACTTCCCGATTCATGCGGGAAGCCTCGGTCTACACCGGGCGCACGCGCAACACCGCGCCTGCGGCCCCGGGCCACCTCGGCAACGAGCACCATCGACGCGACCGTCGGGCCCACCTCGACGAAAGGGTGCGCCGAGGCTACCACCCCAGGCGTGGGGGGCGCTACGACAGCGGGGAGGATCGGAGTCCCTCGCCCGAACCACCCGGTCCGCAGGCCTTCAGTCGGGCCATCCGACGGGCGCCATTCCCGACCCGGTTCCGACCCCCGACTACTATCACGAAGTACTCGGGGGAAACGAGACCGGAACTGTGGCTCGCGGACTACCGCCTTGCCTACCAACTGGGTGGGACGGACGACGACAACCTCATCATCCGTAACCTCCCCCTGTTCCTCTCCGACACTGCTCGCGCTTGGTTGGAGCACCTGCCTCCGGGGCAGATCTCCAACTGGGACGACTTGGTCCAAGCCTTCGCTGGCAATTTCCAGGGCACATACGTGCGCCCCGGGAATTCCTGGGACCTTCGAAGCTGCCGGCAACAGCCGGGGGAGTCGCTCCGGGACTACATCCGGCGATTCTCGAAGCAGCGCACCGAGCTGCCCAACATCACCGACTCGGATGTCATCGGCGCGTTTGAGGCTATCTTCCGAAAGGACAAGCAGCCCCAGGGCCGCCCATCGGAAGAGGCTCCCGAGGCGTCAGCTCCGCGCGGCGCCAAGAAGAAAGGCAAGAAGAAGTCGCAATCGAAACGCGACGCCGCTGACGCGGACCTTGTCGCCGCCGCCGAGTACAAGAATCCTCGGAAGACCCCCGGAGGTGCAAACCTCTTCGACAAGATGCTCAAGGAGCCGTGCCCCTACCATCAGGGGCCCGTCAAGCACACCCTCGAGGAGTGCGTTATGCTTCGGCGTCACTTCCACAGGGCCGGGCCACCCGCCGAGGGTGGCAGGGCCCGCGACGACGACAAGAACGAAGATCACCAAGCAGGAGAGTTCCCCGAGGTCCGCGACTGCTTCATGATCTATGGAGGGCATGCGGCGAATGCCTCGGCTCGGCACCGCAAGCAAGAGCGCCGGGAGGTCTGCTCAGTGAAGGTGGCGGCGCCAGTCTACCTAGACTGGTCCGACAAGCCCATCACCTTCGACCAGGCCGACCACCCCGACCGTGTGCCGAGCCCGGGGAAATACCCGCTCGTCGTCGACCCCGTTGTCGGCGATGTCAGGCTCACCAAGGTCCTGATGGATGGGGGCAGCTGCCTCAACATCATCTACACCGAGACCCTCAAGCTCCTGCGCGTCGATCTGTCCTCCGTCCGAGCAGGCGCTGCGCCCTTCCACGGGATCATCCTTGGGAAGCGCGTCCAGCCCCTCGGGTGACTCGACCTCCCCGTCTGCTTCGGGACACCCTCCAACTTCCGAAGGGAGACCCTGACGTTCGAGGTGGTCGGGTTCCGAGGAACCTACCACGCCGTACTAGGGAGGCCATGTTACGCGAAGTTCATGGCCGTCCCCAACTACACCTACCTGAAGCTCAAGATGCCGGGCCCCAACGGGGTCATCACCGTCGGCCCCACGTACAAACACGCGTTCGAATGCGACGTGGAGTGCGTGGAGTACGCCGAGGCCCTCGCCGAGTCCGAGGCCCTCATCGCCGACCTGGAGAACCTCTCCAAGGGGGTGCCAGACGTGAAGCGCCATGCCGACAACTTCGAGCCAGCGGAGACGGTTAAGGCCGTCCCTCTCGACCCCAGTGGCGACACCACCAAGCAGGTCCGGATCGGTTCCGGGCTCGACCCCAAATAGGAAGCAGTGCTCGTCGACTTTCTCCGCGCAAATGCCGACGTCTTTGCGTGGAGTCCCTCGGACATGCCCGGCATACCGAGGGATGTCGCCGAGCACTCGCTGGATATTCGGGCCGGAGCCCGACCCGTCAGGCAGCCTCTGCGCCGATTCGACGAGGAGAAGCGCAGAGTGATTGGCGAAGAGATCCACAAGCTAATGGCAGCAGGGTTCATCAAAGAGGTATTCCATCCCGAATGGCTTGCCAACCCTGTGCTTGTGAGGAAGAAAGGGGGGAAATGGCGGATGTGTGTAGACTACACTGGTCTCAACAAAGCATGTCCGAAGGTTCCCTACCCTCTGCCTCGCATCGACCAAATCGTGGATTCCACCGCTGGGTGCGAAACCCTGTCCTTCCTCGATGCCTACTCAGGGTATCACCAGATCCGGATGAAAGAGTCCGACCAGCTCGCGACTTCTTTCATCACGCCGTTCGGCATGTACTGCTATGTCACCATGCCGTTCGGTTTGAGGAATGCGGGCGCGACGTACCAGCGGTGCATGAACCATGTGTTCGGCGAACACATCGGTCGCACAATCGAGGCCTACGTCGATGACATCGTAGTCAAGACGAGGAAGGCTTCCGACCTCCTCTCCGACCTTGAAGTGACATTCCGATGTCTCAAGGCGAAAGGAGTCAAGCTCAATCCTGAGAAGTGTGTCTTCGGGGTGCCCCGAGGTATGCTCCTAGGGTTCATCGTCTCCGAGCGAGGCATTGAAGCCAACCCGGAGAAGATCGCGGCCATCACCAGCATGGGACCCATCAAGGACTTAAAAGGTGTACAGAGGGTCATGGGATGCCTCGCGGCCCTGAGCCGCTTCATCTCACGCCTCGGCAAAAGAGGTCTGCCTCTGTACCGCCTCTTAAGGAAGGCCGAGTGTTTCGCTTGGACCCCTGAGGCCGAGGAAGCCCTCGGCAACCTGAAGGCGCTCCTTACAAAGGCGCCTGTCTTGGTGCCCCCGGCGGATGGAGAAGCCCTCTTGGTCTACGTCGCCGCGACCACTCAGGTGGTAAGCGCCGCGATTGTGGTCGAGAGGCAAGAGGAAGGGCATGCATTGCCCGTTCAGAGGCCGGTCTACTTCGTCAGCGAAGTGCTGTCCGAGACCAAGATCCGCTACCCACAAGCTCAAAAGCTGCTGTATGCTGTGATCCTGACAAGGCGGAAGCTGCGACACTACTTCGAGTCTCATCCGGTAACTGTGGTGTCATCCTTCCCCCTGGGGGAGATCATCCAGTGTCGAGAGGCCTCGGGCAGGATCGCAAAGTGGGCGGTGGAAATCATGGGCGAAACGATCTCGTTCGCCCCTCGGAAGGCCATCAAGTCCCAGGTGTTGGCGGACTTCGTGACCGAATGGGTCGACACCCAGCTGCCGACGGCTCCGATCCAACCGGAGCTCTGGACCATGTTTTTCGACGGGTCGCTGATGAAGACAGGAGCCGGCGCGGGCCTGCTCTTCATCTCGCCCCTCGGGAAGCACTTGCGCTACGTGCTGCGCCTCCATTTCCCGGCGTCCAACAATGTGGCCGAGTACGAAGCTCTGGTCAACGGGTTGCGAATCGCCATCGAGCTAGGGGTCAGAAGCCTCGACGCCCGCGGTGATTCCCAGCTCGTCATCGACCAAGTCATGAAGAACTCCCACTGCCGCGACCCGAAGATGGAGGCCTACTGCGACGAGGTTCGGCGCCTGGAAGACAAGTTCTTCGGGCTCGAGCTCAACCACATCGCTCGGCGCTACAACGAAACCGCAGATGAGCTGGCTAAGATAGCCTCTGGGCGAACGACGGTCCCCCCGGACGTCTTCTCCCGAGATCTGCATCAACCCTCCGTCAAGATCGACGACGCGCCCGAGCCCGAGGTACCCTCGGCACAGCCCGAGGTACCCTCGGCCCCCGAGGGCAAGGCACTGGACGTCGAGGAAGAGCAGAGCGGGGCCACGCCAGATCGAGATTGGCAGGCCCCGTACCTGCAATATCTCCGTCGAGGAGAGCTACCCCTCGACCAAGTCGAGGCTCGGCGGGTAGCGCGACGCGCCAAGTCATTCGTCTTGCTGGGCGATGAAGAGGAGCTCTACCATCGCAGCCCCTCGGGCATCCTCCAGCGATGCATCTCCATCGCCGAAGGTCGAGAATTGCTGCAAGAAATACACTCGGGGGCTTGCGGCCACCACGCAGCGCCCCGAGCCCTTGTCGAGAATGCTTTCCGGCAGGGCTTCTACTGGCCAACGGCGGTGGCTGACGCCACTAGAATTGTCCGCACCTGCGAAGGGTGCCAATTCTATGCGAAGCGGACCCACCTGCCCGCTCAGGCTCTGCAGACAATACCCATCACCTGGCCCTTCGCTGTATGGGGTCTGGACCTCGTCGGTCCCTTGCAGAAGGCGCCCGGGGGCTACACGCACCTGCTGGTCGCCATCGACAAATTCTCCAAGTGGATCGAGGTCCAACCTCTGAACAGCATCAGGTCCGAGCAGGCGGTGGCGTTCTTCACCAACATCATCCATCGCTTCGGGGTCCCGAACTCCATCATCACCGACAACGGCACCCAGTTCACCGGCAAAAAATTCTTGGATTTTTGCGAGGATCACCATATCCGGGTGGACTGGGCCGCCGTGGCTCATCCCATGTCGAATGGGCAAGTAGAGCGTGCCAACGGCATGATTCTACAAGGGCTCAAGCCTCGGATCTACAACGACCTCAACAAGTTCGGCAAGCGATGGATGAAGGAACTCCCCTCGGTGGTCTGGAGCCTAAGGACGACGCCGAGTCGTGCCACGGGTTTCACGCCGTTTTTCCTGGTCTACGGGGCTGAAGCTATCTTGCCCACTGACCTGGAATACGGCTCCCCGAGGACAAGGGCCTACACCGATCAAAGCAACCAAGCTAGCCGAGAGGAATCGCTGGACCAGCTGGAGGAGGCTCGGGACAGGGCCTTACTACACTCGGCGCGGTACCAGCAGTCCCTGCGACGCTACCACGCCCGAGGGGTCCGGTCCCGAGACCTCCAGGTGGGCGATCTGGTGCTTCGGCTGCGGCAAGACGCCCGAGGGAGGCACAAGCTCACGCCCCCCCTGGGAAGGGCCATTCGTCATCGCCAAAGTTCTGAAGCCCGGAACATACAAGCTGGCCAACAATCAAGGCGAGATCTACGGCAACGCTTGGAACATCAAACAGCTACGTCGCTTCTACCCTTAAGATGTTTTCAAGTTGTTCATATACCTCGCACCTACGCAAAGTTTAGTCGTCAAGGAAGGGTCGGCCTAGCCTCGGCAAAGCCCGACCCTCCCTCGGGGGCTAAAAGGGGGAGACCCCCTCTGCGTCAAATTTTTCCTCGAAAAAGGGTCTCTTTTTAGCAGGATTGCTTTCGTGCTTCTTGACTACTTCGAAAAGCGGATCCTGGAAACGGCGGAGTACACGTAAGCAGCCAAGGCTGACCGAGCCGAGGGACTCCCACGCCTCCGGGATACGGATACCTCACTCATCACCTTCTGCGAGAAGTAACTCGCGCTCGGATAAAGCGACTCCGTGGACCGAACAAGTCTTCACGTTCGGAAGCTCTCCTGCCGAAGCAGTCCTTCAAGCTTTCTCGACTAAGTCGGGGACAGGGCCTCATGGACGGGTGAAAGTACGCGTAAGCGGCAAGGCCGACCGAGCCGAGGGATTCCCACGCCTCTGGGATACGGATACCTCACTCGTCCCTTCCGCGAGAAGCAACTCTCGCTCACACAAACATCCCTGTTACCGACAGAGTCCAGATGCTCGAAACAAGAGGAAAAAAGACGCAGCTTCGCAAGCGTGGCGAGGGTGTGTTTTCTGGCCTCGGCGGCCGCAGAAGGCACACGCTACAAGACGGTCTGATCCTGCAGGCTCGGGTCTTCACGCTGAAGGGAGCCGTAGCACCCTCGGCATCGACGATGTCTTCAGCAAAGTCCGACCCAGCCTCGGACGGCGACGCGGTCCAGGGACTCCTCCGGGAATCCGGCCCGAGCAGGCGGCTCGGCCGGTTACCCCTGGGGCCTCGGTCAACCAGCTTCCAAGGGCGCCAGCCCGACCCGAGGCCTCGGCTGATCGACTTTGGCGTCGGCTCCACTGACGGACAACACAACTAGGCTCCGGCCAACCAGGTTCCCATTCTCGAGCCAACTCCGCCTCTGTTCATACTGATATCGCTACCCCTAGCCTCGGCCCATCGAAGGGCGGCCGAGGGGTCTCTTTAACTAAGCTAGAGGAGCCCCAGACAACAAGGCCGAACGGGCCGAGGGATTCCTACGCCTCCGGGATACGGATACCTCACCCGTCACCTTGACACGGGGCGACTCATGCTTGGTAAAGCGGTTCAGATAATCAACAGGCGAGACTTAGTGCTCGAAAATGAGGAAAAAACACGGCTCCGTGCCGAAATTACATACATGTTCAGGCCTCGACAGCCACAATGAACAAAGAACACCGGCATTCGAGATGCCATTACAAACGGAACTCCGGTTCCCCCTCCGCGGGTACGAACGACCCCACTCCACGGGGAAGGCCCGCGGAGCAAAAGAAGACCGACGGGTGGCTCGCCGCCGCCCATCCTAACTACGACGACAGTGGGCCGGCGCTGCTGCGATCTTGCCCTCGCCCCCGCCGACGCTCGAGGGGCGAGGACAAGCACGCCGGCACGGTGGCCCGGGGCGCGGGTGGTGGCAGTGATCCCGTCGGCGACGGGGACTTCTCGAACCGCCTCCGCCTCGGCGCCGATGGCAGGGGACACCAGCCCCCCGGCAGATCCCCACTCAAATCCTCCCAGACGAGTGGGGCACCGGCCTCTGCGCGGGGGCACCGTCCCAGTGCAAAAGCAGGACCACCCCAGAACACGAACGACGCCCTAACAGCGCGCGACATCGTGGGTGGTCCTCCCGTGCACACGGCGCGGCGATCGCCCACCGGCAGGAGGGGCCGCCGGAAGCCCGGCCGACGACTCCGACACGCTGGAGGTGACGACGCCCGCCGTCGATCAGCCCCGCGCTGTCTACGTCCGCGCCGTCCGCAGGGCCAGCGAGCGCCTCCACCCCCAAACGCCGTGGAAAAGGGTGACCCGCGGACCCGCGCGGAAGGTAGAGCGCCGGCTCAGCGTGGCCCCCACCCCAGCGAGGATGATGAACATCCTTGAAGCTGAGGGTGGGACCAAGATCGCAGCCTGGCTTGCTCTTCCCCACCCAGAAACTGGTGGTCACCATCCTGGGTGATCGCCGGCGTAGGGGTGCGGCCGGGCCGGCTGATGAAAATCCTTGAAGCCGAACGATGGCTGAGAGGTACCAACTCCCATGGAGTTGCGTTCCTCCAACGAGGAGGCGGAAAGGCGGCGGATACCCCCCATCCGGGGGCTTGGAAGATGGAAAGACACGACGCATAAGGAAGGAAGAAGACATGGTTGCCTTCTGAAAGGAGTCCCCCTCCTTTTAAAGGCAACTCTCCCTACGTGCGCCCCCAGACGCCGCGGGCTGAGTCTTCTCCAACACGCTCCAAGGCCCTCCCCTGCGACTCGGGGGCTGGGTCCCGTATGTCATGCAAACCGGCTCAGAGCAGAAGAAGCCAAACCGCCGCGCGTGGTGCGCACGACCGTCCAGCGGTTACAAGCGACCCCCCACTTTGGCCCAGACCAACGGGCGGAAGGGGCGGGCAGCCATGCAGGCGGCATGCAACCGCGCCAGGTGGACGCGCTTCTCCGACTTCTGACACGCCAGCTTGGAAGCCCAGGCCCACGCGTCAAGCAACCGGCGCGCCAGTTGCTGCATGCAAGCAACCGCACCGCCACTTGTGCCACCATCGCGCCTCTTCGGTTGCGGAGCCTATGCCGCGACTCGAGGCGACCCAACAGCGCCAGCCTGGCGCGTCGGTCAAAGCGACCGAAAGTGAGCCGGCAGTAATGGCGGTGGCAGGCGGGCGGACGCAGCGGTCACGTCGTCAGCCAGGCTCACGTCCCGTCCTGGGACAGCAAGAGAGCCTCCTCTCACGGCGTGAAGACGGTGCACCCGTGACCCGTTCCTCGAACGGATCGCGCACGCGCAACGGCCGCCCCGCCAACCACTCGCCCCGTCGCATTAACTCCGCGGCGGGACACGCGGCGCCTCTGGCGGGAGAAGCGCGCGACGCTTCGCCTTCGCCGTAATAACCGCGTCAAAAAAAGGTATGCCACGTCGTTCGATTTCGTATCCTTTTCCGTTTTCCTCTTTCTCTATCTCTTGCAACAGGGACCGGGAAAGGGGATACCCCGAAAGGGATCCTTCTCCGCGAAGGAACCGGGCTCCGAGCCCCCCACTACTGATCAGGGGTTCGAAGGCTGGCCCTCCGAAGGGTTCAACAGTCGCCTCAGATCGCGTGGGCCCGACACCCACTACTGGTCAGGGGTTCGAAGGCCAGCCCCCCGAAGGGTTCCATGGCCGCCTCAGGCTACTCGGGCTCCGCGCCCATTACTGATCAGGGGTTCAAAGGCTAGCCCCCGAAGGGTTCACAGTCGCCTCAGACACCGAGCGAGGGATGACCAGGGGTACGTTCGATACATAACCGAGGCTCGAGCTGCGCTCCCGAGGTACCCTAGGACATTTCCGAGACCAGCGGGAACGATCTTGTAACGGAATCCCATCGGAGGGAGGCATCGAGCCCTCGGACCCCGTCGCCAGGGGACCGGGTCCGGCAAATCACCCGCAGGTACTTTTGGGCGTGCCTCTGGGCCCCTAGCCGACCCCCAACGAACGGGGCACGGACGTCCACTCGGATTACCCGCTTGCAGCTCGCCGGAGACACCATGTTCGGTGCCCATCGAGGGTAACATGGCGCACTCCCCCCCCTCCTCCTTGCGGAAAGGCGACGTAGGGGCGTATGTAAAAAGTCGAGTATGTCCCTGATCGTCCTCTCGCCCTGTGCAGAGGCTCGGGGGCTGCTCTCGCAAAAACCGGCTCCGGCCAAACCGTTGACAGCGTCAACATACCAGCCCGAGAGCTTGGGCCCCGACCGTGCACCCGGGCTACGGCCAGTTCGCATGAGGGAACGACCAGACCAGCCAAAGCATTGCGCGAGGCATTAAGACCTCGAAGGAGTGTAACCACTCCTCCGAGGCCTCGGGGGCTACACCCGGCGGGTGCGCTCGCGCGCACCCACCGGAACAAAATGCAACCGAGAAAGGCTGGTCCCCTTGCAAAAAAGTGCGACAAAAGCCTCCAAGCGAGTGCTAACACTCCCTTCGAGGCTCGGGGGCTACTGTCGGGGACCATAATTAGGGGTACCCTCAAGACGCCTAATTCTCAGCTGGTAACCCCCATCAGCATAAAGCTGCAAAGGCCTGATGGGTACGATTAAGTCAGGGATCAGTCCACACGAGCGACTCGATCACGCTTCACCCGAGCCTAGCCCCGGCCAAGGGCAGCTGACCTCGAGAGACTTCCGTCTCGCCTGAGGCCCCCCTTATTACGGCGGACACATCACCGGCTCGCCCGAGGCCTTGGCTTCGCTCAGAAGCAACCTTGACTAAATCGCCACACCGACTGACCAAGTTGCAGGAGCATTTAACGCAAAGGTGGCCTGACACCTTTATCCTGACACGCGCCCCGGCAGAGCCGAAGGGACCGCTGTCACTCCACCGCTCCACTGGCCAGTCTGACAGAAGGGCAGCGCCGCCTGCGCCACTCCGACTGCAGTGCCACTCGACAGAGTGAGTCTGACAGGCAGTCAGGCCTTGCCAAAAGCGCCACGGCGAACTCCGCTCCGCCCGACCCCAGGGCTCGGACTCGGGCTAAGACCCGGAAGACGGCGAACTCCGCTCCGCCCGACCCTAGGGCTCGGACTCGGGCTAAGACCCGGAAGACGGCGAACTCCGCTCCGCCCGACCCTAGGGCTCGGACTCGGGCTAAGACCCGGAAGACGGCGAACTCCGCTCCGCCCGACCCCAGGGCTCGGACTCGGGCTAACACCCGGAAGACGACGAAACTCCGCCTCGCCCGACCCCAGGGCTCGGACTCCGCCCTGGCCTCGGCCGAACGACTTCCGCCTCGCCCGACCCCATGGCTCGGGCTCGGCCTCGGCAACAGAAGACAGACTCGGCTTCGGAGGAGCCCCCACGTCACCCTGCCTAGGGCACAGACCCGCCACGTCAACAGGAAGCGCCATCATCATCCTACCCCGAATCGACTCGGGTCACGGAGGACAAGACCGGCGTCCCATCCGGCCAGCTCCGCCGGATGGGCAATGATGGCGCTCCACAAACTCTATGACGACGGTGGCCCCCAGCTCTCTTACGGAAGCAGGACGACGTCAGCAGGGACTCGACCGCTCCAACAGCTGTCCCTCCGCCAGGCTCCGACGCACCTCCGACAGCCACGACATCATGCCAGCAAGGTGCCAAGATCTCTCCGGCTGCCACATTGGCATGTACCTAGGGCGCTAGCTCTCCCTCCGCTAGACACGTAGCACTCTGCTACACCCCCCATTGTACACCTGGATCCTCTCCTTACGACTATAAAAGGGAGGACCAGGGCCTTCTTAGAGAAGGTTGGCCGCGTGGGACCGAGGACGGGACAGGCGCTCTCTTGGGGCCGCTCGCTTCCCTCACCCGCGTGGACGCTTGTAACCCCCCTACTGCAAGCGCACCTGACCTGGGCGCGGGACGAACACGAAGGCCGCGGGACTTCCACCTCTCTCACGCTCGACTCCGGCCACCTCGCCTCTCCCCCCTTCGCGCTCGCCCACGCGCTCGACCCATCTGGGCTGGGGCACGCAGCACACTCACTCGTCGGCTTAGGGACCCCCCTGTCTCGAAACGCCGACAGTACATAAATGAGCTATGTGTGCAAAGTATCAATCAAAGTTCCTAGAATCAAGAATGTTTAGCTCACTCCTAAGTTTGGTAAAGGTTTTCTCATCTAATGTTTTGGTGAAGATATCGGCTAATTGTTCTTTGGTGCTAACATAAGCAATCTCGACATGCCCCCTTTGTTGGTGATCCCTCAAAAAGTGATACTGAATGGCTATGTGCTTAGTGCGGCTGTGTTCAACGGGATTATCCGCCATGCGGATTGCACTCTCATTATCACATAGGAGAGGGACTTTGCTCAATTTGTAGCCATAGTCCCTAAGGGTTTGCCTCATCCAAAGCAATTGCGCGCAACAATGGCCTGCGGCAATATACTCGGCTTCGGCGGTAGAAAGAGCTACTGAATTTTGTTTCTTTGAAGCCCAAGACACCAGGGATCTTCCCAAGAACTGACAAGTCCCTGATGTGCTCTTTCTATCAATCTTACACCCTGCCCAATCAGCATCTGAGTAACCTATTAAATCAAAAGTGGATCCCTTGGGGTACCAAAGACCAAACTTAGGTGTATGAACTAAATATCTCAAGATTCTTTTCACGGGCCTAAGGTGAACTTCCTTAGGGTTGGCTTGGAATCTTGCACACATGCATACAGAAAGCATAATATCCGTCGTGATGCACATAAATAGAGTAAAGATCCTATCATCAACCGGTATACCTTTTGATCTACGGATTTACTTCCCGTGTCGAGGTCGAGATGCCCATTGGTTCCCATGGGTGTCTTGATGGGTTTGGCATCTTTCATTCCAAACTTGTTGAGTATGTCTTGAATGTACTTTGTTTGGCTGATGAAGGTGCCCTCTTGGAGTTGCTTCACTTGAAATCCTAGGAAATACTTCAACTCCCCCATCATAGACATCTCGAATTTTTGAATCATTATCCTACTAAACTCTTGACAAGTAGATTTGTTAGTAGACCCAAATATGATATCATCAACATAAAATTGGCATACAAACAATTCATTTGCAATGGTTTTAGTAAAGAGAGTAGGACGACTTTTCTGACTTTGAAGCCATTAGTGATAAGGAAGTCTCTTAGGCATTCATACCATGCTCTTGGGGCTTGCTTGAGCCCATAAAGCACCTTAGAGAGTTTGTAAACATGATTAGGGTACTCACTATATTCAAAGCCGAGAGGTTGCTTAACATAGACCTCTTCCTTGATTGGTCCATTGAGGAAGGCACTTTTCACGTCCATTTGGTAAAGCTTAAAGCCATGGCAAGTAGCATAGGCAAGTAATATGTGAATTGACTCAAGCCTAGCTACGGGTGCATAGGTTTCACCGAAATCCAAATCTTCGACTTGTGAATAGCCCTTGGCCACAAGTCGGGCTTTGTTCCTTGTCACCACACCATGCTCATCTTGCTTATTGTGGAATACCCATTTGGTTCCTACAACATTTTGGTTAGGACGTGGAACAAGATGCCATACCTCATTCCTTGTGAAGTTGTTGAGTTCCTCTTGCATTGCCAACACCCAATCCGAATCTCTTAATGCATCTTCCACCCTGTATGGCTCAATAGAAGACACAAAAGTTCACAAAAATGAGCGACTCGAGATCGAGTAGTTACCCCCTTATGAATGTCACCGAGAATTGAGTTCACGGGGTGATCTCTTTGAATCGCCTGGTGGACTCTTGGGTGTGGCGGTGTTTGACCCTGTACTTCTTGATCATCTTCGTTGTTTTGATCATTGTCATCTCCCCCTTGATCATTGTCTTCCTCTTGAGGTGGCTCATCCTCTTGATCTTCATTTTCATCACCTTGAGCTCGATCCTCATCTTGAGTTGGTGGAGATGCTTGCATGGAAGATGACGGTTGATCTTGTGCTTGTGTGGGCTCTTCGGATTCATTAGGACACACATCCCCAATGGACATGTTCACTAGCGCGACGCATGGAGCTTCTTCATCATCTAATTCATCAAGATCAACTTGCTCTACTTGAGAGCCATTAGTCTCATCAAACACAATGTCACAAGAAACCTCAACTAATCCAGTGGATTTGTTGAAGACTCTATATGCCATTGTGTTTGAGTCATAACCAAGTAAAAAGCCTTCTACAGCCTTAGGAGCAAATTTAGATTTTCTACCTCTTTTAACAAGAATAAAGCATTTGCTACCAAAGACTCTAAAATATGAAACATTGGGCTTTTTACCGGTGAGGAGTTTGTATGATGTCTTCTTGAGGATTCAGTGAAGGTAGAGCCGGTTGATGGAGTAGCAGGCGGTGTTAATTGCCTCAGCCCAAAACCGGTTCGGAGTATTGTACTCATCAAGCATGGTCCTCGCCATGTCCAGTAGAGTTCTATTCTTCCTCTCCACTACACCATTTTGTTGAGGCGTGTAGGGAGAAGAGAACTCATGTTTGATGCCCTCCTCCTCAAGAAAGCCTTCAATTTGTGAGTTCTTGAACTCTGTCCCATTATCGCTTCTTATCTTCTTGATTCTCAATCCGAACTTATTTTGAGCCCGTCTCAAGAATCCCTTTAAAGTCTCTTGGGTTTGTGATTTTTCCTGTAAAAAGAACACCCAAGTGAAGCGAGAATAATCATCCACAATTACAAGACAGTACTTACTCCCGTCGATGCTTATGTAAGTGGACAAAAGCTCTCCAACACTTATACCAATAAAGTGGAAAAAAGGCTACCACACCACACTTTCTCAAGAAGAAGAATGATAAGGTGATAGTCATCATGGTCAATAATAAAGCCAACAAAAGGAAAAGGGGACGCACAGATTTGGATGCTAATAGAGATTATTTCAAATATGAAGAGCACCAAAACGTTTGTGTCCTAAGAGGGAAGTGATAAGTTCAATGGACTTGGGGAATTTGAAGACTTAGCGAAAAAGGGGATGTATATCATGTGGTACATCATATTGGATCAAGTTTATTGCCAAGTGGGTTAGTGAAAATTATGGACCCAAATTCCTTAACGATGTTTAGGTAACTAGCTTTATCATTTCTTATTTTAGATATGTGCATCTTTCTTAAAAGTATGAAGTATATAGTTTACCTTTTTTACCCTAGTACTGTTTCAATTGATATATGCTTTTCCATCGTTATCTTAAATTGATTATTATGTTCCTTAAGTAGTATCTTATACTTTCAATTGGTATTTACTTTCAATTGATTATCACACATATACTAAGTTAATCATATGGTAGGATTGCTCGGTTAAATTTTGTATACCCTTGAAGTAAACCTACAATGTTTAAAATGTTTAACAAAACATGGCACAAGCTTGTTTAAATTTCTAAACAAATGATATCCATATGTTTCAATATCTTTCCATTGGTATCTTCTATTTAAGTACCATAAATTTTTTTGGTGTCATTTTAAATTATATGTGCCAAAGTTCAAATCATATATAATTTACCCCTAAGTATCATTTAAGATAATGCTCTTATGACATTATTCTTTTAAAGTGGTATCTTGACCTTAAAAGTCTAAGTGATTGCCTCCTGCAAGTATTTAAAACTTGTGTGTACACCATTAGGAGAGGTTACTCTACAATTTGGTTTCTTTGAGATTAACACCTCTTTCAAGCTTATCGTGTGTGTAGTAGTCTCATTGAAAAAATGGAATCTCTGAGAAAGTCAATGTGCTTCCACTCCAAATCTATATCATCTTTCGATTGGCAATTGCAAATTGATATCATCTTGCGATTGGTATCAAATATTAGCAATATTTACTTGCTTTCTCCATGTATATAGACTAAATTGACTTGATAGATTTCATCCACCCCCATGTTAAAAACAATGCATAGGTTGTATGTTTCTTTTGGTATCAATAGAATATAATTTATCATATAAATATGTATGTAAAAAGGGGGGTCTAGTCTATATAGCAAAATGGAACCTCTTCTGATTTGAAATTAAAGTCTTTCCAAAGGTGAAAACTTTTTCCATAAGGGGAGAGTTCTGTGACAGGGGGAGCATATGTTTTTCACATTGGGAGAGATTACTTCACCAAAGGGTGGAGAACTTTCTCTAAGGGAGAAAATCTTTTTAAGAGGTCACAAGTTTATTACTCTTCCTACATGCTTTAAAGGTCTTCCTTTTTGGAGTTCGATTCCAAAGGGGAGAAATTCGAGGACCAAAGCAAACCAAAGTTTATCAAATACCAAAACCACTCTTTTAAAAAAATCATAAGTTTTTCAACTTGTTGTCTTATGGGTTCCGATCCAAAATAGAAAGAATGTGGTTGATGGATTTAGGAGAGATTTAAGTCCATAATACCACATTATGGGGATAGTTTTGCACACGCAAGAATGTTAGTCAAAGTTCTACAATTGGTATCTTTTCAATTGATATCTTTTTATATCACATAAATCTTGCTGATGCACATGCATTCTAGCAAGTAGATTGCATATTTTCTTTTGGTATTTATAACATTTGCTTGCTTTATGTAACACCCCAAAATCATATTTTGGGGATTTATAAAGGTTCTTCAAAAGATTGAGTTAAAGTGTCTTTTGATAATATTTCTCAACAATGCATAAGAAAATAAATAGTGATGTTCAAACTTAGGTAGTTCAAAACTTGAAGTTAAAGCTTTGATCTAGGGTTAAAAGAGAAAACATAGAAAGATTCTAAATTGTCAAGTTAGTAAAACTATTCATTATATTGCCTAAAAGCCATCTCTTAGTAAGTAATAAATTAGAAATTATTGTACAAATAAAACTATTTAGAAATAATGTTTAAAGGGTATTCGCTAAATTATAATATATTAGGAATTTGATTCCATAGAATAGTATCTTTGTATATAGGTTTCATGTTGAAAAACATTGGTTTAATGGATAAAATACAATAATTAATAAGCAAATAAATAAAACTAGTTAGAATTAATATTCACCAAAGGATTTAGGATGATATATTTTTGTTTTTTTATAATAGTGCCTTTTTGTGTATATGAGTTTCATGCTAAGAGAACATTTGTTTGATAGATAAAACAAGATAATAAATATAAATAAAACTTTGCATTAGCATGCTGGATTTTTCTTGGTTGTGCATTCGAAATTCAAACTTTATCTGAACTTGATTTGAAATTTGGAAATGGAAATAGGGAAAGAAAATAGAATAAAAAAAGAGAAGAACTCCTTCCAGGCTCTTGGGCCCAAAGTCCTCAACGGTGGCCCACTCCTTCCCT
This sequence comes from Zea mays, assembly GCF_902167145.1. Lineage (NCBI taxonomy): Eukaryota > Viridiplantae > Streptophyta > Magnoliopsida > Poales > Poaceae > Zea > Zea mays. The sequence goes on along the minus strand of NC_050099.1, from coordinate 17,775,834 downwards.
TTTTCCCATGCTCCTGCTTGGCCTAGAATGGGAATCCAGCCATCCTCACACACTGACAGCATAGGGCCCACGTGTTGGCACCTTCACCAGTCTCCCACTGTGCGGCAACTGCGCAGACACCGCCAGGAAGGGCCCACGGGCAGGGTGGTCTTCAACCTCAATTCGTTCCGATACTAGCGCCTTCTCTATGCAAAGAAGCCTTGGTCGCTGGGACAGTTGCAACCTCTCGTCGTGATCTCTGGTGCTCAGCTCCACCGACATGACCCTGTGCTCGTCTCTATAAAGCGTCCGGCCTAGAACTTCGTACCACCCCTGCCGTGTCTACGTGTGGTGAAGTTCGCTGTCGAGGTGTGGGGGTCGTGTCTGCGCCGCCTTCGACCTTGGTTGATCGTTGGGGGTGGTCCGCCCTAGTGGGTGGCGTCGGCGGTAGGGGTGGGCATTTTAAAACCGAAACCCGAACCCGAACCCGAACCGAACCCGAATAGACCGAATTATCGGTCTATTCGGGTTTTCGGGTTCGGGTTCGGTTCCTATATGTGCTATATTTCGGGGTATGGGTTCGGGTCCGGTTCCTAACCTTTAAAACCCGAATAGACCGAATAACCCGAAATATAAAAAGCTCTTAATATATGATGATATTATTATATGATTTGTGAACTTATTAGCTAAAAATTGTGATATCATCTTAAAGATAGTATATATATCTCAGTATGCTATTTTTTATAGTCACTTGTTGTAATAATAGTACTTCCAATTAATTATTAATTGTATATATTTTAACTAAAGATAGTAGTCTCTCTACTATTCGAGTCTATTCGGTGGACCGAATAGACCGAACCGAAATTGTGGGTCTATTCGGGTTCGGTTCCTAAAATTATTTTGAAAATTTCGGTTCTCATTTTTCATAACCCGAAATTTCAAAAACCCGAATAGATAGAACCGAATTACCCTAATAGACCGAATGCCCAGCCCTAGTCGGCGGGAACCAGAATTCGTGCTGAACCTCTATGGTCCAGGGATTGCCGTCGTCACCATGGCTTCCATCCTTCCAAATCAAGGATTCTGCGTCGTGATCACTAGTGAGATGCTAGCCCTTTCGTTTTAGTCATGGTCTTTGAGATTTAGGTGATCTATTGATATTCATGAAAGACTTTGAAGTTTGATGCTTTTAGTAACCTAATACTAGTAAAGAAGTTACTGAAACTTACTATGCACAAAACTATAAATTCAAGGCATAATCCATTATTCAGTTGAGAAGAACTTAACTATATCCATCGAAACACCGATATATTAAACAACAGAGAGGTGATGAAATTTCTTATGTGACTTAATATTTGGTAGGGATTGTTAAATTTAATACGGGTAGGGTCCATATTATATTTAACTAAAATCTAATAAATTCAATATTCTCGCTCAGGGATCTAGGTACGGGCGTCCTTCCCACGGCTTTTTCCTGAGGGCGGAGGGTATAGGCTTTGGTACATCAGATGGTCTCTATGCACTGGTCATTTCCAACATTTGTATAGTGAGGACCCTATGGAAAAGCCACGTAGTGAAACCTTGCCTACTCACCTTGGAAGTGTTTAAGGGTCCGTACAACCCGAGGCAAAAGGGATCACGACTCATGGATAAAGTGTGCAACCTCTATAGAGTGTTATGAAACTAATATATAAGTCGTGCTCATGGTTAAGAGCGGCCTTGGGGTCCTCTTTGATTAGAGATACAGATGTTTGGAGATACTATGGTTGCATTTATGGATGTGGTTACAGATGATGATGATGATGGTTCTATTAATGATGTTTCTAACTATGGATTTTGGTATTTCCTCTATGAGGAGGTACTCTTTGGGATAACAACTTGGCATTGATGATAGAACTTGTCTTATATTAATGAATAAAACTTGACAAAGTAAAATCATCCTGCTTTGAGCCTAACTCCACATAAAGCTAGTCCACCTCGGCCAAACGAGACATTTGTTGAGTACATTGATGTGTACTCACCTTTGCTTTCACAAAATGCCATGTTGCCTTTGGTGCAACCTATGCTCAGGTAAAGAAGAAGAAGGCGTTGAGGCAGATCTCTAGGAGTTCCCGGATGTAAGTCCTCTTGCACCACAGTTCCAGGCCTCCCCTTGGCCGCAAAATTACAGATCAGACACTTACCCAAAGTACAACAGTAGTGTGGACCCAACTCAGTACATCATGAGCTATCAAGTCGCAATCCCATTATCTAGGGGACGCCACTACCATGGCCAAGTCATTCATCATAGCCCTCGAGCGCCCAGCTCTCACATGGTATTCAAGGTTGCCATCGTTATCAATTTATTCTTGGAAGACACTTCGTGACAAATTCATGTTGAATTTCCAAGGTTACAAACCTGAAACAGGCGCAATGACAGAACTCTCGCTTTGTAGGCATCAAGAGAAGGAAAGTCTTCGTGAATATTGCAAAATGTTTCTCCTGTTGAAATCACAGCTGCCCTCGGTCGACGGCCATATAGCCATCCACTAAGCAATTAGCGGCTGAAAGGATCACGATGCCCAAGAGGGGGGTGAATTGGGCTTTTTTAAAAATCAACACTAATTAAAATCTAAGCAAGAGCCCAACTTCACCCCAACAACTAGCACTAAGAGAATAATACTAGAAATACAATAATGCTAAGACAATACTTCAAATACTTGCTAAACAAATACACAATGTAAAATGCTTGAATTAAGTGCGGAATGAAAAGCAAGGTTTAGAAGACTCCTCCAATTTTTCCCGAGGTATCGAAGAGTCGACACTCTCCCCTAGTCCTCGTTGGAGCACCCGCGCAAGGGTATCGCTCCCCCTTGGTCCTTGCAAGAACCAAGTGCTCACTACGAGATGATCCTTTGCCACTCCGGCGCGGTGGATCCCTCACGGCCGCTTACAAACTTGAGTCGGGTCACCAACAAGATCTCCATGGTGATCACCGAGCTCCCAACGCCACCAAGTCGTCTAGGTGATGCCGATCACCAAGAGTAACAAGCCGTAGACTTCCGCTTGACCAAGAGAAGCCTAATGCATGCGGTGTGTGCTCTAGGTGGCTCTCGCTAGCGCTAAAGAGGTCCAAATGCAGGATTAAGATTCTCTAATCACCTCACTAGGCTTTGTGGTGCTTGCAATGCTCTACCAATGTGTAGGAGTAAATGTGGGTAGCAAGACAATGAATATGGTGGGTGGAGAGGGTATAAATAGCCCTCACCCACCAACTAGTTGTTACCAGGAATCTGTTGCGCATGGGCGCACCAGACAGTCCGGTGTGCCACCGGTGCGCCAACGGTGCGCAACCGGTGCGCCAACGGTCGACTCCAACGGCTAGTTCTGACAGGTAGCCGTTGGGCGGATGGCACACCGGACAGTGAACAATCACTGTCCGGTGCGCACCGGACAGTCCGGTGCGCTGTCCGGTGTCCCACTAAAATTCAACTTCCAAACCCTGCGCTCTCGAGTTTCTACGAGGGGGAAAGACCTTCCCCAGGCCAACCTGGCCCCACCTGACAGAGGGCGCACCGGACAGTCCGGTGCCCCACAGACAGAAACCCTAATTTCTATTTTCTGCTGTTTTTCAAATCGGTTTTCGTTCTAACTCGTGAGTATGTTCTAGAGTGACACCTAGCACTATATGTGAGTGTGAATATGTACCAACACTACACTAGAACTCTCTTGGTCAAACTACTCATCGACAAGCCCTCTTTATAGTATGGCTAAAACAAAATAAAAGACCTAACTATATCACGAGTGTCCGCAACTCCTTGACACTCGAAATACGAAGACCTTCACTTTATGTTTCGTCGCTTTAGCCGTTGCTTCAAGTTCTTATCTCTGGGGTTGTTTTCACCGTTGTAGTACATCTACCTGTAATGTGACCTAACTTACCATTTTCCTCAGCAAAACACACATTAGTCTCATGTAATATTACGTTTTCATTAATCACTAAAACCAACCATGGGTCTAGATGCTTTCAATCTCCCCTTTTTTGGTGATTGATGACAACCCTACAAGATTATGAGAGTAGTTTGTTTTGAAATTTCTATCAATAGAGAAGATGGTTAGTTATACTCAATACTTTTTGACAGAAAGAGTGTGTAACATAATAATAAGAGTGAGTGCATACACATTGTAAGTTTCTTGTTCATATAAAAGTGAAATCAAATCGATGAACAAGAACTAGAAGACTGGTGATAACATATAAGGTGAAAACACAATACACACACAGTCAACATAAGCATCGAGAGTAGATAATAGAGTTTGTTAGCCAAAATCGTCATACAAAAGTGGAGCTAGTACAGACAGTATCAAGCACATATATTACATCAAAATGACTCTCTACTAACTCCCTAACTCCCCCTAGCTCTCACAACTCATATCTCTCCCCCTTTGGCATCAAACACCAAAAGGGAACACGAACCTACAGACTAGAAGAGGAAGGAGGAGGCGGGGCGCATCCGGTCGTGGTCGTGGCAGAAAAGCAAACACCAGCTGAGGGTCAGAGTCAGTCTCGAATCCAGGATCTGCCGTAGAAGCTGGAGCTGGTACTGACTTGGACTGAGGATGCGCTGTAGTAGCTGCCGGAGCTGAAGAGGTCACAGACACCGTCACAGCAGCAGTGGTAACAGCAAGAGCTGGTGGCACTGGCGGCTGAGCGCTGACGGAACTGATGACCGGCGACGAGAAGTCCAGGGTGACCGGCCGGATCAGAGAGGTAGAAGGACCAACTGAAGGAAGAGGGGGTCCTGCCTGAATGGCTGGCACAACAGCCGCCTGAAGAGCTGGAGGGGGTGCACACTGAACCGGAGGGATCTGAACACCGGTATGCTAAAGAATGTGAGTCATGAAGGCCCGATGCTCTGCCCTATCTGCCAAAAACTGCTGTTGTAGAGTGTCTTGTCTGTCCTGAATAGTCTGAAATAGAGAAATCATCCTCTTGGACATCTGCTGTTGGACCACTGCCTGACGAGCCTGCTTAGCTGCGAGTCGAGCCTGCTCGGACACCATAAGAGCCTGCTGCTGCGTAAGAGTCTGAAGGATGGCAGCTAGAGCAGGTCAACTGCAGGAGGGGCAGCAGGAACAACACTGGAACTCCCGGCCTCATGATCATGTGAGCGGGGAGGCGGAGGCGAAGGCGGAATCCCAAAATCATCATCATCATCAGGAACTGCTGCGCCCTGAGTCTCAAACTGATGGAAAGTTGTATCCTCTACCTCAGTGTCAATCACTGGATCAGGTGCCGGCACTGGGTCCTCAGGGGCTAGACGGTAGGAGCCAAAGAGGAGGTGAGAGGCCTCAAGGGTGCCCTGGAACTGTGGTGGCCGGATCAGCTGTGCGAAGATGTGGCAGAGATAGTGAGTATATGGCAGCTGTCACCGAGCACGAAGACAATCCAATATGGTGTCCTCTGTCTCACAAATGAGGAAGTCAACAACATCAAACTCTGAATGAGAGATCAGGGCACCGAGGAGCCAGAGCTGGATATGAGTAGCAGCCTCCCTATAACCCATCCGTCGCAGAAGCGTCCGTCTCATGAGCTGATATAAGAACTTGCCCGCTGTAGTGAAATCTGCCGAAGAACGTCGTGACCCATCTGAGAAGGGCGGTCAGAACAAAGCCGCGACGTGAGCTGTAGCTGGAGCAACTCCGTCGTGAGGGCGACGAGGAGGATCAGAGGTACCGTAGCACAAGCTGTGAAGACGAGTCGATGACTCGTTGTATCCAAACAGCTGGCAAATCTGGCTAGCATGAAGTGTAACATCCTCTCGCTCAAAGCGGAACCTCATCCACTGATGATCAGGGTCGATCCATACAGAAGCATAGAAAACTCGGACCCACTCCTCAACATATCTGTCGCTGGTAGTCAGTAGAGTGAGTAGACCAGGCAGATAAGAAAGGTGCACCTCAGAATCTGCATCGGCGGCTAGCAGAAATGCAGGGAGATCCAATAGCCGGTGCGCTCGCAGAGAAATCTGGGCTGACATCTGTGCTCTAAAGAAAGACTCCTGGATCTTGGTGCTGAATGGATCTGCTGCTGCAGGGTCACTCTGTGCAGGTAGCCAAGTCTCCACGGGTACGTGTCTGAACCGACGTACCCAGGCCACTGTAGCACGCTGAAGATCGATCAATCTAGGATCGGCAGCCAGAGGTCGCACCTCGGTCTCATCTCGCTCCCGAAAGCGGGCACGTGAGATGGGTGGAGCGGAAAAGGGAGCGGGAGGAGGAGCAGTGGAAGCTGGAGTGGTGGAGGTGGTAGGTATGGCTGAGGTGGAGGATGGCGCAGGAGTGACTGGAGCGGGCGAAGTGGGTGGTGGAGTGGTAGCAGTGGCGAGAGTGGTGGTAGTGGCGGGAGTAGAGGGTGCGGAGGAACGAGGCCGAGAGGCGAGTCGACGAACTCGATAAGCAATATGATCGAAAGATATCTGCAGCTGACCACCTCTTTCTTCCTGCTCAGCGGCTGCGGTTGCTGCTAGAGCTGCTCGGGCTGCTCTGTCCAAACGCCGCTTCTTGCGGCCTTCCTGTTGTTCCAAATAGACAGTCTTGCCCATGACCTGCCTGAATGGGCGAGGAGGGTCCTTGTCGTCTCCTCCCCTGGTGCCGACACATTCTTCGTGCGCACCATCCTGACCTGGAGACTGCATATGAGAGAGAGAGAAACTAAGCATGAGATGATAGCAGCCGATAGGATTACAAAAGAGTGGATAGCTACCTGGAAATCTCACACGAGAGGGAGAGAATCCAGGCAGGACAGGAGACGGCTCACGGACAGGCAAGGTCACTGAAATGATAGAAGAGGTGAGCACGCATTAGTCACATAGTCATAAGTGTATGAAATGTGAATAAATACATACACAGAGTGTTATGGCACAGAAATCGAGAGAAGTGAGCAATCGAGAGGTCAAACGGCGTGAAAACAGAGCTTGAACGAAGAATAGTGCCATAGGAGGTTTGAAATTGGAATTGAGGCATGAAATGACATATAATTGAGCCGATACTTCACGAATATGTTTATATGGGTAAATATGAGTGAAGTGTGCGCTTGGTTTGATTTTAGGCGAAGAAAGTGGGATTTGGGCACTCGGCTTGGAATCGATCGCTAGAAACGGGGATTTGTGTAAAATTGAAGCTTGGGATATCGGATTGGCGTGAAATTTGATGAATAGGTTACTGGAGGTATCGTGAAGGTGCCAGAAAAATTTGGGATCGTTTAGAGCATTTTTTAGCTAGTTTGGGCATTTCACCGAGCACGTGGCGTGCGGTGGATTAGGGTTTGGGTGAAACGGCCATTTGAGGTGGTGAAACCCTCTCTAAGGAGCTAGGAACCTGCAGAGGTGTTCAAATGATACACAAGTACACACACAAGTTCTTGGATCACATGAATTTTGCAAAGATTGGAATGAAATCAAAGGGTGGAAGGATTGGAGAGAGATGTGCACAGACAGCAGAGGGACAGAAAAACAAGAAGGGGAAAGCAAACGGGAGCTCACTAGGGGAGGAAGAGGAAAAGCACAGACACTGAAGGTCGCCGGAGCACGGTGGTCGCCGGTGAGGGAGGAAAGTCACCGAGAGGGCTGAGAGACAGAGAGCCAGAGAGGGAAAAGAATAGCCTCTAGCTCAGTCTCGGGCTGGAGGCTGTTTTTTAAAACACGTTATGGGCGCACCGGACAGTCTACAGTGCCTGTCCGGTGCACACCGGACAGCACACAGGGGAAAGAGGATCTGCGCGCGCGGCTGGTGCACCGGACTGTCCGGTGAGCCTAGATAGAGGGGATTTTGAAATTTTTCAAATTTTCTATCTAAATTTTAACCAAACCAAATCCCAACTTATAATCATACAAAAGAACACCTGTTGGGACAGGTATTGGCCCCCTCATATATTTTCCCATAATTTTCAAAATATTTTGCCATAGGCTAGATATTTTTTAGAGAAAATAGGCAAATGGTGAGATTTGCATTTTGGCTTTGCACTAGGGGTTTTCATGAACGATTTGAGTTTTGAATACTCCCCCTAAGTGTAGTGCCTCATGCATATCTCAAGAACCAACAATTTCATAGTAAGTAGGAATTTAAGTACTAAAAGCTTAAAACTTAGACTTGTCAAGTTTGAGCCCGAGTTAAGCTTTTTCACACGCTTTGTTGGCGGTTATCTTAACTAGGTTAGACAAGCCCTAGATGCAATACAAGAAATTTAAATATGCAATGCAGGCTTTACAACACTATTTTGGGATCTTTAAATAAAATTTCTGAGATAAAGTATGTTTAATTCATTCCTCAACATGCAAAAGCGGGTTTTATCAAGTGACTTAGTGAAAATATCCGCTAATTGATCTTCCCACCTCACTCCTTCTAAAATAATGTCTCCTCTAAGGAAGTGATGACATATATCAATGTGCTTGGTGCGAGAGTGTTGTACAGGATTATTGGCAATTTTAACAGCACTCTCATTGTCACACAACAAAGGTACTTTTTCTAGAACTACGCCATAGTCTAGAAGAGTTTGTTTCATATATAAAATTTGTGTGCAACAAGCACCCGCGGCAATGTATTCCGCTTTGGCGGTTGACAAGGCAACACTATTTTGCTTTTTGGATGTCCATGATACTAGTGATCTCCCAAGAAAATGGCACCCCCAGAAGTACTTTTTCTATTAATTTTGTAACCGGTATAATCTGAATCGGAATAACCAATTAAGTCAAAAGTAGCTCCTTTGGGATACCAAAGGCCAACGCTTGGGGTGTGCTTGAGATACCTAAGAATTCTTTTAACAGCGCGAAGATGAGCTTTCTTAGGATTTGATTGAAATCTAGCACACATGCAGACACTAAACATGATATCGGGCCTAGATGCGGTAAGATACAATAAACTACCAATCATAGAACGGTAGAGAGTTCGATCAACCGGGTTACCTCCCTCATCTAGGTCGAGATGTCCATTTGTTGGCATAGGTGTCTTGATTGGTTTGCACTTCTCCATGTTGAATCTTTTCGACAAGTCTTTGGTATACTTCTCTTGGGAGAGGAAGTTGCCATCTTTCATTTGCTTGACTTGAAAGCCGAGGAAGTACGTCAGCTCACCAATCATAGACATCTCGAACTCCTTCGACATCAACTCACCAAATTCCTTGCAATGATAATCATTTGTCGAGCCAAAGATTATGTCATCAACATATACTTGACAAATGAAAATATCACCGTTATGTTTCTTTGTGAATAAGGTTGTGTCGATGGTCCCAATCTTGAAGCCCTTTTCGATGAGGAAGTCGCGAAGACGCTCATACCAAGCCCTTGGAGCTTGCTTTAACCCATATATCGTCTTGGACAACCTGTAAGCATGGTTAGGATATCTAGGGTCTTCAAACCCTGGTGATTGCTCAACATATACAAGTTCATTTATGAAGCCATTTAAAAATGCACTTTTTACATCCATTTGATAAATCTTTATATCATAGCATGATGCATATGCGAGTAGGATATGGATGGCTTCAAGTTGAGCAACCGGTGCAAAGGTCTCTCCAAAATCTAAGCCTTCATCTTGAGAGAAGCCCTTTGCAACAAGTCTTGCCTTGTTCCTTACAATCACGCCTTCATCATCTTGTTTGTTTCTGAACACCCACTTTGTTCCAATGATCCTTGCATCTTGTGGGGGCTTCTCCAGGGTCCAAACTTGGTTACGGGTGAAGTTGTTTAGTTCTTCATGCATGGCGTTCACCCAGTCCGGATCCTGCAGTGCCTCATCTATACATGTAGGCTCAACACAAGAAACAAAGGAGTGATGTTCAATAAAAGAGGCATGTTTATGTGATCGAGTAATAACCCCTTGTGAAGGACTCCCAATGATTTGGTCTTGTGGGTGTGCTTGAAGTAGTGATGAGTTTCTCCTGTCAACCACTTGGGAAGAAGATCCTGGAGCATCAACATCTTCGGCTTGTACCCTTGCTTGTTCATGAGAGACAAATGTATCTTCATTTGCATGCCTCTCATCTTTTTCATCATCTTGTGGTACACTTGATGAAGAAAGTCTGTCAATGTTTTGCACCTCTTCTTCATCTTCTTTTGGTTTGATAGCTCCAATTGGCATGTTCTTCATGGCTTCCCTAAGTGGCTCATCACCTACATCATCAAGATTTTCAAGTGCTCCTTGGGAGCCATTAGTCTCATCAAACTCCACATCATATGTTTCTTCTACCACGCCAGTGGCATGATTGAATACTCGATATGCTTTGGACTTTGATGAATAACCCAGTAGAAAACCAATATCACAACGTCTTTGAAACTTCCCTAGGTGATGGCGTTTCTTGTAAATGTAGCATTTGCATCCAAACACCCGAAAGAAGGAGACGTCTGGCTTTTCCCCATTTAGTAGTTCATAGGGAGTCTTCACAAGTAGCCGGTGAGGAAATAGCTTGTTTGATGCATAACATGCAGTGTTGACAGCTTCGGCCCAAAACCTCTCCGGTGTGTTGTACTCATCAATCATTGTCTTTACAAGTGTGATCAAGGTCCTGTTTTTCCTTTCAACAACTCCATTTTGTTGAGGTGTATATGTTGCTGATACTTCATGCTTGATCTCAATCTCATCACAATATTCATGTATGTTGGTGTTGTCAAATTCTTTACCATTATCACTTCTAATCTTCTTGATCTTGCAATCAAATTCATTTTGAGCTTTCTTGGCAAACTTCTTGAATATAGATGCAACTTCAGATTTATCATGGAGAAAGAACACCCAAGTGTATCTTGAGAAATCATCAACTATCACCAGACAGTAGAGGTTGCCACCAGCACTTGCATAAGATGTTGGTCCAAATAAATCCATGTGAAGTAGTTCCAGTGGCCTTGATGTTGACATGAAAGCTTTTGTAGGATGTGTGTTAGCAACTTGCTTTCCAGCTTGACATGCACTACAAGGCTTGTCATTTTCAAATACAACATCCTTTAGTCCTCTAACCATGTCCTTCTTTAATACTTTCTTGAGTGTGCTCATTCCAACATGTGCAAGCCTTCTATGCCATAGCCATCCAAGTGATGCTTTGGTAAAGAGGCAAGTTCTTAAGTCTGCATCTTCAGAGGTGAAATCTACTAAGTAGAGATTGTTGTATCTAAATCCTTTGAACACCATTGATTCATCAGCCATTTTTGATACAATAACCTCTGTTGGAGTGAATAAGCATTGAAGTCCAAGATCACAGAGTTGACCCACTGATAATAAGTTGAAGCTCAAAGGTGCAACCAAGAGAACATTTGAAATTGATAGATCATTTGATATTGCCACCTTGTCAAGTCCTTGAACTTTTCCCTTTGAATTGTCCCCAAATGTGATTTTGTCTTGTCCATCAACATTCTCATCAAGTGAGGTGAAGATCCGTGGGTTGCCTGTCATATGTTGTGTGCATCCACTATCAATAACCCAATGGCTCCCACCGGTCTTGTAGTTCACCTACATCCACAGACAAATCAAGCTTGAGTTTTGAGAGCCCTATATTGCATAGGACCAGTGACTTTCTCAATCAAGGACTTTGCAACCCAAATTTGTCTAGGTCTACTCTTGCTTGGTGGACCTAGGAATGTAACTTTGACTTTTCCATTTGCTACTTTTCTTAGAAAATAATGAGCATTGAAGGCAAATGGTCTTGAGTGCTTTGGCAGGGGAGTTGGCGGTTTGGCTTTGCAGTTGTGGGCAAAACGACCTTCTTTTCCACATTCAAAGCATTTGATAGGCTTATGAGTCTGCTTTGGCTTGTATTAAGTTGCAGCTTTCTTTTGCACAAAAGAATTATATCCAATACCACTCTTGTTGTTTTTCATGACAGTGTTCATGAGCAATTCATTTTGGAGGTATTGGCCCTTGTTGAATTTTTGCACACTTGTTGCAAGATGTTCATTTTCACTCTTAAGTTTCTTGACCTCATTTTTAAGCCTTTCATTATCCACTGCCAACTCAGTGTTGAGGTCATTGTTCTCAATGGCAACCTTTCCTCTAGTAGTTGCATCAGTCAAGTATCTCTTCAATTTTTGATTGTCTAAAGTCAAGACATCAACCTTTTCAGTCAGTTCATCATGTAGACTAGTTTGATCACCTTGACTCAAATCATCACATGAGGTTGCTACATCAATCTTAACAACAGGGTTAATAGCCTCATGTGTTTTGCAAGATAAAAGTTCATTTTCAACAAGAAGATTATCATGATCAAATTTAATCTTAGTATAGTCTTCCTTAATTTTTACTAGTCTATATTTCAACTCCCTATTAGCTTCATTTAACTTGTCACATTTATCCTTAGCATCTTTTAGAGAGGATGTAAGCTCATTTACAGTGGATGACATAGTTTTGTTTCCTTCTTTCATTTCATCACTAGCTTTCATAACTATGTCATATTTTGCATTTAAAAATTCATTTTCATCCTTCAACTTATCATATTTAGCTTTTGACTTCCTAATAATTTGAAGGTATTCTTTAAGCAAGTCAGCTAGTTCATCATAGGAATGTGAAGCAAATTCATCATCACTATCACTATCATCAATAATATCATTATCATTTTGTACCTTCCGTTCACCTCTAGCCATGAGGCATAGGTGAGAAGTCGATGATGGTGGTGGTGAAGAGAAGTCCCCAGCGATGGCGGCAACTTTTTCATCATTTTCTTCTTCACTTGAAGAAGATCCACTTGATGACTCAATGTCAGTGAGCAAGTCACCAACAATGTATGCATTTCCATTTTTCTTTTTGTGGGACCTCTTGTGCTTCCCATCCTTCCTCTTGAAGAATCTCTTTTCCTTTTTCTCATTATCACTGTCATCTTCTTTCTTACCCTTGAACTTGTTCTTCTTGGGCTTGTTACATTGATGAGCAAGATGACCAAGCTCTCCACAGTTGTAGCAATCCATTTCAGAAATGGGCTTTCTTTTGTTGGAAAAGAATTTCTTCTTTCTTGAGTCAAATTTGATGCCTTCTCTGTTGAGCTTCTTTAACATCTTGGTGGTCTTCCTCACCATCAAGGCAATGTTAGCATCAAGATCATCATCACTTGAGGATTCCTCCTCAATTTGTACTTTAGCTTTTCCTTTTATTTCTTGATTTGCTTTGAGAGCCAAATCCTTTCTCTTGGAAGATGACTCATCCTTGTCATTGATGTGCATGTACATCTCATGAGCATTGATCTTTCCTAAAATCTGTGTAGGTGTGGCAATTGAAAGATCCATCTGATGCAACACAGTGACAATGTGTCCATATTTGTCAATTGGGAGGACACTGAGAATCTTCCTCACAACATCTGGTTGTGAAATTTGTGTAAGCCCCAAGCCATTTACTTCCTCTACAAGAATATTGAGACGTGAGTACATAGCATTGGCATTTTCATTAGCAAGCATCTCAAAAGAATTTAATTTTCTCATAGCAATGTGATATCTCTCCTCATGCTCACTTCTAGTTCCTTCATGTTGAGCACATATGTCCATCCACAAATCATGAGCTTTTTATGGTTTCTAACTCTATTAAACACATCTTTGCAAAGGCCTCTAAAAAGAGTGTTTTTGGCCTTGACATTCCATTTCTCATAGTTAAACTCTTCACCTACAATATTTGTGGGATCTCTAGGTTCGGGGAAACCTTGTGTGGCAGCTTTGTAGACACCAATGTCTATACCCTCTTAGTAAGCTTCCATACGAATTTTCCAATATGGAAAATCGTCACCATCAAAAATGGGAGGAGGTCCATCCCCACCGAACATCGTTACTCTAGCGGTTAAGCTAATCTAAGAGCAACAAGGTTCTGATACCAATTGAAAGGATCATGATGCCCAAGAGGGGGGTGAATTGGGCTTTTCTAAAAATCAACACTAATTAAAACCTAAGCAAGAGCCCAACTTCACCCCAACAACTAGCACTAAGAGAATCTTTTAGAACGAAACCAGCGCACATTTGCGCCCAAGAAAGCCCTCCACGTCACCATGTCTCATATCATCCGTAGGATCTTGATCGAACAGTAAGACCTTTCTCGAATACATTAAAGCTCAAGTTACATCCACAAAGTGAGAATACTGAGGATTGTATACCAGTCTAACACAGAACTACCAAACCGACCGAGCCGCGAACTTCACCCCTGCCTTCTCTCCCTTCTCCGTCCAGGCCCTAGTGCCCGCGAATCTCGTGCAGCAAGTGAGCGCCGCCGCCAGACTACGCCAAGTGTCCAGTTCCTCGTCGGGTATACCCTTTCTCTTCCTTTTCTGCTGTGTGGTACCTAGCACCATCGGAACCCTAACTTGAGCTATCTGGCTATTTGCATCCGGATCTAATCTAATTACCAAGCATGTACATACATACTAACTTCGATTTTTTGGAAAAATATTGGAACATCTGTGTCCTTTACTGGGTTCTCCCCCTATAGAAAATTTGAGTATTAGACTCTACATGTCAAGAAAGTATGGCGCCAAGAAGCAAGGCAGAGCGGAAAGCAGTACTAGGTGCTGGCGCATGGATGTTCAATGTCGTCACATCTGTTGGTATCATCATGGTCAACAAAGCCTTAATGGCGACACATGGTTTTAGTTTTGGTAGGAGCATGCCAAATCTTCATTCCTAACTGCATGCAATGCTTGATTCACATGCGCCTTCTTTTCTGTCTAAAAGTGAACTACTATTGTGCAGAAAAATCAGTTTGCTTGTCTTGTGCTAATTTGTTCACTACTTTTTGCTCCTACAGCTACAACACTGACTGTACTTCATTTTTGCAATGATAACCTTGATGACGTTAGTAATGGAAACGTGTCACATGATGAATGTCCTCAGTCCTCTGCTATATAAAAAGAAGAAAATGAGTGGAGTCTGCCAAGCAAACAGTCTGCTAGGCAAAATACCAAAGACCAAAGGAGACTCGCGGAAAGAAAAGAGAGAGTAAAAAAGATAAAAAGAAGAAAGAGGAAGAGTCACAATTATTCAACATACATCTCTGAACATCCTTTGCTAATGAGTAGATTAAAACATTAATAAAACATTTGCATGTAGATTATCAACAAAAGAGAATACACTAACCATTTGAAATAATTAATTATATTCATATGATATTCATTGCTCACTCATATTTTTTATCAATAATAAAAGACATCTTGGTTCCATAGCCTTGCCATTTGCTTCTCGAGAGGCATCTCCATATTCCCTTCGCGAGCTTAAGAAAAATATAAAGTTCCAACAATTATGCAATATTTTCCTTCTTCAAGTCCTAATATTGTACTGACTGCAAGGTGTAGGAAAAAGGTTACCTGAACTCTTTCCATGCATAAATAAAAACATGTCGTATGAATAACTTACATGGAAAAAATATAATTGTACCATCAAAACATCTTTGGAAGGTACACAATAGCAGTCCTAGCGACCTACTCTCTCTACAGTCAGTCAGTCACATATAAGTGACCTTTTGCAATTGTTTTAGGCCAACCATTTCAAACATAGGTTGCATATTACCTTTTATTCAGAGTAGCAAATGCACTTGCATGAAGTAAAATATGATGGATAGAAGAATCCACTTTTCCTTTAATATTAGGTATATATATACATGGGAAAATGGTCTGAGTATTTTTGTTTCTCAATGTAGTTCCATAAAAATATATTTTTGCTTACTGTCTCCAATCACCAAAAAATTTAGGGAAAGATTTAGTACCATCCACTTGATCACTATAAATATTTGTTTCATCCAACCCGCCGACAATATAATGCCTACATACATAACAGAAAATTAAATACCCAAGCCCATAGCTAACTAATGGTGCGCCAACGGTGCACCATACTTTCTAGTAATACTATAAATACAATAATGCTAAGACAATACTTCAAATACTTGCTAAACAAATATACAATATAAAATGCTTGATTTAAGTGCAGAATGTAAAGCAAGGTTTAGAAGACTCCTCCAATTTTTCTCGAGGTATCGAAGAGTGGGCACTCTCTCCTAGTCCTCGTTGGAGCACCCGCGCAAGGATATCGCTCCCCTTGGTCCTCGCAAGAACCAAGTGCTCACTACGAGATGATCTTTTGCCACTCCGGTGCGGTGGATCCCTCATGACCGCTTACAAACTTGAGTCGGGTCACCAACAAGATCTCCACGGTGATCACCGAGCTCCCAACGCCACCAAACCATCTAGGTGATGCCGATCACCAAGAGTAACAAGCCGTAGACTTTCGCTTGACCAAGAGAAGCCTAATGCATGCGGTGTGTGCTCTAGGTGGCTCTCGCTAGGGCTAATGAGGTCCAAATGCGGGATTAAGATTCTCTAATCACCTCACTAGGCTTTGTGGTGCTTGCAATTCTCTACCAATGTGTAGGAGTAAATGTGGGCAGCAAGACAATGAATATGGTGGGTGGAGGGGGTATAAATAGCCCTCACCCACCAACAAGCCGTTACGTGGAATCTGCTGCGCATGGGCGCACCGGACAGTCCGGTGCGCCACCGGTGCACCAACGGTGCGCCACCAGTGCGCCACCGGTCGACTCCAACGGCTAGTTCTGACAGCTAGCCGTTGGGCGGATGGCACAACGGACAGTGAACAATCACTGTCCGGTGCGCACCGGACAGTCCGGTGCGCTGTCCGGTGTGCCACTAAAATTCAACTTCCAAACCCTGCTCTCTCGGGTTTCTGCGAGGGGGAAAGACCTTCCCCGGGCCAACCTGGCCCCACCTGACAGAGGGCGCACCAGATAGTCCGGTGCCCCACAGACAGAAACCCTAATTTCTATTTTCTGCTATCTTTCAAATCGGTTTTCGTTCTAACTCGTGAGTATGTTCTAGAGTGACATCTGGCACTATATGTGAGTGTGAATATGTACCAACACTACACTAGAACTCTCTTGGTCAAACTACTCATCGACAACCCCTCTTTATAGTACGACTAAAACAAAATAAAAGACCTAACTATATCACGAGTGTCCGCAACTCCTTGCCACTCGGAATAAGAAGACCTTCACTTTATGTTTCGTCGCTTTAGCTGTCGCTTCAAGTTCTTATCTCGGGGATTGTTTCCACTGTTGTAGTACATCTACCTGTAATGTGACCTAACTTACCATTTGCCTCTGCAAAATACACGTTAGTCACATGTAATATTACGTTGTCATTAATCACTAAAACCAACCAGGGGCCTAGATGCTTTCAGCGGCCTTCGAGCAGGCGTCTTATACAACCACTGCATAGGGGACCCACCAACCAACCTGCATGAGTTGTACCAGCTCTTCAAAAAGTATGCCCGATCAGAAGAACTCCACCAAAGAAAAGTCGAGTGTCAGCAAAAACCAAAAGGGACTCTGCAATCCAGCAGGACATGGATTAGGCCTACGCAGCAGGATCCATTCCAACAAGAGTGTGGTCAACGCCAGGTGCATAACATTGCAAACCAACAGTAACTAGGAGAGAACCCCCCTCGTCGTCAAAGCTACCCCTCCCCACCCCCCGCAACAAGGTCGTGGTGTTAACACAACCAGGGGCAGAGGTAAAGGTCGAGGCCCTCAGCAATCGAGAAGATTTTAATGTGTCTTCCATGGCGAAGACTCAGTGCACCCAACCAAGGATTGCCCCAAGACCAGGGCGACAAAGGACCGAATGGCTAGGGTCGTCCCGGCAGACCACCAACGAGTTATCGCTCATACCTATCAACCGCAACAGTACCACCAGCATCAATACCAAAACGAGCACCCATACTACCCCAATAGCAAAAACCCGATCACTTTCCACATCAACAATGCCTTCAACACAAAGAAAGGTTAGCCCTGCCACCACCACCACCATAGCATCCAAATCAACACCTACCACCCCCACCACCAAAGCTAGAAGACTTCATTGATCCACCCTTCAGAGGAGTGATTCATATGATCACCGGAGGGTCTAGCTTGGATTTCGAGAATAAACGACAAAAAAGGGATCACCATCGAAGGGTCAACCATGTCACCGTCACAAGACATGTCATCTAGACGAAGTGGTCTCATGTACCATTAACCTTTGACGCAAGAGATGTCGACCTTCGTAGCGTGCTCCATACGAACGCACTCGTCATCAGTTGCAATGTGGTAGGTTGGGAGCTACACAAGGTCCTCGTTGACAACGAGAGCCAAGCCGACATCATCCTCCTGCATGCTTTCGACCAGATGGGCATCAACCACAGCCTACTTCTGCCAACCGACAACCCACTCTATGGTTTCAGAGGAAAGGGGACATTTCTGTAACACCCCTGGTGTTACGTTAACTAAAACTCTGACATGTCATCATAAGCATTTACATTATCTTGTTTGATATACCTAGAATGCATTCACTAGGTCAAAAAAATTCAATGAATGTGGTGTTGTGTATTAGAGTACAGGGCTCAGATTAAGAACTTTGCTTAAGACATGGGAAGAAAAGTCGTCTCTTGAGCAAGTAATAAGTTGGCTTGGAATTTAAAGTATTAAAGGTAAGACTTAGGACCTAGAGCAACTTTATTTTCAAAGGGAGATCAAGTGGAAGGAACACCTGAGCTGAAGGGTCAACTTAGAAACCTTAATGTGAGGGTTGAAAGTTTGTTTGCAATTATGTGTAAGCAAACAACTCCTAAACCAAGGATACTTTGGATCTGAGTTATATATACCAAAGTTGGATTTGAGACTAAGGAGTAACTTTTATTTAGGAGAATGGAGAAGTTTGCTTTTGATATGTGGATTAGAAGTGGTGAAGCACTTAGGGTGGTTGAGTATCTATAAGCCCTAAACTTGCCCAAAGGTGGAATTTAAAATCTAGAAAGGATTGGTTAAAAGTTCATATACCAAAGTTGTAGAGCTTGGAAAAGTGGATATGTTTCTAATTTGGATATTCATAAGTTGTGTGGAAGAATTTGGAGTTAAGTACAAAAATTCAGTTTTGGGTTCATTTTGGAATTGCTGAAAATAATGTAAACTAGACAACTTTGGACCCTTGTAACGTATGATCTAGAACCATTTTGAAGATGATCATTATAACAAAGTCATAGAGCTACATGAGGAGTATAAGTTTGGTTAAGTCATCTAGCCCTAACACTCTATGGAAATTGGAGAAAAACTAATCCAAAGAAGAGCTAACAGAGTTTCTGGATTTCAGACTTGGAAGAATTCAGAGTCTGAATTTCAGCAATTGGAGCGAACTTTGAGCTAGTGTGGTTTGGAATCCAGGAGGTTTTGGTTAATGGTCACTATATCAAACTTGTAGAGGAGCTATAGCAGTAAAAACTTTATTAAGCAACTTGCCCCTAGAAACATTTGGAACCCAGGCAAAAGAGTGGTTCTAAGTGGTGCTGCTGTATTTCTGAATTTTCAGATTGGAAACAGTAACTGAAACTGAGTTTCAGTGTTTTGATGGCTGTTTGAAAGCTGGTTTGTGGCTAGCCTATAAAGTTTTAGGCTATAGTATTTGTAGATGAAATAAATACACTATGATGGTGAATAGTTTTCAGTAAGTGGGTATAGCATGATCCTACAGAAAAAGTGGAGTAAAACTGGCTCAAAGTTGGATTGTCAGGTGACTGAAACTGAGTTATATTCAGTGTACTGAAGACTGAATTTCAGTGTTGGGTTATCTGTTTGGAGCTCTGTAGTAATTAATCCATGGAGTATGAGCCCTACTCTATGTAGCAAAGTTAAAAATCATCTGAAGGATAGCAAGTTTCATGTAGAGAGTTGGCTTGATATGGTGTAGGATTTAGAGAAAAAGGAGTGGCAAAACCCTCTGTCAAACGCTGTGGTGCTGTTTCAGATTTCTGAAACTGAATTTTCAGTGACTTTGGCTGTACTTTGAGGTACCATATCTTTTGTTCTATATGTTTTCAGTCAAGGGTTTCTATACAAATTAGGTAGAGATACAAGTAGAGAATAATTTTGGTTAAGGAAGAGTGGTCTGTTGCTATGAAGAATTGGGAGATCAGAGGGCCTGAACTGGGAGGAATGGAATGAAGCAGCAGGCTGATACAGTTGTGTTCAATGTGGCATTCGGATTCTGAAGATCACTTCCTCTCTGTTAGGTTACTCGAGTATTGGATGGAGTCAAGGTTGAGATACATCACTAAGGGTCTAGAGGCCTTATTTGCTACTGGGAAAATAGCAGATTTGGACTGTTTTGGTAGGCAGTGAGGCCTTATCTATAGGATCTGTGGTGGAATTAACTGGACAGCAAAAATCCAGTGGCTTCACGCCTTCACCCCAGTAGCAAATATCAAGTTTTGGACCATAGTGCATACCCAAATGGGAGACTTATCTACTCCCTTTCCTATCTGTTTACTGAACGAAGGGACGGATATTTTGGCTGTAGAAAAATATCAACCAGGTGCTGTGTATCTGCTGAACCTGTGAATCTGAGTGGGATGTGAGCATGTGAGCCACATAGATAAGTTCATGTATTGCTGGCACTCTAGAAAACACTCTCCACTGCATGCTGAACAAGTGTAGGGACACCTTACCCATATTCAGGTACTTATAGGGCATGGATATGGGAAGCTTCCTTACTGTCATTGAGCTCTGGATTCCCTGCATATGTAAGGTGGTCCTTATGCCGTCAAGATGGTGTAACTTCCTCTCCCCAGTCTCTAGCCTTGATCTGAACTAGAGCCGAGCACGCCAGCCCTCTCCGTGGTAACCATTGTCCACATCACAGTGGCCAGGTAATCTCAATAGCTTTCTCAGCTGTGTGGTATATGTTCCATGCTCTAAATCGATCAGTGAAGCTCACACCATTTACTATTTGAACTCTACCACTGTATGTTGCTGGGAACTAGGTGTAAAATTCACTCAAAAATAGGATGTCAGGTTTTTGGTTCCCAGACTTAGTGCAGAAAGCTGAAACCAGGTTTTAGTGTGTTGAGCTCAACTTTAGAGCTCTATTGTGCCCAGTCTATTTGGTTTTGGGCCAAAGTTCTGTAGCAAGTTTGAAGACCATAGTAAGATGAACAAAATTACTAATGGGAGATGGGCTTGGTGCTACAAAATTGGAAGTAAAACATGTCCAAATATTCTCTGTCAGACATAATAAATGCTGATTCAGAACACAAAATGGGGTTGCAGTGGTTTTGGCTCTATTTTGGTGCTTCAAAAAAATTGTTCTGAATGTTTTCGACCTAGGTGTGCTATACCAAAGTAGTAGAGCTATATCTAAGGAATAACTTTGGTAATGTGAGCTTGGTATGTTGCTGTGTAAAAGTTGGAGAAAAGGTTGGCTAAAGTTGGACTGTCAGGCTGGACACAACTAAATTTTTTTATTCAGTTCTGTGAACTGAATTGCAGCAGTATGCCTAGTTTGGAATTCATTTGTGGCTGATTCATGGGGTTTGGATTAAGGGTTCCATAGCAAAGTTGTAGACCATAGTAAAGTGAACAAGTTTGATAAAGTGAGATGGACCTGGTTCTACATAAATTTGGGAGTAAAAGTGGCCAAAAGTTTGACTGTCAGGTGGTTGGTGACTTAGTCTATTCAGAACTGAAAGTCTGAAATCAGTAATTTTAGTGCAGTTTTGGAGCTGTGTAGTGCCTGTTCCAGGTGGCTTTGAACCAAAGTTTCTGCAGCAAGTTTGAAGAACATGGGTTAGAGAACAACATCCTTTAAGTGAGTTGGGGTTGACCCCACACACAAAGTGGTGTAAAGACTGCCCAAAGATGGACTTTCAGTTGCAGAGACTGAATTTCATTCAGCTGCCTGAAAACTGAATTTGCAATGTGTATTTTCAGTCTTGGAGTGTTATACCAAAGTGGAAGAGCAATACTTAGGGAATAGATTTGGTTAAGTAAGTGGGGTCTCTTGTCATGTGAGTTTATGAGATAAAAGGCATTGAACAGAGGGGAGAGGAATGGAGCAATGGAAGATGAATTCAGAGAACTGAAAGCAGGTTCAGTGAATTGTGGCTGATTCTTGGACACTATAACTTGTAGTACATGCAGTTTGGATCCTTGCTTAGGGCATAAATGAAGTGCTTGGTTGGTTATGGAGGCAAGGTTTCCTAGTTTAGTTGGTGAATTGAGTTGTGATATTAGAGTATTTAGCTCTCTTAAGGTTTTGTTAGTTTTTGTGTGCACCTTTAGAGAGGTGCAAGTCTTGCGATGCTTCTTAGTATTTTCTTTTCAAGTTGCATAAGCATAAACATCCATGATCATGTCATTTCATATAGAACTCCTACCAGAAGGAGTGAAGATTCAACCTGAAGTGGTGACTGAAGAGGAATCTACTCCAGTGGCTGCTGATCAAGTGGAGGATCCATCTAACTGGGGTTTAATAGAGGGATCGAGTACCTCTTCACTGCAATAAGGCAAGCCCCGGTGCATTTACCCCTTCCTTGTATTTTTAAAAAGATTTTTATACACTTTAAGTCTAGTGAAATGTGCATTAAATTTATAGGAGTTGCTTGAAAACTATTGGATGCATTGCCTACCTAGATATCCATACCTTTATAGATACTTATGATGAAGTATCAAAATATGATTTACAAAAATGCTTAGCCCTGCTTAGATCTTGTGGATAGAGGTTGTCTTTTGCAATAATGCCTAGCTCAGGGGTTATCCTGAGGAAGGATGGCTTCTACCTACAAGAATATATTCATTGGGAGCATGGTGAGATCTTACTGCAAAGTTCCCTATAATGCTCTTTTCATCCTAAGGAACACAAAACAATCCTAAGGGTGGAAGTACTTAACTCGAGACTTGGGTTAGGAACAGGTGATGCTCCACCCAGGTTAATTAAGGATTGGATGCGTATGTAGGCCTGTATGATCAAGGACTATCTTAACTAGCCACATGCCCTGGATATGGGACAGGGTAAGCTTGAACCCGGCTATTCCATACATGAAAAGACAATCACGCACTGGGAGTGGAGAGATGGCGAGAGTGGCACGTACCCTCCTGGCAAAGGACCGCCTAAAAGGGGTGGTGTGCTCTCGGGTGG
This sequence comes from Zea mays, assembly GCF_902167145.1. Taxonomy (NCBI): domain Eukaryota; kingdom Viridiplantae; phylum Streptophyta; class Magnoliopsida; order Poales; family Poaceae; genus Zea; species Zea mays. The sequence goes on along the minus strand of NC_050099.1, from coordinate 17,752,919 downwards.
CGCGGACCTGTTCATGCAGTGGAGGATCCGCGAGAATGGTAGACATATGCAAGAGTTACGAGAAATATATGTCGTGTGGTTAGAGATCCTCAGATGAGTAAATCGATTCGGATCGCCGTTATATCCCCGGAGAGTGGAGACTTGATATCCGACCTACAACCTAAGTCAGAATGTAAACATTATGAATAAAAATGATGTTGTATTGATGAGATGGTGAAATTAGACTAGATGCAACCAGACTCTATTAATATTTAATCTGGCGTTAAAATATTAAAAGGACTTACTTTAGTAAGCTATTTCTGCAAAAAGTATCTAAGTTGATTCTTGCTAAAGCCTTTTCCTTGATTCCTATTTAACCAGCATATCCTTGAGAGTCATTTTTTCTTAGTCGGGTAAGACTTGCGAAAGTACACTCCGTACTCAGGGTTTTCGAACCCATGTTGTTGTAGGTGATGAGGAGTACTCTAGTTGTTCCTGTGGCTGGAAGGCGTTTCCAGTTCTGGAGGAGGATTAGTTAGGATTGTGTATAAGCTTTGGAGGGTTCCTACCTTCCTGCTATTGTAATAAGTTATGCACTTTGAGTATATCAGGACTTGTAATAAATGTAACTCTTCCTATGCAATAAACTTCAGTTTTAGAAATGAAAAGAATCTTTTATAAAGTCTTCCGCTCTTATCTCCGAAGTGTGTGTGTATCGAATGTGATTACTGTAATATGCATGTATGGTGGGAGATCCTTGGGATGATGAGTTCAAGTTGTTGAACTCGTGATAGCCTTGTTAAGTTACCTGGTACACGCGCATAGCCATCTGAGGCCATCAAGGCAGGGATTGGTGCACGTGGGTGTCGGGGACCATAATTAGGGGTACCCTCAAGGCGCCTAATTCTCAGCTGGTAACCCCCATCAGCATAAAGCTGCAAAGGCCTGATGGGTGCGATTAAGTCAGGAATCAGTCCATACGAGTGACTCGATCACGCTTCGCCCGAGCCTAGCCTCGGACAAGGGCAGCCGACCTCGAGGGACTTCCGTCTCGCCCGAGGCCCCCCTTTAACGGCGGACACATCTCCGGCTCGCCCGAGGCCTTGGCTTCGCTAAGAAGCAACCCTGACTAAATCGCCGCACCGACTGACCGAGTTGCAGGAGCATTTAACGCAAAGGTGGTCTGACACCTTTATCCTGACGCGCGCCCCCCGGCAGAGCCGAAGTGACCGCCGTCACTCCGTCGCTCCACTGACCGGTCTGACAGAAGGACAGCGCCGCCTGCGCTACTCCGACTGCAGTGCCACTCGACAGAGTGAGTCTGACAGGCAGTCGGGCCTTGCCAAAGGCGCCATAGGAAACTCCGCTCCGCCCAACCCAGGGCTCGGACTCGGGCTAAGCCCCGGAAGACGGCGAACTCCGCTCCGCCCGACCCAGGGCTCGGACTCGGGCTAAGACCCGGAAGACGGCGAACTCCGCTCCGCCCGACCCCAGGGCTCGGACTCGGGCTAAGCCCCGGAAGACGGTGAACTCCGCTCCGCCCGACCCAGGGCTCGGACTCGGGCTAAGACCCGGAAGACGGCGAACTCCGCTCCGCCCGACCCCAGGGCTCGGACTCGGGCTAAGACCCGGAAGACGGCGAACTCCGCTCCGCCCGACCCTAGGGCTCGGACTCGGGCTAAGGCCCGGAAGACGGCGAACTCCGCTCCGCCCGACCCGGGGCTCGGACTCGGGCTCAGCCCCAGAAGACGACGAACTCCGCTTCGCCCGACCCCAGGGCTCGGACTCCGCCCTGGCCTCTGCCGAACGATCTCCGCCTCGCCCGACCCGGGGGCTCGGGCTCGGCCTCGGCCACGGAAGACAGACTCGACCTCGGCTTCGGAGGAGCCCCCTCGTCGCCCGACCTAGGGCACAAGCCCGCCACGTCAACGGGAAGCGCCATCATCATCCTACCCCGAGCCGACTCGGGTCACGGAGAACAAGACCGGTGTCCCATCTGGCTAGCTCCGCCAGATGGGCAATGATGGCGCCCCACAAGCTCTGTGACGACGGCGGCTCTCAGCTCTCTTACGGAAGCAAGGGGACGTCAGCAAGGACTCGACCGCTCCGACAGCTGTCCCTCCGCCAGGCTCCGTTGCTCCTCCGACAGCCACGACATCACGCCAGCAGGGTGCCAAGATCTCTCCGGCTGCCACATTGGCATGTACTTAGGGCGCTAGCTCTCCCTCCGCTAGACACGTAGCACTCTGCTACACCCCCATTGTACACCTGGATCCTCTCCTTACGCCTATAAAAGGAAGGACCAGGGCCTTCTTAGAGAAGGTTGGCCGCGCGGGGACGAGGACGGGACATGCGCTCTCTTGGGGCCGCTCGCTTCCCTCACCCGCGTGGACGCTTGTAACCCCCTACTGCAAGCGCACCCGACCTGGGCGCGGGACGAACACGAAGGCCGCGGGATTTCCACCTCTCTCACGCCCGTCTCCGGCCACCTCGCTTCTCCCCCCTTCGCGCTCGCCCACGCGCTCGACCCATCTGGGCTGGGGCACGCGGCACACTCACTCGTCGGCTCGGGGACCCCCCGGTCTCGAAACGTCGACAGTTGGCGCGCCAGGTAGGGGCCTGCTGCGTGCTGACGAACAGCTTCCCGTCAAGCTCCAGATGGGCAGTCTCCAGCAACCTCTCCGGCCCGGGACGGTGCTCCGTTTCGGGAGTCTTGAGTTCATGTCCTTCGACGGTGGCTACGACATGATACTCCTTCCACCGCCGCGCGACGACGACAATGGCGGCCGTCATCCCGCCCGCCGGCGGCGGAACCGACGACATCTTCCCCGCGCGGTGGAAGAACAACATTCGAGCTCGCCCCGTCCTCTCCCCCGCCAACGGAGGAGGAGGCGGGGCAACCAAGGCCAAGCGGGAGGCCGCGCTTCGCCGGCTGTCGAGCGAATCGACGTCCCCAGCGCCCCGACGGAAGGCACGCCGGGCGTCGACCTCGCGTTCGAGACGAAGGCGAGCGCCGTCCCCCCGCGACACGCCAATCCCGAGCAAGTGGACGACGCCGGCGCACTCGCGGAGAGCTTGCAGGACGTCGCCCTTGTACCTGAGATGACGGTGCAACCAGTCCCCGATGTGACTACGTCGCTCCGCGTCGACCAAAAGGTACTGACTAATTCCCATCCTACGTCATTTCGACTCGGCCTCAACCCGCCTAGCGACCTCGCTTTGGCGGGCGCTCTCATTGAGGCGAGTGCAACCCCACTGGGGTTTCGTATGCGGTCGCCTTGGGACCGATTGACGGACGTCTCGACCTACGGGCCCTCTGGGTCCGAGGAAGATGATGATCCCAGCATCTGTTGGGATTTCTCCGGATTTGGCAACCCCAGTGCCATGCGGGACTTCATGACCGCATGTGACTACTGCCTCTCCGACTGTTCCGACGGAAGCCGCAGCCTTGACGACGAGGACTGCGGCCCAAGCCACGAATGTTTCCACGTCGAGCTAGGGGATCCCTCCGAAGGCAACCATCTTGGCATGCCGGAGGACGGTGATTTTCCTAGGCCGGTGCCTCGCGCCGACATCCCGCGGGAGCTAGCTGTGGTCCCCGTTCCGGCGGGGGGTCACGACCCACAGCTCGAGCAAGTCCGCGGGGCGCAGGCCAGGCTCGACGAGGGAACAGGGGCGCTTGAGACGATCCGCCGGGACGTCGGGCAGGTATGGGCGGGCCAACCCCCGGCCGGAGAAATATGTCACCTGCCCCAAGGTCTCCAACACCGCGTCGCCAACGACGTCAGGATCAGACCACCACCCGCATCCAGTGGGGTTGGTCAGAACCTGGCAGCCGCAGCGATGCTCCTCCGCGCGATGCCGGAGCCATAAACCACCGAGGGTCGGCGAATCCAGGGAGAGCTCAAGAATCTCCTGGAAGGCGCCGCGGTCCGACGGGCCGAGAGCACTGCCTCCCGAAGGCAGGGATACCCCTCGGAACCTCACGCCGCGACTTCCCGATTCATGCGGGAAGCCTCGGTCTACACCGGGCGCACGCGCAACACCGCGCCTGCGGCCCCGGGCCACCTCGGCAACGAGCACCACCGTCGCGACCGTCGGGCCCACCTCGATGAAAGGGTGCGCCGAGGCTACCACCCCAGGCGTGGGGGGCGCTACGACAGCGGGGAGGATCGGAGTCCCTCGCCCGAACCACCCGGTCCGCAGGCCTTCAGTCGGGCCATCCGACGGGCGCCGTTCCCGACCCGGTTCCGACCCCCGGCTACTATCACAAAGTACTCGGGGGAAACGAGGCCGGAACTGTGGCTCGCGGACTACCGCCTGGCCTGCCAACTGGGTGGAACGGACGACGACAACCTCATCATCCGCAACCTCCCCCTGTTCCTCTCCGACACTGCTCGCGCCTGGTTGGAGCACCTGCCTCCGGGACAGATCTCCAACTGGGACGACCTGGTCCAAGCCTTCGCCGGCAATTTCCAGGGCACGTACGTGCGCCCCGGGAATTCCTGGGACCTCCGGAGCTGCCGGCAACAGCCGGGAGAGTCTCTCCGGGACTACATCCGGCGATTCTCGAAGCAGCGCACCGAGCTGCCCAACATCACCGACTCGGATGTCATCGGCGCGTTCCTTGCCGGCACCACCTGCCGCGACCTGGTGAGTAAGTTGGGTCGCAAGACCCCCACCAGGGCAAGCGAGCTGATGGACATCGCCACCAAGTTCGCCTCTGGCCAGGAGGCGGTCGAGGCTATCTTCCGAAAGGACAAGCAGCCCCAGGGCCGCCCATCGGAAGAGGCTCCCGAGGCGTCTACTCCGCGCGGTGCCAAGAAGAAAGGCAAGAAGAAGTCGCAATCGAAACGCGACGCCACCGACGCGGACCTTGTCGCCGCCGTCGAGTACAAGAACCCTCGGAAGCCCCCCGGAGGTGCTAACCTCTTCGACAAGATGCTCAAGGAGTCGTGCCCCTACCATCAGGGGCCCGTCAAGCACACTCTCGAGGAGTGCGTCATGCTTCGACGCCACTTCCACAGGGCCGGGCCACCCGCAGAGGGTGGCAGGGCCCGTGACGACGACAAGAGCGAAGATCACCAAGCAGGAGAGTACCCCGAGGTCCGCGACTGCTTCATGATCTACGGTGGGCATACGGCGAATGCCTCGGCTCGGCATCGCAAGCAAGAGCGCCGGGAGGTCTGCTCGGTGAAGGTGGCGGCGCCAGTCTACCTAGACTGGTCCGACAAGCCCATCACCTTCGACCAAGCTGACCACCCCGACCACGTGCCGAGCCCGGGAAAGTACCCGCTCGTCGTCGACCCCGTCATCGGCGACGTCAGGCTCACCAAGGTCCTGATGGACGGGGGCAGCTGCCTCAACATCATCTACGCCGAGACCCTCAGGCTCCTGCGCGTTGATGTGTCCTCCGTCCGGGCAGGCGCTGCGCCGTTCCACGGGATCATCCCTGGGAAGCGCGTCCAGCCCCTCGGACGACTCGACCTTCCCGTCTGCTTCGGAACGCCCTCCAACTTCCGAAGGGAGACCTTGACGTTCGAGGTGGTCGGGTTCCGAGGAACCTACCACGCGGTACTGGGGAGGCCATGCTACGCGAAGTTCATGGCCGTCCCCAACTACACCTACCTGGAGCTCAAGATGTCGGGCCCCAACGGGGTCATCACCGTCGGCCCCACGTACAAACACGCGTTCGAATGCGACGTGGAGTGCGTGGAGTACGCCGAGGCCCTCATCGCCGACCTGGAGAACCTCTCCAAAGAGGTGCCAGACGTGAAGCGTCATGCCGGCAACTTCGAGCCAGCGGAGACGGTTAAGGCCGTCCCTCTCGACCCCAGTGGCGACACCTCCAAGCAGATCCGGATTGGTTCCGGGCTCGACCCCAAATAGGAAGCAGTGCTCGTCGACTTTCTCCGCGCAAACGCCGACGTCTTTGCGTGGAGTCCCTCGGACATGCCCGGCATACCGAGGGATGTCGCCGAGCACTCGCTGGATATTCGGGCCGGAGCCCGACCCGTCAGGCAGCCTCTGCGCCGATTCGACGAGGAGAAGCGCAGAGTGATAGGCGAGGAGATCCACAAGCTAATGGCAGCAGGGTTCATCAAAGAGGTATTCCATCCCGAATGGCTTGCCAACCCTGTGCTTGTGAGGAAGAAAGGGGGGAAATGGCGGATGTGTGTAGACTACACTGGTCTCAACAAAGCATGTCCGAAGGTTCCCTACCCTCTGCCTCGCATCGATCAAATCGTGGATTCCACCGCTGGGTGCGAAACCCTGTCCTTCCTCGATGCCTACTCAGGGTATCACTAGATCCGGATGAATGAGTCCGACCAACTCGCGACTTCTTTCATCACACCGTTCGGCATGTACTGCTATGTCACCATGCCGTTCGGTTTGAGGAATGCGGGCGCGACGTACCAGCGGTGCATGAACCATGTGTTCGGCGAACACATCGGTCGCACAGTCGAGGCCTACGTCGATGACATCGTAGTCAAGACAAGGAAGGCTTCCGACCTCCTCTCCGACCTTGAAGTGACATTCCGATGTCTCAAGGCGAAAGGAGTCAAGCTCAACCCTGAGAAATGTGTCTTCGGGGTGCCCCGGGGCATGCTCCTGGGGTTCATCGTCTCCGAGCGAGGCATCGAAGCCAACCCGGAAAAGATCGCAGCTATCACCAGCATGGGACCCATCAAGGACTTAAAAGGCGTACAGAGGGTCATGGGATGTCTCGCGGCCCTGAGCCGCTTCATCTCACGCCTCGGCGAAAGAGGTTTGCCTCTGTACCGCCTCTTAAGGAAGACCGAGTGTTTCGCTTGGACCCCTGAGGCCGAGGAAGCCCTCGGGAACCTGAAGGCGCTCCTTACAAAGGCGCCTGTCTTGGTGCCCCCAGCTGATGGAGAAGCCCTCTTGGTCTACATCGCCGCTACCACTCAGGTGGTTAGCGCCGCGATTGTGGTCGAGAGGCAAGAGGAAGGGCATGCACTGCCCGTTCAGAGGCCAGTCTACTTCGTCAGCGAGGTACTGTCCGAGACCAAGATCCGCTACCCACAAGTTCAGAAGCTGCTGTATGCTGTGATCCTGACGAGGCGGAAGTTACGACACTACTTCGAGTCTCATCCGGTAACTGTGGTGTCATCCTTCCCCCTGGGGGAGATCATCCAGTGCCGAGAGGCCTCGGGCAGGATCGCAAGGTGGGCGGTGGAAATCATGGGCGAAACAATCTCGTTCGCCCCTCAGAAGGCCATCAAGTCCCAGGTGTTGGCGGACTTCGTGGCCGAATGGGTCGACACCCAGCTGCCGACGGCTCCGATCCAACCGGAGCTCTGGACCATGTTTTTCGACGGGTCGCTGATGAAGACGGGAGCCGGCGCGGGCCTGCTCTTCAACTCGCCCCTCGGGAAGCACCTACGCTACGTGCTACGCCTCCATTTCCCGGCGTCCAACAATGTGGCTGAGTACGAGGCTCTGGTCAACGGGTTGCGGATCGCCATCGAGCTAGGGGTCAGACGCCTCGACGCCCGCGGTGACTCGCAGCTCGTCATCGACCAAGTCATGAAGAACTCCCACTGTCGCGACCCGAAGATGGAGGCCTACTGCGATGAGGTTCGGCGCCTGGAAGACAAGTTCTTCGGGCTCGAGCTTAACCACATCGCTCGGCGCTACAACGAGACTGCGGACGACCTGGCTAAAATAGCCTCGGGGCGAACGACGGTCCCCCCGGACGTCTTCTCCCAGGATCTGCATCAACCCTCCGTCAAGATCGACGACGCGCCCGAGCCCGAGGCACCCTCGGCTCAGCCCGAGGCGCCCTCGGCTCGGCCCGAGGCGTCCTCGGTTCAGCCCGAGGTACCCTCGGCCCCCGAAGCCGAGGCACTGCACGTCGAGGAGGAGCAGAACAGGGCCACGCCTGATCGAAATTGGCAGACCCCGTACCTGCAATATCTCCGCCAAGGAGAGCTACCCCTCGACCAAGCCGAGGCCCGGCAGGTAGCGCGACGCGCCAAGTCATTCGTCTTGCTGGGCGATGAGGAGGAGCTCTACCACCGGAGCCCCTCGGGCATCCTCCAGCGATGCATCTCCATCGCCAAAGGTCAGGAACTCCTGCAAGAAATACACTCGGGGGCTTGCAGCCATCATGCAGTGCCTCGAGCCCTTGTCGGGAATGCTTTCCGGCAAGGCTTCTACTGGCCAACGGCGGTGGCTGACGCCACTAGCATTGTCCGCACCTGCGAAGGGTGCCAATTCTATGCGAAGCAGACCCACCTGCCCGCTCAGGCTCTGCAGACGATACCCATCACCTGGCCCTTTGCTGTATGGGGTCTGAACCTCATCGGTCCCTTGCAGAAGGCGCCCGGGGGCTACACGCACCTGCTGGTCGCCATCGACAAATTCTCCAAGTGGATCGAGGTCCGACCCCTGAACAGCATCAGGTTCGAGCGGGCGGTGGCGTTCTTCACCAACATCATCCATCGCTTCGGGGTCCCAAACTCCATCATCACCGACAACGGTACCCAGTTCACCGGCAAAAAATTCTTGGATTTTTGCGAGGATCACCACATCCGGGTGGACTGGGCCGCCGTGGCTCATCCCATGTCGAATGGGCAAGTAGAGCGTGCCAACGGCATGATTCTACAAGGGCTCAAGCCTCGGATTTACAACGGCTTCAACAAGTTCGGCAAGCGATGGATGAAGGAGCTCCCCTCGGTGGTCTGGAGCCTGAGGACGACGCCGAGCCGAGCCACGGGTTTCACGCCTTTCTTCCTGGTCTACGGGGCCGAGGTCATCTTGCCCACTGACCTGGAATACGGCTCCCCGAGGACGAGGGCCTACACCGATCAAAGCAACCAAGCTAGCCGAGAAGAATCGCTGGACCAGCTGGAAGAGGCTCGGGACAAGGCCTTACTACACTCGGCGCGGTACCAGCAGTCCCTGCGACGCTACCACGCCCGAGGGGTCCGGCCCCGAGACCTCCAGGTGGGCGACCTGGTGCTTCGGCTGCGGCAAGACGCCCGAGGGAGCCACAAACTCACGCCCCCCTGGGAGGGGCCATTCGTCATCGCCAAAGTTCTGAAGCCCGGAACATACAAGCTGGCCAACAATCAAGGCGAGATCTACGGCAACGCTTGGAACATCAAACAGCTACGTCGCTTCTACCCTTAAGATGTTTTCAAGTTGTTCATATACCTCGCAAAGTTTAGTCATCAAGGAAGGGTCGGCCTCGCCTCGGCAAAGCCCGACCCTCCCTCGGGGGCTAAAAGGGGGGAGACCCCCTCTGCGTCGAAATTTTCCTCGAAAAAGGATCTCTTTTTAGCAGAATTTCTTTCGTGCTTTTCGACTACTTCGAAAAGCGGATCCTGGAAACGACGGAGTACACGTAAGCAGCCAAGGCTGACCGAGCCGAGGGACTCCTACGCCTCCGGGATACGGATACCTCACTCATCATCTTCTGCGATAAGTAACTCGCGTTCGGATAAAGTGATTCCGCGGACCGAAAAGTCTTCACGTTCGGAAGCTCTTCTGCCGAGGCGGTCCTTCAAGCCTTCTCGACTGAATCGGTGACAGGGCCTCATGGACGGGCGAAAGTACGCGTAAGCGGCAAGGCCGACCGAGCCGAGGGACTCCCACGCCTCTGGGATACGGATACCTCACTCATCACCTTCCGCGAGAAGCAGCTCTCGCCCACGCAAACATCCCTGTTACCGACGGAAAGTTCAGATGCTCGAAATAAGAGGAAAGGAGACGCGGCTTTACAACGCAGCGAGGGTGTGATTTCTGGCCTCGGCGACCGCAGAAGGCACACGCTACAAGACAATCTGATCCTGCAGGCTCGGGTCTTCACGCTAAAGGGGGCTGTAGCACCCTCGGCATCGACGACGCCTTCAGCGAGGTCCGACCCAGCCTCGGACGGTGACGCGGCCCCAGGGACTTCTCCGGGAATCCGGCCCGAGCAGGCGGCTCGGCCGGTTACCCCTGGGGCCTCGGCCAACCATCTTCCAAGGGCGCCAGCCCGACCCGAGGCCTCGGCTAATCGACTCCGGCGTCGGCCCCGCTGACGGGCAACCCGGCTAGGCTCCGGCCAACCAGGTCCCCATTTTCGAGCCAACTCCGCCTCTGTTCATACTGATATCGCTACCCCTGGCCTCGGCTCATCAAAGAGCGGCCAAGGGGTCCCTTTAACTAAGCTAGAGGAGCCCCAGACAACAAGGCCGATCGAGCCGAGGGACTCCTACGCCTCCGGGATACGGATACCTCACTCGTCACCTTGACACGGGGCGACTCATGCTTGGTGAAGCGGTTCAGATAATCGACAGGCGAGACTTAGTGCTCGAAAATGAAGAAAAAACACGGCTCCGTGCCGAAATTACATACATGTTCAGGCCTCGACAGCCACAATGAACAAAAACACTGGCATTCGAAGTGCCATTACAAATGGAACTCCGGTTCCCCCTCCGCAGGTACGAACAACCCCACTCCGAGGGGGAAGGCCTGCGGAGCAACGGAAGGCCGACAAACGGCGCGCCGTCACCTGCTCCAGCAGCGGCGACGACGACGACTTCTGCTCCGGGGGGTCGAACAGCGGCAGCACTGACCTCAGGGCGGGTGCTGCTGCCAGGAGGCCCCCGCCCATGCCGAAACTCGTAAGGCAAGGACGGGCAGAAGGCCGTAGAGTTGGAGGTCAGCCCGTGGCCGGCCCTGGCTATCACGCCGGCGGAAGAACCTCTTCCAGCTGCCGTGGCGGACGCCGGCGCCGCGAGCGGCTCCGAAGCCACTCGCGTCCGAAAGCCGGGCACGCTGCAGCTGCCAGCGCCACGGACAACAACCGCTCCTCCCCCCATCACTGAGTGAAGGAGCGGGCCACCGCCCACGCAGGGGCCGACTCCAACTCGGCACACTCCCCTCCCCAGCCTTGGTGATGAAAATCCTTGAGGCCGAGGGAGGGGCAGGGGCCGCAGCCCGGCTCGCTTTCCCCCACCATCAAGCCAGAGGTCACCATCTTGGGTGACCGCCGGTGGAGGGGTGCGACCGGGCTGCATGATGAAAATCCTTGAAGCCGAACGATGGCTGAAAGGTACCAACTCCCACGGAGTTGCGTTCCTCCAACGAGGAGGCGGAAAGACGGCGGATACCCCCCATCCGGGGGCTTGGAAGATGGAAAGACACGACGCATAAGGGAGGAAGAAGACATGGTTGCCTTCCGAAAGGGGTCGCCCTCCTTTTAAAGGCAACTCTCCCTACGAGCGCCCCCAAACGCCACGGGCCGAGTCTTCTCGAACACGCTCCAAGGCCCTCCCCTGTGGCTCGGGGGCTGGGTCCCGCATGTCATGCAAACCGGCTCAGAGCAGAAGAAGCCAAACCGCCGCGCGTGGTGCACACAACCGCCCAGCGGTTACAAGCGACCCCCCCACTTTTGCCCAGACCAACGGGCGGAAGGGGCGGGCAGCCATGCAGGCGGCATGCAACCGCGCCAGGTGGACGCGCTTCTCCGACTTCTGACACGCCAGCTTGGAGGCCCAGGCCCACGCGTCACGCAACCAGCGCGCCAGTTGCTGCATGCAAGCAACCGCACCGCCACTTGTGCCACCGTCGCACCTCTTCGGTTGCGGAACCTATGCCGCGACTCGAGGCGACCCAGCGCATGACCCAACAGCGCCAGCCTGGCGCGACGGTCAATGCGGCCGAAAGTGGGCCAGCAGTAATGACGGTGGCAGGCGGGCGGGAGCAGCAGTCACGTCGTCAGCCAAGCTCACGTCCCATCCAGGGACAGCAAGAGAGCCTCCTCCCACGGCGTGAAGACGGTGCGCCCGTGATCCGTTCCTCGAACGGCTCGCGCACGCGCAACGGCCGCCCCGCCAACCACTCGCCCCGTCGCATTAACTCCGCGGCGGGACAGGCGGCGCCTCTGGCAGGAGAAGCGGGCGACGCTTCGCCTTCGCCGTAATAACCGCGCCAAAAAAGGTACGCCGCGTCATTCGATTTCGTATCCTTTTCCTTTTTCCTCTTTCTCTATCTCTTGCAACAGGAGCCGGGAAAGGGGGATACCCCGAAAAGGATCCTTCTCTGTGAAGGAACCGGGCTCCGAGCCCCCCCTACTGATCAGAGGTTCGAAGGCTGGCCCTCCGAAGGGTTCAACAGTCGCCTCAGATCGCGTGGGCCCGACACCCACTACTGGTCAGGGGTTCGAAGGCCGGCCCCCCGAAGGGCTCCATGGCCGCCTCAGGCTACTCGGGCTCCGCGCCCATTACTGATCAGGGCTTCGAAGGCTGGCCCCCGAAGGGTTCACAGTCGCCTCAGACGCCGAGCGAGGGATGACCAGGGGTACGTTCGATACATAACCGAGGCTCGGGCTGCGCTCCCGAGGTACCCTAGGACATTTCCGAGACCAGCGAGAACGATCTTGTAACGGAATCCCATCGGAGGGAGGCATCGAGCCCTCGGACCCAGTCGCCAGGGGACCGGGTCCGGCAGATCACCCGCAGGTACTTTTGGGCGTGCCTCTAGGCCCCTAGCCGACCCCCAACGAACGGGGCACGGACGTCCACTCGGATTACCCGCTTGCAGCTCACCGGAGACACCATGTTCGGTGCCCATCGAGGGTAACATGGCGCTCTCCCCCCTCCTCCTTGCGGAAAGGCGACGCAGGGGCGTATGTAAAAAAGCCGAGTCTGTCCCTGATCGTCCTCTCGCCCTGGGCGGAGGCTCGGGGGCTGCTCTCGCAAACCCGGCTCCGGCCAAACCGTTGACAGCGTCAACATACCAGCCCGAGAGCTTGGGCCCCGACCGTGCACCCGGGCTACGGCCAGTTCGCATGAGGGAACAACCAGACCAGCCGAATCATTACGCAAGGCATTAAGACCTCGAAGGAGTGAAACCACTCCTCCGAGGCCTCGGGGGCTACACCCGGCGGGTGCGCTCGCGCGCACCCACCGGAACAAAATGCAACCGAGAAAGGCTGGTCCCCTTGCAAAAAAGTGCGACGAAAGCCTCCAAGCGAGTGCTAACACTCCCTTCGAGGCTCGGGGGCTACTGTCGGGGACCATAATTAGGGGTACCCTCAAGGCGCCTAATTCTCAGCTGGTAACCCCCATCAGCATAAAGCTGCAAAGGCCTGATGGGTGCGATTAAGTCAGGAATCAGTCCATACGAGTGACTCGATCACGCTTCGCCCGAGCCTAGCCTCGGACAAGGGCAGCCGACCTCGAGGGACTTCCGTCTCGCCCGAGGCCCCCCTTTAACGGCGGACACATCTCCGGCTCGCCCGAGGCCTTGGCTTCGCTAAGAAGCAACCCTGACTAAATCGCCGCACCGACTGACCGAGTTGCAGGAGCATTTAACGCAAAGGTGGTCTGACACCTTTATCCTGACGCGCGCCCCCCGGCAGAGCCGAAGTGACCGCCGTCACTCCGTCGCTCCACTGACCGGTCTGACAGAAGGACAGCGCCGCCTGCGCCACTCCGACTGCAGTACCACTCGACAGAGTGAGTCTGACAGGCAGTCGGGCCTTGCCAAAGGCGCCATAGGAAACTCCGCTCCACCCAACCCAGGGCTCGGACTCGAGCTAAGCCCCGGAAGACGGCGAACTCCGCTCCGCCCGACCCAGGGCTCGGACTCGGGCTAAGACCCGGAAGACGGCGAACTCCGCTCCGCCCGACCCCAGGGCTCGGACTCGGGCTAAGCCCCGGAAGACGGCGAACTCCGCTCCGCCCGACCCAGGGCTCGGACTCGGGCTAAGACCCGGAAGACGGCGAACTCCGCTCCGCCCGACCCCAGGGCTCGGACTCGGTCCAAGACCCGGAAGACGGCGAACTCTGCTCCGCCCGACCCCAGGGCTCGGACTCGGGCTAAGGCCCGGAAGACGGCGAACTCCGCTCCGCCCGACCCAGGGCTCGGACTCGGGCTCAGCCCCAGAAGACGACGAACTCCGCTTCGCCCGACCCCAGGGCTCGGACTCCGCCCTGGCCTCTGCCGAACGATCTCCGCCTCGCCCGACCCGGGGGCTCGGGCTCGGCCTCGGCCACGGAAGACAGACTCGACCTCGGCTTCGGAGGAGCCCCCTCGTCGCTCGACCTAGGGCACAAGCCCGCCACGTCAACGGGAAGCGCCATCATCATCCTACCCCGAGCCGACTCGGGTCACGGAGAACAAGACCGGTGTCCCATCTGGCTAGCTCCGCCAGATGGGCAATGATGGCGCCCCACAAGCTCTGTGACGACGGCGGCTCTCAGCTCTCTTACGGAAGCAAGGGGACGTCAGCAAGGACTCGACCGCTCCGACAGCTGTCCCTCCGCCAGGCTCCGTTGCTCCTCCGACAGCCACGACATCACGCCAGCAGGGTGCCAAGATCTCTCCGGCTGCCACATTGGCATGTACTTAGGGCGCTAGCTCTCCCTTCGCTAGACACGTAGCACTCTGCTACACCCCCATTGTACACCTGGATCCTCTCCTTACGCCTATAAAAGGAAGGACCAGGGCCTTCTTAGAGAAGGTTGGCCGCGCGGGGACGAGGACGGGACAGGCGCTCTCTTGGGGCCGCTCGCTTCCCTCACCCGCGTGGACGCTTGTAACCCCCTACTGCAAGCGCACCCGACCTGGGCGCGGGACGAACACGAAGGCCGCGGGATTTCCACCTCTCTCACGCCCGTCTCCGGCCACCTCGCTTCTCCCCCCTTCGCGCTCGCCCACGCGCTCGACCCATCTGGGCTGGGGCACGCAGCACACTCACTCGTCGGCTCGGGGACCCCCCGGTCTCGAAACGCCGACAGTGGGCCCGATAACTTGGGAGGGCTGCCACAATTTCCACTTGGCAAGATAGAACTCCCCCTCTCCGTCGGCGCAAACCCCAACACAGGATCAGAGCAGGTGACCTTCGACATAGTCGACATGGTCTATCCATACAATGCCATAATGGTCAGAGGGTCCATCAACAAACTTGAAGCAACAATTCACGGCCTATACTTGTGCATGAAAAACCCAGACCGCCTCAACGCAATAACAATTTATGGGGACTAGCAAACTGTAATAACTAAATATTGGGAGGAATAAAATGTACAGAAAATTGGGAAATATAAAAGGTTTATTTGACTACTTATGAATTTCCTCATTTTTGCATCAAGTATATTAAATAAAGAAAATAGTGCATCATGTTGGAGTTTAATTGTTTGTGCATTTAATAATAATTATAATATTAATAAGAATAAATTAATAATGAGAATTAGGGTTAAACCTAATTTAAAATCTAGAATTTGGAAATAGTATATAAAAGAAAGAGAAGAAAAAGGAAAACCCTATATACAATATGAGGAAAAATATATAAATAAATGTGTCTTTTCATACTGGCATCTTTGATTTGAATATTTAATCTAAAGTACAAATTCACAACAAAGATTTGGATTCAAATTGGGATTCAACAATAAAAGGGAAAGAAAACAGAAAAGAAAAAGAAAAAGAAAAGAAAAACAGAAAACACCACATGGGCCAAATCCCTCGGGTCGGCCCATGTACTCATCCGCGCTCGGCCCAATCAACTGTTTGGCGCCGACACCGTGACCCCACTTGCTAGCCTCACATCACGCAGACCCAACCACGGAAATGTGCGCCGACAGTTGGGGCCCAGTCGCCAGGGACTGTTTTGCGTGCGTTCACGTATGCACTCGCCACTACCGCGTGGTCCCGCGTTGTCAGCCTCGCTTCGCCGTGCGATCTCCGCGCCTTCCTCACACCGACTGACCGGTGGGACCCCGATACTGTAGATCTTCCTCCATCGCAACAGAATCTGATCTTCGCGACCTCCCCCAACTGCTGACCGCGTCCAAGACCGACCCGACTGTGCCCTAGCTATAAAATCGAGCCCCTTGCGACGTCCCCAACCCTCAGACCGAGCCTCCATTGGCATCTGAACGCTAGCACTGCTGAGGCCGTGTACAGTGAGGGAGAGAGCGTCGCCGTCGTCGACCACTCCCTACACCGTCGTCGTGCCCTTGTAGTACTGTCTAGGAGATTCGCCTAATCGTACCGCTCGTGAGTGACCACGTCGGGAGGGCGGGACCTAGCCGTACATCCCTCAATTGCTCGCCAGAGGAGGGTCGTCACCCTGGTTCCGTGCCTCGCCGTGGGCGGGGGGTCTGGGCATCACGATTAGCCGGTAAGTCCGCCTCGCTTAAATCACAGATTCCTAGTCTTCGTGTAGCACCTGTCTGCGTTCGATTTGGAGCACCTGTGCCTTAGTTAGCTGACCTCACCGGAGTTCTCCCCGCGGCTCTGAGCGCGCCACCGTCCCTGGTCGCTCATTCGGGGGGAAACAACTAGAGCCGTCGATTCCAAGGAGAACGGTTTGGATTAGATCCTAGGAGCGCTTCGGGGAAGATCGCGTCTAGTGCGCAATGACAGATCGGACGGATTGGGGTGAACCTTGGTGTTTAGAATCTGGGTGGTCAAATTTGGATCCTGCAGTTGGATTGGCGTTCTGTGTCTGGCGTGATCTACAGCCGTCCAGATCTAATCCAACGGCCAGGGTTTCTGGATACCCCTTCGGTCCCACCACTTTTGTAAAGAGATCCCGGACTTATTTATAATTAACCTGCAGTCCATCACAGGTTTAATCCGAGTCTAGGAAATTTTATGAGTTGGTCCCGGTACTCTTAAGTATTCCTGTGCGCAATCCAGAGAGCTGTTAAATGGCATAAAAGTTATAGAAAAAGAGTTTTGTATTAAAATAATTATAGAAACTTGTTTAATAATAAATCTATTTTAATTCTGTTTTGATCCATTATAGTTACATTAATTTTGTATTAATATTGTCTATCACCGGATAACTTTATTTTGTCATGAAAAACATAGATTAAAATTATTCATTTGGTTTAATCGATATCAACCACTTAATAACTTCAGAAAATCATAACTTGATAAACGTAACTCTAAATTTAGTGATTCTCGAACCTATGATCTCATTACGATGCGTAGAATATTATTATGCAGTATAATCTCATGTTTGGTGTGATGTTAATTTCTCTTATACCATGTTTGTTTGTATTGTTGCGAGTAGACGAGCAAGCCACTGAGGATCTAGGTGTTCAGCAGGTAGTGGAGCTCGCTGAAGGCAAGTAGTGCCCTTGACCACTTTTATTACCAATTAATGTTCTCTGTAATAACTATGGCATGATTAGGCTTAATTTTGATGGGACCCAATAGGTCACCCTAGTCTGCTTTATCTTGTATCTTGATCACCACTGAACTTTTTAGGTAGTCTTGCTATTGCTATATATGGTTTTGGGTATTGAGATAAATTTGACACATGATCATTTTTTTATTATTGTTGATTATTTATTGCTCATGGTAAGATTACTGTGTTAATTGGAACATGGAGAACCACCCGGGAAAACAGTGCTACCACAAGGGTGGAATGGGACACCCTTGGCCAAGTAATTAGGAAAACTAGAAAGAGATTACCTTACCTGAAAGGGGCAAGCGGGGAGGCGTCGCTGCAGAGTATAGGGAGGTTCTCGGGTCAGACAGTCTGGCATTCCGGACGGGGGATTCCTATGCTTCCTTCTTCCTGAACCCATAGCGGGTTTTCTCGAACTAGTGGAACTTTGGAAAGGCCTCGTAGTGCTACCCTATCTCGTCTCCTTGGTAGAGATGAATGGGAAGTCGTGATCCCTTGGCAAATGGGTAACATGACTTGTGGGTAAAGATGTGCAACCTCTACAGAGTGTAAAACTGGTATATCAGTCGTGCTCACGGTTATGAGCGGTCCTGTCGGGGACCATAATTAGGGGTACCCTCAAGACGCCTAATTCTCAGCTGGTAACCCCCATCAGCATAAAGCTGCGAATGCCTGATGGGTACGATTAAGTCAGGGATCAGTCCACATGAGTGACTCGATCACGCTTCACCCGAGCCTAGCCTCGGCCAAGGGCAGCCGACCTCGAGAGACTTCCGTCTCGCCCGAGGCCCCCCTTTTTACGGCGGACACATCACCGGCTCGCCCGAGGCCTTGGCTTCGCTCAGAAGCAACCCTGATTAAATCGCCACACCGACTGACCAAATTGCAGGAGCATTTAACGCAAAGGTGGCCTGACACCTTTATCCTGACACGCGCCCCCCCGGCAGAGCCGAAGTGACCGCCGTCACTCCACCGCTCCACTGACCAGTCTGACAGAAGGACAGCGCCGCCTGCGCCACTCCGACTACGGTGCCACTCGACAGAGTGAGTCTGACAGGCAGTCAGGCCTTGCCAAAGGCGCCACGGCGAACTCCGCTCCACCCGACCCCAGGGCTCGGACTCGGGCTAAGACCCGGAAGACGGCGAACTTCGCTCCGCCCGACCCCAGGGCTCGGACTCGGGCTAAGACCCGGAAGACGACGAACTCCGCTCCGCCCAACCCCAGGGCTCGGACTCGGGCTAAGACCCGGAAGACGGCGAACTCCGCTCCGCCCGACCCCAGGGCTCGGACTCGGGCTAAGACCCGGAAGAGCGCGGGACCGAGGACGGGACAGGCGCTCTCTTGGGGCCGCTCGCTTCCCTCACCCGCGTGGACGCTTGTAACCCCCCTACTGCAAGCGCACCCGACCTGGGCGCGGGAGGAACACGAAGGTCGCGGAACTTCCACCTCTCTCACGCTCGACTCCGGCCACCTCGCCTCTCCCCCCTTCGCGCTCGCCCACGCGCTCGACCCATCTTGGCTGGGGCACGCAACACACTCACTCGTCGGCTTAGGGACCCCCCTGTCTCGAAACGCCGACAGTTGGCGCGCCAGGTAGGGGCCTGCTGCGTGCTGACGAACAGCTCCCCGTCAAGCTCCATATGGGCAGTCTCCAGCAACCTCTCCGGCCCGGGGCGGTGCTTCGTTTCGGGACTCTTGAGTTCATGTCCTTCGACGGCAGCTACGACATGATACTTCTTCCACCACCGCGCGACAACGACAATGGCGGCCGACAACCCGCCCGCCGGCGGCGGAATCGACGACATCTTCCCCGCGTGGTGGAAGAGCAACATTCGAGCTCGCTCCGTTCTCTCCCCCGCCAACGGAGGAGGAGGCGGGGCCATCAAGGCCAAGCGGGAGGCCGTGCTTCGTTGGCCGTCGAGCGAATCGACGCCCCCGACGCCCCGACGGAAGGCACGCCGGACGTCGACCTCGCGTTCAAGACGAAGGCAAGCGCCGTCCCCCCGCGACACGCTGACCCCGAGCAAGAAGACGACGCCGGCGCGCTCGCGGAAAGCCTGCAGTACGTCGCCCTCGTACCTGAGATGGCGGTGCAACCAGCCCCCGATGTGACTACGTCGCTCCTCGTCGACCAAAAGGTACCAACTGACTCCCATCTTACGTCATTTCGACTCGGCCTCAACCCGCCAAACGACCTCGCTTTGGCGGGCGCTCTCATTGAGGCGAGTGCAACCCCACTGGGGTTTCGTATGCGGTCGCCTTGGGACCGACTGACGGACGTCTCGACCTACGGGCCCTCTGGGTCCGAGGAAGATGACGATCCCAGCATCTGTTGGGATTTCTCCGGACTTGGCAACCCCAGTGCCATGCGGGACTTCATGACCGCATGTGACTACTGCCTCTCCGACTGTTCCGACGGAAGCCGCAGCCTTGGCGACGAGAGCTGCGGCCCAAGCCGCGAATGTTTCCACATCGAGCTAGGGGATCCCTCCGAAGGCAACCATCTCGGCATGCCGGAGGACGGTGATCCTCCTAGGCTGGTGCCTCGCGCCGACATCCCACGGGAGCTAGCTGTGGTCCCCGCTCCGGCGGGGGGTTACGACCCACAACTCGAGCAAGTCCGCGAGGCGCAGGCCAGGCTCGACGAGGGAACAGGAGCGCTTGAGCCGATCCGTCGGGACGTCGGGCAGGTATGGGCGGGCCAACCCCTGGCCGGAGAAATACGTCACCTGCCCCAAGGTCTCCAGCACCGCGTCGCCAACGATGTCAGGGTCAGGCCGCCGCCCGCATCCAGCGGGGTTGGTCAGAACCTGGCAGCTGCAGCGATGCTCCTCCGCGCGATGCCGGAGCCATCAACCACCGAGGGTCGGCGAATCCAGGGAGAGCTCAAGAATCTCCTAGAAGGCGCTGCGGCCCGACGGGCCGAGAGCACTGCCTCCCGAAGGCAGGGATATCCCTCGGAACCTCATGCCGCGACTTCCCGATTCATGCGGGAAGCCTCGGTCTACACCGGGCGCACGCGCAACACCGCGCCTGCGGCCCCGGGCCACCTCGGCAACGAGCACCACCGACGCGACCGTCGGGCTCACCTCGACGAAAGGGTGCACCGAGGCTACCACCCCAGGCGTGGGGGGCGCTACGACAGCGGGGAGGATCGGAGTCCCTCGCCCGAACCACCCGGTCCGCAGGCCTTCAGTCGGGCCATCCGACGGGCGCCATTCCCGACCCGGTTCCGACCCCCGACTACTATCACGAAGTACTCGGGGGAAACGAGACCGGAACTGTGGCTCGCGGACTACCGCCTTGCTTGCCAACTGGGTGGGACGGACGACGACAACCTCATCATCCGTAACCTCCCCCTGTTCCTCTCCGACACTGCTCGCGCCTGGTTGGAGCACCTGCCTCCGGGGCAGATCTCCAACTGGGACGACTTGGTCCAAGCCTTCGCTGGCAATTTCCAGGGCACATACGTGCGCCCCGGGAATTCCTGGGACCTTCGAAGCTGCCGGCAACAGCCGGGGGAGTCGCTCCGGGACTACATCCGACGATTCTCGAAGCAGCGCACCGAGCTGCCCAACATCACCGACTCGGATGTCATCGGCGCGTTCCTCGCCGGCACCACTTGCCGCGACCTGGTGAGCAAGCTGGGTCGCAAGACCCCCACCAGGGCGAGCGAGCTGATGGACATCGCCACCAAGTTCGCCTCTGGCCAGGAGGCGGTCGAGGCTATCTTCCGAAAGGACAAGCAGCCCCAGGGCCGCCCATCGGAAGAGGCTCCCGAGGCGTCTGCTCCGCGCGGCGCCAAGAAGAAAGGCAAGAAGAAGTCGCAATCGAAACGCGACGCCGCTGACGCGGACCTTGTCGCCGCCGCCGAGTACAAGAACCCTCGGAAGCCCCTCGGAAGTGCAAACCTCTTCGACAAGATGCTCAAGGAGCCGTGCCCCTACCATCAGGGGCCCGTCAAGCACACCCTCGAGGAGTGCGTTATGCTTCGGCGTCACTTCCACAGGGCCGGGCCACCCGCCGAGGGTGGCAGGGCCCGCGACGACGACAAGAACGAAGATCACCAAGCAGGAGAGTTCCCCGAGGTCCGCGACTGCTTCATGATCTATGGAGGGCATGCGGCGAATGCCTCGGCTCGGCATCGCAAGCAAGAGCGCCGGGAGGTCTGTTCGGTGAAGGTGGCGGCGCCAGTCTATCTAGACTGGTCCGACAAGCCCATCACCTTCGACCAGGCCGACCACCCCGACCATGTGCCGAGCCCGGGGAAATACCCGCTCGTCGTCGACCCCGTTGTCGGCAATGTCCGGCTCACCAAGGTCCTGATGAATGGGGGCAGCTGCCTCAACATCATCTACGCCGAGACCCTCAAGCTCCTGCGTGTCGATCTATCCTCCGTCCGAGCAGGCGCTGCGCCCTTCCACGGGATCATCCCTGGGAAGCGCGTCCAGCCCCTCGGGCGACTTGACCTCCCCGTCTGCTTCGGGACACCCTCCAACTTCCGAAGGGAGACCCTGACGTTCGAGGTGGTCGGGTTCCGAGGAACCTACCACGCCGTATTAGGGAGGCCATGCTATGCGAAGTTCATGGCCATCCCCAACTACACCTACCTGAAGCTCAAGATGCCGGGCCCCAACGGGGTCATCACCGTCGGCCCCACGTACAAACACGCGTTCGAATGCGACGTGGAGTGTGTGGAGTACGCCGAGGCCCTCGCCGAGTCCGAGGCCCTCATCGCCGACCTGGAGAACCTCTCCAAGGAGGTGCCAGACGTGAAGCGCCATGCCGGCAACTTCGAGCCAGCGGAGACGGTTAAGGCCGTCCCTCTTGACCCCAGTGGCGACACCACCAAGCAGATCCAGATCGGTTCCGGGCTCGACCCCAAATAGGAAGCAGTGCTCGTCGACTTTCTCCACGCAAACGCCGACGTCTTTGCGTGGAGTCCCTCGGACATGCCCGGCATACCGAGGGATGTCGCCGAGCACTCGCTGGATATTCGGGCCGGAGCCCGACCCGTCAGGCAGCCTCTGCGCCGATTCGACGAGGAGAAGCGCAGAGTGATTGGCGAAGAGATCCACAAGCTAATGGCAGCAGGGTTCATCAAAGAGGTATTCCATCCCGAATGGCTTGCCAACCCTGTGCTTGTGAGGAAGAAAGGGGGGAAATGGCGGATGTGTGTAGACTACACTGGTCTCAACAAAGCATGTCCGAAGGTTCCCTACCCTCTGCCTCGCATCGATCAAATCGTGGATTCCACCGCTGGGTGCGAAACCCTGTCCTTCCTCGATGCCTACTCAGGGTATCACCAGATCCGGATGAAAGAGTCCGACCAGCTCGCGACTTCTTTCATCACGCCGTTCGACATGTACTGCTATGTCACCATGCCGTTTGGTTTGAGGAATGCGGGCGCAACATACCAGCGGTGCATGAACCATGTGTTCGGCGAACACATCGGTCGCACAGTCGAGGCCTACGTCGATGACATCGTAGTCAAGACAAGGAAGGCTTCCGACCTCCTCTCCGACCTTGAAGTGACATTCCGATGTCTCAAGGCGAAAGGAGTCAAGCTCAATCCTGAGAAGTGTGTCTTCGGGGTGCCCCGAGGCATGCTCCTAGGGTTCATCGTCTCCGAGCGAGGCATTGAAGCCAACCCGGAGAAGATCGCGACCATCACCAGCATGGGACCCATCAAGGACTTAAAAGGTGTACAGAGGGTCATGGGATGCCTCGCGGCCCTGAGCCGCTTCATCTCACGCCTCGGCGAAAGAGGTCTGCCTCTGTACCGCCTCTTAAGGAAGGCCGAGTGTTTCGCTTGGACCCCTGAGGCCGAGGAAGCCCTCGGGAACCTGAAGGCGCTCCTTACAAAGGCGCCTGTCTTGGTGCCCCCAGCTGATGGAGAAGCCCTCTTGGTCTACGTCGCCGCTACCACTCAGGTGGTTAGCGCCGCGATTGTGGTCGAGAGGCAAGAGGAAGGGCATGCATTGCCTGTTCAGAGGCCGGTCTACTTCGTCAGCGAAGTGCTGTCCGAGACCAAGATCCGCTACCCACAAGTTCAAAAGCTGCTGTATGCTGTGATCCTGACAAGGCGGAAGTTACGACACTACTTCGAGTCTCATTCGGTAACTGTGGTGTCATCCTTCCCCCTGGGGGAGATCATCCAGTGCCGAGAGGCCTCGGGCAGGATCGCAAAGTGGGCGGTGGAAATCATGGGCGAAATGATCTCGTTCGCCCCTCGGAAGGCCATCAAGTCCCAGGTGTTGGCGGACTTCGTGGCCGAATGGGTCGACACCCAGTTGCCGACGGCTCCGATCCAACCGGAGCTCTGGACCATGTTTTTCGACGGGTCGTTGATGAAGACAGGAGCCGGCGCGGGCCTGCTCTTCATCTCGCCCCTTGGAAAGCACCTGCGCTACGTGCTGCGCCTCCATTTCCCGGCGTCCAACAATGTGGCCGAGTACGAAGCTCTGGTCAACGGGTTGCGGATCGCCATCGAGCTAGGGGTCAGACGCCTCGACGCCCGCGGTGATTCGCAGCTCGTCATCGACCAAGTCATGAAGAACTCCCACTGTCGCGACCCGAAGATGGAGGCCTACTGCGACGAGGTTCGGCGCCTGGAAGACAAGTTCTTCGGGCTCGAGCTCAACCACATCGCTCGGCGCTACAACGAAACCGCAGACGAGCTGGCTAAAATAGCCTCGGGGCGAACGACGGTCCCCCCGGACGTCTTCTCCCGGGATCTGCATCGACCCTCTGTCAAGATCGACGACGCGCCCGAGCCCGAGGCACCCTCAGCTCGGCCCGAGGCACCCTCGGCTCAGCCCGAGGTACCCTCGGCCCCCGAGGGCGAGACACTGGACGTCGAGGAAGAGCAGAGCGGGGCCACGCCTGATCGAGATTGGCAGGCCCCGTACCTGCAGTATCTCCGTCGAGGAGAGCTACCCCTCGACCAAGTCGAGGCTCGGCGGGTAGCGCGACGCGCCAAGTCGTTCGTCTTGCTGGGCGATGAGGAGGAGCTCTACCATCGCAACCCCTCGGGCATCCTCCAGCGATGTATCTCCATCGCCGAAGGTCGGGAACTGCTGCAAGAAATACACTCGGGGGCTTGCGGCCATCACACAGCGCCCCGAGCCCTTGTCGGGAATGCTTTCCGGCAAGGCTTCTACTGGCCAACAGCGGTGGTTGACGCCACTAGAATTGTTCGCACCTGCGAAGGGTGCCAATTCTATGCGAAGCAGACCCACCTGCCCGCTCAGGCTCTGCAGACAATACCCATCACCTGGCCCTTCGCTGTATGGGGTCTGGACCTCGTCGGTCCCTTGCAGAAGGCGCCCGGGGGCTACACGCACCTGCTGGTCGCCATCGACAAATTCTCCAAGTGGATCGAGGTCCGACCTCTGAACAGCATCAGGTCCGAGCAGGCGGTGGCGTTCTTCACCAACATCATCCATCGCTTCGGGGTCCCGAACTCCATCATCACCGACAACGGTACCCAGTTCACCGGCAAAAAATTCTTGGATTTTTGCGAGGATCACCATATCCGGGTGGACTGGGCCGCCGTGGCTCATCCCATGTCGAATGGGCAAGTAGAGCGTGCCAACGGCATGATTCTACAAGGGCTCAAGCCTCGGATCTACAACAACCTCAACAAGTTCGGCAAGCGGTGGATGAAGGAACTCCCCTCGGTGGTCTGGAGCCTAAGGACGACGCCGAGTCGTGCCACGGGTTTCACGCCGTTTTTCCTGGTCTACGGGGCTGAAGCTATCTTGCCCACTGACCTGGAATACGGCTCCCCGAGGACGAGGGCCTACACCGATCAAAGCAACCAAGCTAGCCGAGAGGAATCGCTGGACCAGCTGGAGGAGGCTCGGGACAGGGCCTTACTACACTCGGCGCGGTACCAGCAGTCCCTGCGACGCTACCACGCCCGAGGGGTCCGGTCCCGAGACCTCCAGGTCGGCGATCTGGTGCTTCGGTTGCGCCAAGACGCCCGAGGGAGGCACAAGCTCACGCCCCCCTGGGAAGGGCCATTCGTCATCGCCAAAGTTCTGAAGCCCGGAACATACAAGCTGGCCAACAATCAAGGCGAGATCTACGGCAACGCTTGGAACATCAAACAGCTACGTCGCTTCTACCCTTAAGATGTTTTCAAGTTGTTCATATACCTCGCACCTACGCAAAGTTTAGTCGTCAAGGAAGGGTCGGCCTAGCCTCGGCAAAGCCCGACCCTCCCTCGGGGGCTAAAAGGGGGGAGACCCCCTCTGCGTCGAATTTTTCCTTTTCCTTTTTCCTCTTTCTCTATCTCTTGCAACAGGGACCGGGAAAGGGGGATACCCCGAAAAGGATCCTTCTCCGCGAAGGAACCGGGCTCCGAGCCCCCCCTACTGATCAGGGGTTCGAAGACTGGCCCTCCGAAGGGTTCAACAGTCGCCTCAGATCGCGTGGGCCCGACACCCACTACTGGTCAGGGGTTCGAAGGCCAGCCCCCCGAAGGGTTCCATGGCCGCCTCAGGCTACTCGGGCTCCGCGCCCATTACTGATCAGGGGTTCGAAGGCTGGCCCCCGAAGGGTTCACAGTCGCCTCAGACACCGAGCGAGGGATGACCAGGGGTACGTTCGATACATAACCGAGGCTCGGGCTGCGCTCCCGAGGTACCCTAGGACATTTCCGAGACCAGCGGGAACGATCTTGTAACGGAATCCCATCGGAGGGAGGCATCGAGCCCTCGGACCCCGTCGCCAGGGGACCGGGTCCGGCAAATCACCCGCAGGTACTTTTGGGCGTGCCTCTGGGCCCCTAGCCGACCCCCAACGAACGGGGCACGGACGTCCACTCGGATTACCCGCTTGCAGCTCACCGGAGACACCATGTTCGGTGCCCATCGAGGGTAACATGGCGCACTCCCCCCCTCCTCCTTGCGAAAAGGCGACGTAGGGGCGTATGTAAAAAGTCGAGTCTGTCCCTGATCGTCCTCTCGCCCTGTGCAGAGGCTCGGGGGCTGCTCTCGCAAAAACCGGCTCCGGCCAAACCGTTGACAGCGTCAACATACCAGCCCGAGAGCTTGGGCCCCGACCGTGCACCCGGGCTACGGCCAGTTCGCATGAGGGAACGACCAGACCAGCCGAAGCATTGCGCAAGGTATTAAGACCTCGAAGGAGTGTAACCACTCCTCCGAGGCCTCGGGGGCTACACCCGGCGGGTGCGCTCGCGCGCACCCACCGGAACGAAATGCAACCGAGAAGGGCTGGTCCCCTTGCAAAAAAGTGCGACGAAAGCCTCCAAGCGAGTGCTAACACTCCCTTCGAGGCTCGGGGGCTACTGTCGGGGACCATAATTAGGGGTACCCTCAAGACGCCTAATTCTCAACTGGTAACCCCCATCAGCATAAAGCTGCGAAGGCCTGATGGGTACGATTAAGTCAGGGATCAGTCCACACGAGTGACTCGATCACGCTTCACCCGAGCCTAGCCTCGGCCAAGGGCAGCCGACCTCGAGAGACTTCCGTCTCGCCCGAGGCCCCCCTTTTTACGGCGGACACATCACCGGCTCGCCCGAGGCCTTGGCTTCGCTCAGAAGCAACCCTGATTAAATCGCCACACCGACTGACCAAATTGCAGGAGCATTTAACGCAAAGGTGGCCTGACACCTTTATCCTGACACGCGCCCCCCCCCGGCAGAGCCGAAGTGACCGCCGTCACTCCACCGCTCCACTGACCAGTCTGACAGAAGGACAGCGCCGCCTGCGCCACTCCGACTACGGTGCCACTCGACAGAGTGAGTCTGACAGGCAGTCAGGCCTTGCCAAAGGCGCCACGGCGAACTCCGCTCCGCCCGACCCCAGGGCTCGGACTCAGGCTAAGACTCGGAAGACGGTGAACTCCGCTCCGCCCGACCCCAGGGCTCGGACTCGGGCTAAGACCCGGAAGACGGCGAACTCCGCTCCGCCCGACCCCAGGGCTCGGACTCGGGCTAAGACCCGGAAGACGGCGAACTTCGCTCCGCCCGACCCCAGGGCTCGGACTCGGGCTAAGACCCGGAAGACGGCGAACTCCGCTCCGCCCGACCCCAGGGCTCGGACTCGGGCTAAGACCCGGAAGACGGCGAACTCCGCTCCGCCCGACCCCAGGGCTCGGACTCGGGCTAAGACCCGGAAGACGGCGAACTTCGCTCCGCCCGACCCCAGGGCTCGGACTCGGGCTAAGACCCGGAAGACGACGAAACTCCGCCTCGCCCGACCCCAGGGCTCGGACTCCGCCCTGGCCTCGGCCGAACGACCTCCGCCTCGCCCGACCCCATGGTTCGGACTCGGCCTCGGCAACAGAAGACAGACTCAACCTCGGCTTCGGAGGAGCCCCCACGTCACCCTGCCTAGGGCACAGGCCCGCCACGTCAACAGGAAGCGCCATCATCGTTCTACCCCGAATCGACTCGGGTCACGGAGAACAAGACCGGCGTCCCATCCGGCCAGCTCCGCCGGATGGGCAATGATGGCGCTCCACAAGCTCTGTGACGACGGCGGCCCCCAGCTCTCTTACGGAAGCAGGGCGACGTCAGCAAGGACTCGACCGCTCCAACAGCTGTCCCTCCGCCAGGCTCCGTCGCACCTCCGACAGCCACGACATCACGCCAGCAAGGTGCCAAGACCTCTCCGGCTGCCACATTGGCATGTACCTAGGGCGCTAGCTCTCTCTCCGCTAGACACGTAGCACTCTGCTACACCCCCCATTGTACACCTGGATCCTCTCCTTACGACTATAAAAGGGAGGACCAGGGCCTTCTTAGAGGAGGTTGGCCGCGCGGGACCGAGGACGGGACAGGCGCTCTCTTGGGGCCGCTCGCTTCCCTCACCCGCGTGGACGCTTGTAACCCCCCTACTGCAAGCGCACCCGACCTAGGCGCGGAACGAACACGAAGGCCGCGGAACTTCCACCTCTCTCACGCTCAACTCCGGCCACCTCGCCTCTCCCCCCTTCGCGCTCGCCCACGCGCTCGACCCATCTGGGCTGGGGCACGCAGCACACTCACTCGTCGGCTTAGGGACCCCCCTGTCTCGAAACGCCGACAGGTCCGAACACTCACATGATTAATTTATGGAAGTTAAATTTAATTTGTCATTTGCATCGCATTGTGGTTTATTATTAATTTTGATCTACTATTACTTTGGGTTGGTATACACTTACATTTAGTAACTGCTAATAAAATTTGACCAACTTATTAAAAGCAATGCTCAGCTTCAACCCTTATTTATTGATCAGCCTTACAATTCACATGGGCTCCCACCTTTGGTGAGTTCATGCACGTTATTCCGCACAACTTATTGAGCTATGATCTTTTGTGAGCTCACTCTTGCGATATATACCCCTCCCACAGCAGAAGAACAGGTGGTCTAGGAGGAGACCTACAACGAGGAGTACGAGTTGATCTAGGTGGCGTCTCCCAGTCAGCTTGATAGCGCCAAGGAATAATACTTAGTTCGCTTTATTATTCTCATTTATTTCTGTAAGACTTCCGCTATGTAATAATGATACTTATGACATTTATCTCTATACACTTTGTCATTATATGTGATGTTTTTCTTTGGCGCACATATGAGACGCACCCGCTTTATCCCTTAAATCCAGGTGTGACAGAAGTGATATCAGAGGAAATGTTAACTAAAGGACGAAACCTAAATAAAACTGGACAAAACCTTTACCTACTTACCTTTACTTTGATTCTTTCTATACTTATCTTGATCATGTCTCACCTTTTGTTGTTCTACTCTGACTACTCTACCTTGTCTACTCTAGAAAGATAGAAAGTATTTCACACCATGGAATCCTACAT
The DNA here is from genome assembly GCF_902167145.1 of Zea mays. Taxonomy (NCBI): domain Eukaryota; kingdom Viridiplantae; phylum Streptophyta; class Magnoliopsida; order Poales; family Poaceae; genus Zea; species Zea mays. Next base: position 17,723,957 of record NC_050099.1, on the reverse strand, counting down.
CTAAGACCTCTTAAAGAGAAAGGGGACCTAAGACAAAAAAACAGTTTTTCTATCTAAAGTGGTTGGATGTTTGTTCTGATGATAAATGCTTGATTTGCTTCTTTGATTGACTGAAACATTAATAAGGGCATTCTAGCATGTACCACCATAAGGTAATGTATTAGTATTAGTAGGTGACACACTAATCTACTGAGCTAATAAAACCCTCAAAAGATCATGTCTCGTAATTACTCGTCTTATCTGCAATTCTATCTTACCATGTGTTTCTAACCAAGATGGTCAATACTAGGAGGGAGGCATAATCAATCTACCTGACAACCACCACATCAGGAGATTTGTTAGACAACCACAAACAGAAATGAATCCTCCGAATCATCCACCGGTTAGGACAGATCCAGTGGTTGCCGCTCAGATGCAAATGCTACAACAGATGGCAAACACGATGAATGAAATGCAAGCTCAGATGAGACAAGAACACCAGGAGATGTGTCAGGAAAGGTAGGAGATGCGAGAGGAGATGATGCAAGAACGATTGGAATGGCAGCAACAACCACCACTGCCTCCACCACCACCACCAGCTCCACCCCGGGACAAGCACCAGGACTTTATGAGTCACAAGCCACCCACATTATCCAGCTCTCCAAATCCTCTACATGTGGATGATTGGCTGAAATCAGTGGAGAAGATGTTCAATATCGCTCAATGCAATGATTAGGAGAAGGTGCTCTATGCTTCGGGTCGTCTTACTGGCCCCGCTACTGATTGGTGGGACTCCTACATTGCTACTCATGCTGCTGCTGATACTGTCACCTGGGCAGAATTTGCTACACAATTCAGAAACTACCATAGTCCTGTTGGCCTGATGAAAATAAAGAAGAAGGAATTTCTATCACAGCTTCATAGCGCCAAGGAATAATACTTAGTTCGCTTTATTGTTCTCATTTATTTCTGTAAAACTTCTGCTTTGTAATAATGATACTTGTGACATTTATCTCTATACACTTTGTCATTATATATGATGTTTTTATTTGGCGCACATATTAGACGCACCCGACTTTATCCCTAAAATTCGGGTGTTACAAAAGTGGTATCAGAGGAAATGTTGACTGTAGGACGAAACCTAGATAAAACTGGACAAAACCTTTACCCACTTACCTTTACTTTGATTCTTTCTATACTTATATTGATCATGTCTCACCTTTTGTTATTCTACTCTGACTACTATACCTTGTCTACTCTAGAAAGACAGAAAGGATTTCACACCTTGGAATCCTACATCTAAGACCTCTTAAAGAGATAGGGGACCTAAGACAAAAAAATATATTTTTTCTCTATCTAAAGTGTTTGGATGTTTGTTCTGATGATAAATGCTTGATTTGCTTCTTTGATTGACTGAAACAGTAATAAGGGCATTCTAGCATGTACCACCATAAGGTAATGTATTAGTATTAGTAGGTGACACAATAATCTACTGAGCTAATAAAACCCTCAAAAGATCATGTCTCGTAATTACTCGTCTTATATGCAATTCTATCTTACCATGTGTTTCTAACCCAGATGGTCAATACCAGGAGGGAGGCAGAATCGATCTACCTGCCAACCACTACAGCAGGAGGATTGTTAGACAACCACAACCAGAAATGAATCCTCCGAGTCCTCCACCCGCTAGGACAGATCCGGTGGTTGTCGCTTAGATGCAAATGCTACAGCAGATGGCAAACACGATGAATGAAATGCAAGCTCAGATGAGGCAAGAACGCCAGGAGATGCATTAGGAAAGGCAGGAGATGCGAGAGGAGATGAGGCAAGAACGATTGGAATGGCGGCAACAACCACCACTACCTCCACCACCACCACCAACTCCACCCCGGGACAAGCACCGGGAATTTATGAGTCACAAGCCACCCACATTATCTAACTCTCCAGATCCTCTACATGTGGATGATTAGCTGAAATCAGTGGAGAAGATGCTCAATATTGCTCAATGCAATGATCGGGAGAAGGTGCTCTATGCTTCGGGTCGTCTTACTGGCCCCGCTGCTGATTGGTGGGACTCCTACATTGCTGCTCATGCTGCTGCTGATACTGTCACCTAGGCAGAATTTGCTACACAATTCAGAAACTACCATATTCCTCTTGGCCTGATGATAACAAAGAAGGAGGAATTTCTATCATGAAAGCAAGGAAGCATGTGAGTCTCTGAATTTCGTGATAAATTTATCCAGCTGTCAAGGTAAGCTCCAGATGAGGTTGCTTTCGATGAAAAGAAGCAGGAGCATTTCATGGAAGGACTCATTGGGCCGCTCTAGTACCAGTTGGTATATCATACCTTCCCACCTTTCCAGAGACTCCTAGACAAGGCTATAGCTGTTGAACACAAACATGTTCAGCTAGGTGAGATGAAAAGGAAGGATATTACACAGGGACAGGGGACCAGTAGCGTCCGTGAGAGCACCTAGAGGGGGGTGAATAGGTGATCCTGTAAAATCAAACACTAAATAGCCACAAACTTGATTATAGAGGTGTTAGTGAAATCAAGTGGCTATTGAACACGCTCGTGCGAACAAGACAATCACAAGAAGCAACACACGAGACACACGATTTTTATCCCGTGGTTCGGCCAAGTAACACTTGCCTACTTCCACGTTTTGGTGTCCCAATGGACGAGGGTTGCACTCAACCCCTTTCAAGTGATCCAATGATCAACTTGAATACCACAATATTTTCCTTTAGAGTATCTTTCCCGGTTGCGAGGAATTTCCACAATTTGGAGTCTCTCGCCCTTACAATAGAGATCACAAAGAAGCACAAGAGTAAGGGAGGGAAAGGAACGCACGCAAAACTCAAGTTCGCAGCAAAATCACGCACACACGCTGTTGGGGGCCTTCGGCTTCCGAAGGTCCTCAAAAACATGATTTGACAATGTTTTCCAAGTGAAATATCTGGGCAGGTATCTTCGGAATCGGATCGTGAGCATACAAGAGCACAATCAGGACGAAGCCTGAACAAGATTATGACGAAGGTCTAGATGATCACGAAGCTGTACGCGAGAAAGCTTCGACATGATAGCAGAAAAGGGGAACCGACTTAAAGATGAAAAGGCAAATTAGACCTCGAAGAATTACTATAGAGTTATTAGCAAATGTAAAGGGCATGAATGTAATTCTACATGGGCTGCGTCCCTTGCCTATAAATAGATGAATAGTACTTCCGTACTGTTCACGCTGACTTGGCATTCGCTTTTTGAATCACCCCTTGTACCTTTACTTTCCGTCAAAACGAAGGTACATTTATAATTTGTTATTCTGGATATGATAATGCAAATAAAAATAAATTGGTGATAATATCTATATTATTCTTCATATTTCGTATACGAATTCTTCCTTATCATCTATTGTGCTTACGAAGGTTTTTTCCTTCATAACCTTCGTCCGGAATTCATTATATCCGAAGGGATATAATGTCTTGAAGGACGAAGGACTTTAATATTTAACACATTTTATGTTGCCTTGTTCTTAACTCTTAGCATTTGAGAACAAGTCCCCAACATTGGCGCCCACCTCCGGTGAACTCACGTCCATTTTTTGAGTTTTGAACACCTTCGGCAAGCATCACCTTTGTCACGCCGCCGAAGAAAGCTTCAGCAACAGGGGCTGCCACTCTGCAGCCGCTGGATCCCAATCAGGATGTCCTTTCTCTTAGGGAGGCCCGAAGCCAGAAGAGGAAGGCCACCAGTCCAACGCCTCCGGAGGACGACTTGGATCAAGAAATCCAAAACTTGGAGATGCTCCATCAACAGGTCCAATGGAAGAAGGAAAAGATGGCTCGTCTAGCTGACCTACAAAGGCAGATAGACGAAGCCTCTGAAGAAGTTCGTCATCTTGCTCAAGATGACCAGAACCGAAGGCCTCCGCGCAGAGAGCTTCATCAGGAGGGCTTCCACAACGAGGACGACTGGTATGAAGATTTCCATCATGGAAATTTTGCTTTTGATGATACTTCTCCTCTGTCAACAGAACTGCAGGCTACACCTTGGCCCCAGTCTTACAAGCCACCCCAGCTCCCCATGTACGACGGTCATTCAGACCCGAAGCAATTCTTGATGAGTTATGAAGCAACCATATCTTCGTATGGTGGCAATACTGCAGTCATGGCAAAGTCTTTCGTCATGGCTATCAAGAGTGTTGCACAAACCTGGCACTCCTCTCTTCGGCCAGGAACAATCACCTCATGGCAAAAGCTGAAGGACATGCTGATAACCAGCTTCCAAGGGTTTCAAACAAAGCTGGTCACTGCTCAAGCTTTATTCCAGTGCACCCAGGACCACGAAGAATACCTTCAGGCGTATGTCCGAAGGTTTCTGCGTCTGAGGGCACAGGCACCAACGGTGCCCAATGAAATTGTCATTGAGGCCATGATTAAGGGGCTTCGGCCGGGACCTTCAGCTCAATACTTTGCCAGGAAGCCTCCTCAAACTTTGGAGAAGCTGCTCCAGAAGATGGACGAGTATATTCGAGCTGACAATGACTTCCGCCAAAGAAGGGAGGAAGCATACAAGTTCTCTGAAATGACCAGGGGCTTCGGAGGAAGATTCCATCCGAGGCACGTCAGGTCAATTCACAACTCTGCTCAGAGTGATGATAGAGGGAGTCAACAACAAAGGCCACAGTACTCCTCGCAAGCTTCGGGGCAGCAGCAAAGCTCTTTCCGACCGCCAGCTCCAAGGGGCAGAGGCGCCAGGGGCTTTGGAGGAAGATTTGGGGATCAACCAAGGAAAATTTATTGTCTATTCTGTGGTGAGGACAAGGGCCATACCACCAGGATGTGCCATGTTACCATCCAGAAGCAAAAGGAGATAGCAGAAGCTGCAGCGCAACAGAGTCAGCCGAAGCAAGTCATGCATACTGCTTCGTACCATTCACCTTATATTCCAGAATATGTAGGCAATCACCCTGCAGCTTCTGTTGCTTCGGCAAGCCAACCCCAAGCATCTTGGCAATAGCCTCCACCTCCACCACCAACGCAACGAGGCTAGCAGCCAGAAGGGAGTCAGCACACTCACCTTCAACGGGATTTCAGAGAAGAGTCCGAAGCTCGCACAGTCAATAGCACTGTGCCAGAGTCGAAGCACATTTACTGACAAATATCCTACCCCGACAGCAGTTTTTCGCATTCAGTATTATTTTTATCGGGGACCATAATTAGGGGTACCCTCAAGACTCCTAATTCTCAGCTGGTAACCCCCATCAGCATAAAGCTGCAAAGGCCTGATGGGTGCGATTAAGTCAGGGATCGGTCCATTCGAGCGACTCGATCGTGCCTCGCCCGAGCCTAGCCTCGGACAAGGGCAGCCGACCCTGGAGGATTTCCGTCTCGCCCGAGGCCCCCCTCCAACGGCGGACACATCTCCGGCTCGCCCGAGGCCCTGCCTTCGCTAAGAAGCAACCCTGACTAAATCGCCGCACCGACCGACCGAATCGCAGGAGCATTTAACGCAAAGGTGGCCTGACACCTTTATCCTGACGCGCGCTCCCCGGTAGAGCCGAAGTGACCGCCGTCACTTCGCCGCTCCACTGACTGGCCTGACAGAAGGACAGCGCCGCCTGCGCCACTCCGACTGCAGTGCCACTTGATAGAGTTAGACTGACAGGAAGTCAGGCCCTGCCAAAGGCACCACAGGAAGCTCCGCTCCGCCCGACCCAGGGCTCGGACTCGGGCTAAGTCCCGGAAGACGACGAACTCCACTCCGCCCGACCCAGGGCTCAGACTCGGGCTAAGTCCCGGAAGACGGTGAACTCCGCTCCGCCCGACCTAGGGCTCGGACTCGGGCTAAGCCCCGGAAGACGGTGAACTCCGCTCCGCCCGACCCAGGGCTCGGACTCGGGCTAAGTCCCGGAAGACGGCGAACTCCGCTCCGCCCGACCTAGGGCTCGGACTCGGGCTAAGTCCCGGAAGACGACGAACTCCGCTCCGCCCGACCCAGGGCTCGGACTCGGGCTTAGCCCCAGAAGACGACGAACTCCGCTTCGCCCGACCCCAGGGCTCGGACTTCGCCCTGGCCTCTGCCGAACGACCTCCGCCTCGCCCGACCCAGGGGCTCGGACTCGGCCTCGGCCATGGAAGACAGACTCGACCTCGGCTTCGGAGGAGCCTCCACGTCGCCCAACCTAGGGCGCAGGCCAACCACGTCAACAGGAAGCGCCATCATCACCCTACCCCGAGCCGACTCGGGCCGCAGAGAACAAGACCGGTGTCCCATCTGGCTAGCTCCGCTAGATAGGCAATGATGGCGCCCCGCAAGCTCTGTGACGACGGCGGCTCTCAGCTCTCTTACGGAAGCAGGAGGACGTCAGCAAGGACTCAACCGCTCCGACAGATGTCCCTCCGCCAGGCTCCGTTGCTCCTCCGACGGCCACGACATCACACCAGCTGGGTGCCAAGATCTCTCCGGCTGCCACATCAGCATGTACTTAGGGCGCTAGCTCTCCCCCGCTAGACACGTAGCACTCCGCTACACCCCCATTGTACACCTGGATCCTCTCCTCACGCCTATAAAAGGAAGGACCAGGGCCCTCTTAGAGAGGGTTGGCCGCGCGGGGACGAGGACGGGACAGGCGCTCTCTTGGGGCCGCTCGCTTCCCTCACCCGCGTGGACGCTTGTAACCCCCTACTGCAAGCGCACCCGACCTGGGCGCGGGACGAACACGAAGGCCGTGGGATTTCCACCTCTCTCACGCCCATCTCCGGCCACCTCGCTTCCCCCCTTCGCGCTCGCCCACGCGCTCGACCCATCTGGGCTGGGGCACGCAGCGACATTCACTCGTCGGCTTAGGGACCCCCCGGTCTCGAAACGCCGACAGTTGGCGCGCCAGGTAGGGGCCTGCTGCGTGTTGACGAATAGCTTCCCGTCAAGCTCCAGATGGGCAGTCTCCAGCAACCTCTCCGACCCGGGACGATGCTCCGTTTCGGGAGTCTTGAGTTCATGTCCTTCGACGGCAGCTACGACATGATACCCCTTCCACCGCCGCGCGACAACGACAATGGCGGCCGACAGCCCGCCCGCCGGCGGCGGGATCGACGACGTCTTCCCCGCGTGGTGGAAGAACAACATTCGAGCTCGCCCCGTCCTCTCCCCCGCCAACGGAGGAGGAGGCGGGGCAACCAAGGCCAAGCGGGAGGCCGCGCCTCGTCGGCTGTCGAGCGAGTCGGCGTCCCCAGCGCCCCAACGGGGGGCGCGTCGGGCGTCGACCCCGCGTTTGAGACGAAGGCGAGCGCCGTCTCCCCGCGACACGCCGATCCTGAGCAAGTAGACGACGCCAGTGCGCTCGCGGAGAGCTTGCAGGATGTCGCCCTCGTACCTGGGACGGCGGTGCAATCAGTCCCCGACGTGACTATGTCGCTGCTCGCCGACCGAAAGGTACCAACCGATTCCCATCCTACGTCATTTCGACTCAGCCTCAACCCGCCTAGCGACCTTGCTTTGGCGGGCGCTCTCATAGAGGCGAGATCAAACCCTCTGGGGTTTCGCATGCGGTCGCCTTGGGACCGGTTGACAGACGTCTCGACCTACGGGCCCTCTGGGTCCGAGGAAGATGACGACCCCAACATCTGTTGGGATTTCTCTGGATTTGGCAACCCCAGTGCCATGCGGGACTTCATGACCGCATGTGACTACTGCCTCGACGACGAGGACTGCGGCCCAAGCCGCGAATGTTTCCACGTCGAGCTAGGGGATCCCTCCGAAGGCAATCATCTCGGCATGCCAGAGGACGGTGATCTCCCTAGGCCGGTGCCTCGCGCTGACATCCCACGGGAGCTAGCTGTGGTCCCCGTTCCGGCGAGGGGTCACGACCCACAGCTCGAGCAAGTCCGCGGGGCGCAGGCCAGGCTCGACGAGGGAGCAGGAGCGCTTGAGCCGATCCACCGGGACGTCGGGCAGGTATGGGCGGGCCAACCCCCGGCCGGAGAAATACGTCACCTGCCCCAGGGTTTCCAGCACCGCGTCGCCAACGACGTCAGGGTCAGGCCGCCACCCGCATCCAGTGGGGTCGGTCAGAACCTGGCAGCAGCAGCGATGCTTCTCCGCGCGATGCCGAAGCCATCAACCACCGAGGGTCGGCGAATCCAGGGAGAGCTCAAGAATCTCCTGGAAGGCGCTGCGGTCCGGCGGGCCGAGAGCTCTGCCTCCCGAAGGCAGGGATACCCCTCGGTACTTCATGCCGCGACTTCCCGATTCATGCGGGAAGCCTCGGTCTACACCGGGCGCACGCGCAACACCGCGCCTGCGGCCCCGGGCCACCTCGGCAATGAGCACCACCATCGCGACCGTCGGGCCCACCTCGACGAGAGGGTGCGCCGAGGTTACCACCCCAGGCGTGGGGGACGCTACGACAGCGGGGAGGTTCGGAGTCCCTCGCCCGAACCACCCGGTCCGCAGGCCTTCAGCCGGGCCATCCGACGGGCGCCGTTCCCGACCCGGTTCCGACACCCGACTACTATCACAAAGTACTAGGGGGAAACGAGACCGGAACTGTGGCTCGCGGACTACCGCCTGGCCTGCCAACTGGGTGGAACGGACGACGACAACCTCATCATCCGCAACCTCCCCCTGTTCCTCTCCGACACCGCTCGCGCCTGGTTGGAGCATCTGCCTCCGGGGCAGATCTCCAACTGGGATGACCTGGTCCAAGCTTTCGCCGGCAATTTCCAGGGCACGTACGTGCGCCCCGGGAATTCCTGGGACCTCCGAAGCTGCCGGCAGCAGCCGGGAGAGTCTCTCCGGGACTACATCCGGCGATTCTCGGAGCAGCGCACCGAGCTGCCCAACATCACCGACTCGGATGTCATCGGCGCATTCCTTGCCGGCACCACCTGCCGCGACCTGGTGAGTAAGTTGGGTCGCAAGACTCCCACCAGGGCGAGCGAGCTGATGGACATCGCCACCAAGTTCGCCTCTGGCCAGGAGGTGGTCGAAGCTATCTTCCGAAAGGACAAGCAGCCCCAGGGCCGCCCATCGGAAGATGCTCCCGAGGCGTCTACTCCGCGCGGCGCCAAGAAGAAAGGCAAGAAGAAGTCGCAAGCGAAACGCGACACCGCCGACGCGGACCTTGTCGCCGCCGCCGAGTACAAGAACCCTCGGAAGCCCCCCAGAGGTGCTAACCTCTTCGACAAGATGCTCAAGGAGCCGTGCCCCTATCATCAGGGGCCCGTCAAGCACACCCTGGAGGAGTGCGTCATGCTTCGGCACCACTTCCACAGGACCGGGCCACCCGCGGAGGGTGGCAGGGCTCGCGACGACGACAAGAAGGAAGATCACCAAGCAGGAGAGTTCCCCGAGGTCCGCGACTGCTTCATGATCTACGGTGGGCATGCGGCGAATGCCTCGGCTCGGCATCGAAAGCAAGAGCGCCGGGAGGTCTGCTCGGTGAAGGTGGCGGCGCCAGTCTACCTAGACTGGTCCGACAAGCCCATCACCTTCGACCAAGCTGACCACCCCGACCACGTGCCGAGCCCGGGGAAATACCCGCTCGTCGTCGACCCCATCATCGGCGACGTCAGGCTCACTAAGGTCCTTATGGACGGGGGCAGCTGCCTCAACATCATCTACGCCGAGACCCTCGGGCTCCCGCGCGTCGATCTGTCCTCCATCCGAGCAGGTGCTGCGCCCTTCCACGGGATCATTCCCGGGAAGCGCGTCCAGCCCCTCGGACGACTCGACCTTCTCGTCTGCTTCGGAATGCCCTCCAACTTCCGAAGGGAGACTCTGACGTTTGAGGTGGTCGGGTTCCGAGGAACCTACCACGCGGTACTGGGGAGGCCATGCTACGCGAAGTTCATGGCCGTCCCCAACTACACCTACCTGAAGCTCAAGATGCCGGGCCCCAACGGGGTCATCACCGTCGGCCCCACGTACAAACACGCGTTCGAATGCGACGTGGGGTGCGTGGAGTACGCCGAGGCCCTCGCCGAGTCCGAGGCCCTCATCGCCGACCTGGAAAGCCTCTCAAAAGAGGTGCCCGACGTGAAGCGCCATGCTGGCAACTTCGAGCCAGTGGAGACGGTCAAGGCCGTCCCTCTCGACCCCAGTGGCGACACCTCCAAGCAGATCCGGATCGGTTCCGGGCTCGACCCCAAATAGGAAGCAGTGCTCGTCGACTTTCTCCGCGCAAACGCCGACGTCTTTGCGTGGAGTCCCTCGGACATGTCCGGCATACCGAGGGATGTCGCCGAGCACTCGCTGGATATTCGAGCCGAAGCCCGACCCGTCAAGCAGCCTCTGCGCCGATTCGACAAGGAGAAGCGCAGAGTGATAGGCGAGGAGATCCACAAGCTAAAAGAAGCGAAAAGCGTCAAGCTCAACCCTGAAAGGTGGGTCCTCGGGGCGCCCCAGGGCATGGTCTTGGAGTTCATTATCTCCAAACGGGGCATCGAAGCCAACCAGGAGAAGACCCCGACCATCGCACAGCACCCCGAGCCCTCGCTGGGGGTACCCGGGGGCTGCACACACCCCCGGGAAAGGCCGCTTGTCACCGCCGACGTTCTGGAGCCCGGAACGTACAAGCTGGCCGGCGGTCAAGGCGAGATCTACGGCAACTCTTGGAACGTCCGACAGCTACGTTGCTTCTACCCTTAAGATGTTTTCAAGCTGTTCGTATACCTCGCTCCCACACAAGTCTCAGTCGTCAAGGAAGGGTCGGCCTCGCCTCGGCAGAGCCCGACCCTCCCTCGGGGGCTAAAAAGGGGGAACCCCTCTGCGTCAAGATTGGGTGTACCTCTCCGCATCCAAAATTTTCGATCAAAAAAGGCTTTTGCGTTCTCCCGGCTATGTCAGAAGCAGGGCCCCGAGGAGCGAACGTGGGTACATGTAAGTGGCGAGGCCGACTGAGCCGAGGAACTCCTATGCCTCCGGGTTAGGGACACCTCACTCATCACCCGCCACGAAAAATGGCCCAACTCGGGAAGCCACCCTATTATTGACAGGCTAAGCCGGACACGCAAAATGAAAGGAAGAAGAGTGCGACTTCATGCAAAAAAAACAAAGTGTTTAGGCCTCAGCGGCCGCAGTAAGACACACGCACATCCAACAGAAACTGTTCCAACAAGAGTTAGGCACCGCCTTGGGAAGGAGCCGCGCCTTCGGCTCCGTCCCTGCCTTCGGTAAGGTCCATCTCGGCTTCCGGCGACGGCGCAGGGGGAAGGATCTCCGCCTCAAAGGTGGTCGCCAGCACCGCGCTCGGACCCGCGGCGACTGCGTCGTGCCGCTGAACTTCTTCCAGGGCAGCTTCGTCTTCGTTAGGAAGACAATACCCCTCACTAACCCGCTCCAGGTCCACAACATAGTGGAAAGCGAGCACGGCGAAGGCCCGCCTGACGCCGTGGTGTAGCGCCTCGCGGACTCTGCCGCGCGAGTGATCACCCAAGGCTTGAAGGCGGCTTTGAGGGGAGCTTCCTGAAGGGACGTCGCCGGAGCCAAGGACCCGATAAACGTCCGAGACGGCCTCGGACATGGCCGCGAGGTCAGCCTCCCTCTGCTCGGCAGCTCCGGCAAGCGCCTCGGCGAGCGCCTTGGCGGACTCGTCAAGGGCGGACTCGAGCTCTGCGAACAACCAGAAGAAAGACCTCAAACACAAGCAGAGGAAACAGACAAGAACAAGAACCAGGGATGGCCAAGGCGTACCTCCGGCTCGGGCACGCTGCTCCGAGGCCGCGACCTGGGCTGCGGCTAAGTCGGCCACGAGGGTTTTAGCCCGGCTTTCGGCCTCGGCAGCCCGGCCCCGAGATTGGTCCCGCTCCTCGACGACCTGGACGAACTCCGACCGCTGCCGTTGCGCCTCTGCGCGCGCCGCTGTCGCCTTCGCGCGTGCTGCTGCCGCCTCGACTCTCAGGTCAGTGCAGAGCAACTGGAGGTCCGCTACCTTGGCACCCTGCTGAGAAAGGCGCGCAGTAGCCCCGGCGAGCGAGGTCCTCAGGGATCGCAGCGAGCCCCAGACATCGACCTCGCGGCGGATGAACGACGACTTGGCGGCGCTCCGATCTGTCAGATCCTGGGGGAAGGAAACAGGGCGTCACGAAGAACGCCTCGCTCACAGAAAAGAAAAGGTATGCCTGAAACCGTTACCTGGAGGATTTTGGGGACGTCCCTGCAGAAAACCTCCAGCGACGACCGGAGCGACCCCACCGTTGCTTCAGCACACTCGCGGAGCTCATCCCAGGACTGGTCCTCCTGTTCATCGTCGAGAATGAAGACAGGGTCCGAGGCCTCGCGGGTCCGAAACCGGAGCAACTGGCGCCGGGCCCCGGGGCTCCGCCGCACAGCGATGAGGCTGCCGCCCGGCTGGACGGATCGCGCCTCCACGCCCACCTCTTCCGAGGCACTGGGCGCCGACGCATCAGCCGTCTCGACGCCGGCAGCAACCGGTCGCTCTCCGACTGGGACGGCGACGACTTCGGTAGCGGCAGGCGCCAGCATGGCCGGCACGACAGGCGGGCTCGGGACCACGTCGGCGTCAGCCACCTCCCCTATCACGATGACCGCCTCGGCAGAAGAGCCAGCCTCGGGAACCTGCTCCCCAGCGACAGGTGCCGCCCGAGCCCCCTGCGGTGAAACGCCCTGCGAAAGGGTCGGCTGAACGACAAGGCCCGGAGCGGCGCTGGCCGCACAGGCCGGTGCCGTCTTAAGGGCCTTCCGGGGTGCCAGGTCGGTCTGGCCATGGCTTCGCTTGCTGAGGGAAAAAGGAAAATCACGGCCGAGACATATGAATGGAAAGCCAAGACGAAGACATTCCGAGATACTTACCCGCTCCGGGCCATGATCCACCGCGCCTGGGGGGAAGTTTCTTGGGTCCCAGCTCCCGGAACAGCCGCCGAGGTCCGCTTCGCCGGCAACTTCGGCGCCACCCTTGCTTTGGACACCCGGGGAGCAGATTGCCCGGGCACTGTCACGATGACTTGAGGGTCACCTCCATGCGCTGCCGGTACGAGCGGCGGCTCTTGGGGAGCAGACGCCCTGACCTAGCCCCCCGGAGTCACCTCAGCTCCTCCAGCCGAGGGGTCAGGTGCCCTCTCGGGTTGCCCCCGTGCCTCGGGCCGGGACCCCGACGCCCCGACTCCGGGGACTGACGGCGTCGACCCGCTCGGGGGCTGGCTTGACGGCTCCTGGCCACACCCCAAGCCGGGGCTGAGGCCGAGACGGGCGGCCATGTCGTCCTCCTCCTCCTCATCATCATCGTCGTCGTCGTCGGGCGTCTCCGGCGACGGCTCCCTCGGGAGTCCCTCCCTCTCCTGCTGGCGACGGCGCTTTTCCAAGGCATCCCGAGCCCGCCTCCGCTCACGGGCCCGGGCCTTCTCGGCGTCCTTCTTCTTCTTCTTCTCCTCCGCGGCGACCCGCCGCGCTGCTCGGTCCACCGCATCCTGCGGGACCCGTGGCCGGGAAGGCTTGTGCCACCCCACCTCCTGAAGAAGGGGGGGAAAGAAGCCCGATCGTAAGGACCAGGAGCAACCCAATGTATGAAGAAGGAAGGAGTGAACACTCACCAGAGTCACGCACCCCTGGTCGGGGCGCATCCGAAGCTGGGAGAAGGCGTGGGGGTCCGGCTTCCCCAACGCAGCGGACACCCGCCATTGGAGGGCGTCGAAGGGAAGAGGATCAGGGGACATCCGCGAGCCCTCCCAGTCAGCCTCCGGGGTCATCTCCCAAAGCGATAGCCGTCGCTCCGCCAAGGGAAGCACCCTCCGACGGTGGATGGCGGCAATCACTCCCGCAGCGGTGAGTCCCCCCTCCCGCAACGCCTCCAAGGCCTAGAGAAGGGGTCCGAGGTTCTTCTGTCTTTCGTGCGGGGTCCCGTGACGCCAGGCGTCGGTGGCGGCGGTGACTACTCGCTGGGAGAACGGCGGGAGCAACTCACCGTTGTTCCGGAGGTAGAAACACCGGCGCTGCCACCCCTTGTTCGAGGACGCGAGGATGGCAGGAATATACTGCGACGCCCGCGACTGCCTCAGCAGGAGGGTGCAGCCGCCGGCCCGCACCGCAGCGCGGACCTTCATCTCCCCCGTCGGCGAGGCAAAAAGCTCGGCGAAAAAGAGATGGGTCCACAAATCCCAATGGGGGGCGATCCCCAAATACCCTTCGCACACCGCTACAAAGATAGCGGCCTGCGAGATGGAGTTGGGGGTGAGGTTGTGCAACTCCACCCCATAGTGGTACAGGATCGCCCGCATAAAGCGGCCCGCCGGCACACCGAATCCCCGCTCGTGGAAGGAGACGAAGCTCACGACGTACCCCGGCGGTGGGGATGGAGCGGCTCCGCCCACGGGAGGAATCCATTCTGGTCGCTGCTCATCGGTGAGAGGGCGAAGCGAACCCTCGCCGACCAGCTCCTCCAGATCGCTCGCCGTCACCGTGGAAAAGGGCCATGGATCGCGCGGGGAGATGATAGTCACCCGGTCAGCCATCACCAAACGGAAGGGATGGCGGCGCAAGGGGCAGGAAGGGCGGTTTTCTCTTCTCTGGCTAAAGTCTCTCGGGTTGCGAAAACCTAAAGAAGGAGGCAGGAAGCGGAGCGAAGAACCGTCACCAGACCCTCTCCCAGGTATATAAAGACCAAGGCGAGACCGTTTCCAGCGTTCCGCCCGGACCGGATGCGGGATTCAAAAAAAACGCGAAGCGAAACAGCCGTTCCTCGAACGGCCGCCCTGCCAACAACTCGCCCCATCGCATTAACTCCGCGGCGGGACAGGCGGCACCTATGGCAGGAGAAGTGGGCGACGCTTTGCCTTCGCCGTAATAACCGCGCCAAAAAAAGGTACGCCACGTCGTTCGATTTCGTATCCTTTTCCTTTTTTCCTCTTTCTCTATCTCTTGCAACAGGGACCGGGAAAGGGGGATACCCCGAAAAGGATCCTTCCCCGTGAAGGAACCGGGCTCCGAGCCTCCCTACTGATCAGAGGTTCGAAGGCTGGCCCCCCGAGGGGTTCAACAGCTGCCTCAGATCGCGTGGGCCCTACACCCACTACAGGTCAGAGGTTCGAAGGCCGGCCCCCCGAAGGGTTCCACGGCCGCCTCAGGCTACTCGGGCTCCGCGCCCATTACTGATCAGGGGTTCGAAGGCTGGCCCCCAAAGGGTTCACAGCCGCCTCAGACGCCGAGCGAGGGATGACCAGGGGTACGTTCGATACATAACCAAGGCTCGGGCTGCGCTCCCGAGGTACCCTAGGACATTTCCGAGACCAGCGGGAGCGATCTTGTAATGGAATCCCATCGGAGGGAGGCATCGAGCCCCCGGACCCCGTCGCCAGGGGACCGGGTCCGGCAGATCACCCGCAGGTACTTTTGGGCGTGCCTCTGGGCCCCTAGCCGACCCCTAACGAACGGGGCACGGACGTCCACTCGGATTACCCGCTTGCAGCTCACCGGAGACACCATGTTCGGCGCCCCATCGAGGGCAACATGGCGCTTTCCCCCCTCCTCCTTGCGGAAAGGCGACGCAGGGGCGTATGTAAAAAGCCTAGTCTGTACCTGATCGCCCTCTCGCCCTGTGCAGAGGCTCGAGGGCTGCTCTCGCAAACCCGGCTCCGGCCGAACCGTTGACAGCGTCAACATACCAGCCCGAGAATTTGGGCCCCGACCGTACACCCGGGCTACGACCAGTTCACATGAGGGAACAACCAGGCCAGCCGAAGCATTACGCAAGGCATTAAGACCTCGAAGGAGTGAAACCACTCCTCCGAGGCCTCGGGGGCTACACCCGGCGGGTGCGCTCGCGCGCATCCACCGGAACAAAATGCAACCGAGAAAGGCTGGTCCCCTTGCAAAAAAGTGCGACGAAAGCCTCCAAGCGAGTGATAACACTCCCTTCGAGGCTCGGGGGCTACTATCGGGGACCATAATTAGGGGTACCCTCAAGACTCCTAATTCTCAGCTGGTAACCCCCATCAGCATAAAGCTGCAAAGGCCTGATGGGTGCGATTAAGTCAGGGATCGGTCCATTCGAGCGACTCGATCGTGCCTCGCCCGAGCCTAGCCTCGGACAAGGGCAGCCGACCCCGGAGGATTTCCGTCTCGCCCGAGGCCCCCCCTCCAACGGCGGACACATCTCCGGCTCGCCCGAGGCCCTGCCTTCGCTAAGAAGCAACCCTGACTAAATCGCCGCACCGACCGACCGAATCGCAGGAGCATTTAACGCAAAGGTGGCCTGACACCTTTATCCTGACGCGCGCTCCCCGGCAGAGCCGAAGTGACCGCCGTCACTTTGCCGCTCCACTGACCGGCCTGACAGAAGGACAACGCCGCCTGCGACACTCCGATTGCAGTGCCACTTGACAGAGTGAGACTGACAGGAAGTCAGGCCCTGCCAAAGGCACCACAGGAAGCTCCGCTCCGCCCGACCCAGGGCTCGGACTCGGGCTAAGTCCCGGAAGACGGCGAACTCCGCTCCGCCCGACCCAGGGCTCGGACTCGGGCTAAGTCCCGGAAGACGGTGAACTCCGATCCGCCCGACCCAGGGCTCGGACTCGGGCTAAGCCCCGGAAGACGGCGAACTCCGCTCCGCCCGACCCAGGGCTCGGACTCGGGCTAAGTCCCGGAAGACGGCGAACTCCGCTCCGCCCGACCCAGGGCTCGGACTCGGGCTAAGTCCCGGAAGACGACGAACTCCGCTCCGCCCGACCCAGGGCTCAGACTCGGGCTCAGCCCCAGAAGACGACGAACTCCGCTTCGCCCGACCCCAGGGCTCGGACTCCGCCCTGGCCTCTGCCGAACGACCTCCGCCTCGCCCGACCCAGGGGCTCGGACTCGGCCTCGGCCATGGAAGACAGACTCGACCTCGGCTTCGGAGGAGCCTCCACGTCGCCCAACCTAGGGCGCAGGCCAGCCACGTCAACAGGAAGCGCCATCATCACCCTACCCCGAGTCGACTCGGGCCGCAGAGAACAAGACTGGTGTCCCATCTGGCTAGCTCCGCCAGATAGGCAATGATGGCGCCCCGCAAGCTCTGTGACGACGGCGGCTCTCAGCTCTCTTACGGAAGCAGGAGGACGTCAGCAAGGACTTAACCGCTCCGACAGCTGTCCCTCCGCCAGGCTCCGTTGCTCCTCCGACGGCCACGACATCACACCAGCTGGGTGCCAAGATCTCTCCGGCTGCCACATCGGCATGTACTTAGGGCGCTAGCTCTCCCCCGCTAGACACGTAGCACTCCGCTACACCCCCATTGTACACCTGGATCCTCTCCTTACGCCTATAAAAGGAAGGACCAGGGCCCTCTTAGAGAGGGTTGGCCGCGCGGGGACGAGGACGGGACAGACGCTCTCTTGGGGCCGCTCGCTTCCCTCACCCGCGTGGACGCTTGTAACCCCCTACTGCAAGCGCACCCGACCTGGGCGCGGGACAAACACGAAGGCCGCGGGATTTCCACCTCTCTCACGCCCATCTCCGGCCACCTCGCTTCCCCCCTTCGCGCTCGCCCACGCGCTCGACCCGTCTGGGCTGGGGCACGCAGCGACATTCACTCGTCGGCTTAGGGACCCCCCGGTCTCGAAACGCCGACAATTTTCTTTTTAATAAGGAACAATGATGGTAGGCTTAAGTGCTTTTTGTCATTTTTAATCTCTTGTAACAGTTTCACTTTTTACCATAATGAAAATATATCTTCTCCATAGGCTTACGTTGCCGAAGCATAAGAATTTATGGTGGCAAGGAGGACCTTCGAATTATCAAAAATTTCGTTCTAAGGAAAAATAAACGCTGATTCCGCTGAAAGTAAAAGGCGAAGAAAATCCTAAGGGAGGCTTACAGCGAAAAATAAACGCTGATTCCACTGAAGTAAAAGGCGAAGAAGCTCCTAAGGGAGGCTTGCAGTGAAAAAACATTGACCTTCGGCAAAAAACATTTTGCATAACATCACATCATTACATCATTTGCATAGCATAACATCATACATCATGTGGCATCAACAATGCAAGAAGGGAATCTCAGTATTGATATTCGAAAATTGTTTCGAAGAAACAGTGACAAGGCACAAAAAATAGCTATTGAAGAGTTATACCTTCGTCAAACTCTGAAATGGAAAGATCTATTGGTTATTGACTTTACGAGGATAGGTTACTGATATTATGAGAGCACAGATATTGTTTACGAAGCATGAAAAGAAGGGAAGGTGTTTTTTCGCCGAAGGCTCAAAAACGGTATGTATAAGAAATTTCATGCATCGTAAAGAATAGAACCATAAACAGCTAATATATTTGTCGGCGTTTCGAGACAGGGGGGTCCCTAAGCCGACGAGTGAGTGTGCTGCGTGCCCCAGCCCAGATGGGTCGAGCGCATGGGCGAGCGCGAAGGGGGGAGAGGCGAGGTGGCCGGAGTCGAGCGTGAGAGAGGTGGAAGTCCCGCGGCCTTCGTGTTCGTCCCGCGCCCAGGTCGGGTGCGCTTGCAGTAGGGGGGTTACAAGCGTCCACGCGGGTGAGGGAAGCGAGCGGCCCCAAGAGAGCGCCTGTCCCGTCCTCGGTCCCGCGCGGCCAACCTTCTCTAAGAAGGCCCTGGTCCTCCCTTTTATAGTCGTAAGGAGAGGATCCAGGTGTACAATGGGGGGTGTAGCAGAGTGCTACGTGTCTAGCGGAGAGAGAGCTAGCGCCCTAGGTACATGCCAATGTGGCAGCCGGAGAGGTCTTGGCACCTTGCTGGCGTGATGTCGTGGCTGTCGGAGGTGCGACGGAGCCTGGCGGAGGGACAGCTGTTGGAGCGGTCGAGTCCTTGCTGACGTCGCCCTGCTTCCGTAAGAGAGCTGGGGGCCGCCGTCGTCACAGAGCTTGTGGAGCGCCATCATTGCCCATCCGGCGGAGCTGGCCGGATGGGACGCCGGTCTTGTTCTCCGTGACCCGAGTCGATTCGGGGTAGAACGATGATGGCGCTTCCTGTTGACGTGGCGGGCCTGTGCCCTAGGCAGGGTGACGTGGGGGCTCCTCCGAAGCCGAGGTTGAGTCTGTCTTCTGTTGCCGAGGCCGAGTCCGAGCCATGGGGTCGGGCGAGGCGGAGGTCGTTCGGCCGAGGCCAGGGCGGAGTCCGAGCCCTGGGGTCGGGCGAGGCGGAGTTTCGTCGTCTTCCGGGTCTTAGCCCGAGTCCGAGCCCTGGGGTCGGGCGGAGTGGAGTTCGCCGTCTTCCGGGTCTTAGCCCGAGTCCGAGCCCTGGGGTCGGGCGGAGCGGAGTTCGCCGTCTTCCGGGTCTTAGCCCGAGTCCGAGCCCTGGGGTCGGGCGGAGCGGAGTTCGCCGTCTTCCGGGTCTTAGCCCGAGTCCGAGCCCTGGGGTCGGGCGGAGCGGAGTTCGCCGTCTTCCGGGTCTTAGCCCGAGTCCGAGCCCTGGGGTCGGGCGGAGCGGAGTTCGCCGTCTTCCGGGTCTTAGCCCGAGTCCGAGCCCTGGGGTTGGGCGGAGCGGAGTTCGCCGTGGTGCCTTTGGCAAGGCCTGACTGCCTGTCAGACTCACTCTGTCGAGTGGCACCGTAGTCGGAGTGGCACAGGCGGCGCTGTCCTTCTGTCAGACTGGTCAGTGGAGCGGTGGAGTGACGGCGGTCACTTCGGCTCTGCCGAGGGGGGGGCGCGTGTCAGGATAAAGGTGTCAGACCACCTTTGCGTTAAATGCTCCTGCAATTTGGTCAGTCGGTGTGGCGATTTAATCAGGGTTGCTTCTGAGCGAAGCCAAGGCCTCGGGCGAGCCGGTGATGTGTCCGCCGTAAAAAGGGGGGCCTCGGGCGAGACGGAAGTCTCTCGAGGTCGGCTGCCCTTGGCCGAGGCTAGGCTCGGGTGAAGCGTGATCGAGTCACTCGTGTGGACTGATCCCTGACTTAATCGTACCCATCAGGTCTTCGCAGCTTTATGCTGATGGGGGTTACCAGCTGAGAATTAGGCGTCTTGAGGGTACCCCTAATTATGGTCCCTGACAGTAGCCCCCGAGCCTCGAAGGGAGTGTTAGCACTCGCTTGGAGGCTTTCGTCACACTTTTTTGCAAGGGGACCAGCCCTTCTCGGTTGCATTTCGTTCCGGTGGGTGCGCGCGAGCGCACCCGCCGGGTGTAGCCCCCGAGGCCTCGGAGGAGTGGTTACACTCCTTCGAGGTCTTAATACCTTGCACAATGCTTCGGCTGATCTGGTCGTTCCCTCATGCGAACTGGCCGTAGCCCGGGTGCACGGTCGGGGCCCAAGCTCTCGGGCTGGTATGTTGACGCTGTCAACGGTTTGGCCGGAGCCGGTTTTTGCGAGAGCAGCCCCCGAGCCTCTGCACAGGGCGAGAGGACGATCAGGGACAGACTCGACTTTTTACATACGCCCCTACGTCGCCTTTCCGCAAGGAGGAGGGGGGGAGTGCGCCATGTTACCCTCGATGGGCACCGAACATGGTGTCTCCGGTGAGCTGCAAGTGGGTAATCCGAGTGGACGTCCGTGCCCCGTTCGTTGGGGGTCGGCTAGGGGCCCAGAGGCACGCCCAAAAGTACCTGCGGGTGATTTGCCGGACCCGGTCCCCTGGCGACGGGGTCCGAGGGCTCGATGCCTCCCTCCGATGGGATTCCGTTACAAGATCGTTCCCGCTGGTCTCGGAAATGTCCTAGGGTACCTCGGGAGCGCAGCCCGAGCCTCGGTTATGTATCGAACGTACCCCTGGTCATCCCTCGCTCGGTGTCTGAGGCGACTGTGAACCCTTCGGGGGCCAGCCTTCGAACCCCTGATCAGTAATGGGCGCGGAGCCCGAGTAGCCTGAGGCGGCCATGGAACCCTTCGGGGGGCTGGCCTTCGAACCCCTGACCAGTAGTGGGTGTCGGGCCCACGCGATCTGAGGCGACTGTTGAACCCTTCGGAGGGCCAGTCTTCGAACCCCTGATCAGTAGGGGGGGGCTCGGAGCCCGGTTCCTTCGCGGAGAAGGATCCTTTTCGGGGTATCCCCCTTTCCCGGTCCCTGTTGCAAGAGATAGAGAAAGAGGAAAAAGGAAAAGGAAAAATTCGACGCAGAGGGGGTCTCCCCCCTTTTAGCCCCCGAGGGAGGGTCGGGCTTTGCCGAGGCTAGGCCGACCCTTCCTTGACGACTAAACTTTGCGTAGGTGCGAGGTATATGAACAACTTGAAAACATCTTAAGGGTAGAAGCGACGTAGCTGTTTGATGTTCCAAGCGTTGCCGTAGATCTCGCCTTGATTGTTGGCCAGCTTGTATGTTCCGGGCTTCAGAACTTTGGCGATGACGAATGGCCCTTCCCAGGGGGGCGTGAGCTTGTGCCTCCCTCGGGCGTCTTGGCGCAACCGAAGCACCAGATCGCCGACCTGGAGGTCTCGGGACCGGACCCCTCGGGCGTGGTAGCGTCGCAGGGACTGCTGGTACCGCGCCGAGTGTAGTAAGGCCCTGTCCTGAGCCTCCTCCAGCTGGTCCAGCGATTCCTCTCGGCTAGCTTGGTTGCTTTGATCGGTGTAGGCCCTCGTCCTCGGGGAGCCGTATTCCAGGTCAGTGGGCAAGATAGCTTCAGCCCCGTAGACCAGGAAAAACGGCGTGAAACCCGTGGCACGACTCGGCGTCGTCCTTAGGCTCCAGACCACCGAGGGGAGTTCCTTCAACCACCGCTTGCCGAACTTGTTGAGGTTGTTGTAGATCCGAGGCTTGAGCCCTTGTAGAATCATGCCGTTGGCACGCTCTACTTGCCCATTCGACATGGGATGAGCCACGGCGGCCCAGTCCACCTGGATATGGTGATCCTCGCAAAAATCCAAGAATTTTTTGCCGGTGAACTAGGTACCTTTGTCGGTGATGATGGAGTTCGGGACCCCGAAGCGATGGATGATGTTGGTGAAGAACGCCACCGCCTGCTTGGACCTGATGCTGTTCAGAGGTCGGACCTCGATCCACTTGGAGAATTTGTCGATGGCGACCAGCAGGTGCGTGTAGCCCCCGGGCGCCTTCTGCAAGGGACCGACGAGGTCCAGACCCCATACAGCGAAGGGCCAGGTGATGGGTATTGTCTGCAGAGCCTGAGCGGGCAGGTGGGTCTGCTTCGCATAGAATTGGCACCCTTCGCAGGTGCGGACAATTCTAGTGGCGTCAACCACCGCTGTTGGCCAGTAGAAGCCTTGCCGGAAAGCATTCCCGACAAGGGCTCGGGGCGCTGCGTGATGGCCGCAAGCCCCCGAGTGTATTTCTTGCAGCAGTTCCCGACCTTCGGCGATGGAGATACATCACTGGAGGATGCCCGAGGGGCTGCGATGGTAGAGCTCCTCCTCATCGCCCAGCAAGACGAACGACTTGGCGCGTCGCGCTACCCGCCGAGCCTCGACTTGGTCGAGGGGTAGCTCTCCTCGACGGAGATACTGCAGGTACGGGGCCTGCCAATCTCGATCAGGCGTGGCCCCGCTCTGCTCTTCCTCGACGTCCAGTGTCTCGCCCTCGGGGGCCGAGGGTACCTCGGGCTGAGCCGAGGGTGCCTCGGGCCGAGCTGAGGGTGCCTCGGGCTCGGGCGTGTCGTCGATCTTGACAGAGGGTCGATGCAGATCCCGGGAGAAGACGTCCGGGGGGACCGTCGTTCGCCCCGAGGCTATTTTAGCCAGCTCGTCTGCGGTTTCGTTGTAGCGCCGAGCGATGTGGTTGAGCTCGAGCCCGAAGAACTTGTCTTCCAGGCGCCGAACCTCGTCGCAGTAGGCCTCCATCTTCGGGTCGCGGCAGTGGGAGTTCTTCATGACTTGGTCGATGACGAGCTGCGAATCACCGCAGGCGTCGAGGCGTCTGACCCCTAGCTCAATGGCGATCCGCAACCCGTTGACCAGAGCTTCGTACTCGGCCACATTGTTGGACGCCGGGAAATGGAGGCGCAGCACGTAGCGCAGGTGCTTTCCAAGGGGCGAGATGAAGAGCAGGCCCGCGCCGGCTCCTGTCTTCATCAACGACCCGTCGAAAAACATGGTCCAGAGCTCCGGTTGGATCGGAGCCGTCGGCAACTGGGTGTCGACCCATTCGGCCACGAAGTCCGCCAACACCTGGGACTTGATGGCCTTCCGAGGGGCGAACGAGATCGTTTCGCCCATGATTTCCACCACCCACTTTGCGATCCTGCCCGAGGCCTCTCGGCACTGGATGATCTCCCCCAGGGGGAAGGATGACACCACAGTTACCGGATGAGACTCGAAGTAGTGTCGTAACTTCCGCCTTGTCAGATCACAGCATACAACAGCTTTTGAACTTGTGGGTAGCGGATCTTGGTCTCGGACAGCACTTCGCTGACGAAGTAGACCGGCCTCTGAACGGGCAATGCATGCCCTTCCTCTTGCCTCTCGACCACAATCGCGGCGCTAACCACCTGAGTGGTCGCGGCGACGTAGACCAAGAGGGCTTCTCCATCCGCCGGGGGCACCAAGACAGGCGCCTTTGTAAGGAGCGCCTTCAGGTTCCCAAGGGCTTCCTCGGCCTCAGGGGTCCAAGCGAAACACTCGGCCTTCCTTAAGAGGCGGTACAGAGGCAGACCTCTTTCGCCGAGGCGTGAGATGAAACGGCTCAGGGCCGCGAGGCATCCCATGACCCTCTGTACACCTTTTAAGTCCTTGATGGGTCCCATTCTGGTGATGGCCGCGATCTTCTCCGGGTTGGCTTCAATGCCTCGCTCGGAGACGATGAACCCTAGGAGCATGCCTCGGGGCACCCCGAAGACACACTTCTCAGGATTGAGCTTGACTCCTTTCGCCTTGAGACATCGGAATGTCACTTCAAGGTCGGAGAGGAGGTCGGAAGCCTTCCTTGTCTTGACTACGATGTCATCGACGTAGGCCTCGACTGTGCGACCGATGTGTTCGCCGAACACATGGTTCATGCACCACTGGTACGTTGCGCCCGCATTCCTCAAACCGAACGGCATGGTGACATAGCAGTACATGCCGAACGGCGTGATGAAAGAAGTCGCGAGCTGGTCAGACTCTTTCATCCGGATCTGGTGATACCCTGAGTAGGCATCGAGGAAGGACAGGGTTTCGCACCCAGCGGTGGAATCCACGATTTGATCGATGCGAGGCAGAGGGTAGGGAACCTTCGGACATGCTTTGTTGAGACCAGTGTAGTCTACACACATCCGCCATTTCCCCTATTTCTTCCTCACAAGCACAGGGTTGGCAAGCCATTCGGGATGGAATACCTCTTTGATGAACCCTGCTGCCATTAGCTTGTGGATCTCTTCGCCAATCACTCTGCGCTTCTCCTCGTCGAATCGGCGCAGAGGCTGCCTGACGGGTCGGGCTCCGGCCCGAATATCCAGCGAGTGCTCGGCGACATCCCTCGGTATGCCGGGCATGTCCGAGGGACTCCACGCAAAGACGTCGGCGTTTGCGCGGAGAAAGTCGACGAGCACTGCTTCCTATTTGGGGTCGAGCCCGGAACCGATCTGGATCTGCTTGGTGGTGTCGCCACTGGGGTCAAGAGGGACGGCCTTAACCGTCTCCGCTGGCTCGAAGTTGCCGGTATGGCGCTTCACGTCTGGCACCTCCTTGGAGAGGTTCTCCAGGTCGGCGATGAGGGCCTCGGACTCGGCGAGGGCCTCGGCGTACTCCACGCACTCCACGTCGCATTCGAACGCGTGTTTGTACGTGGGGCCGACGGTGATGACCCCGTTGGGGCCCGGCATCTTGAGCTTCAGGTAGGTGTAGTTGGGGATGGCCATGAACTTCGCATAGCATGGCCTCCCTAGTACGGCGTGGTAGGTTCCTCGGAACCCGACCACCTTGAACGTCAGGGTCTCCCTTCGGAAGTTGGAGGGTGTCCCGAAGCAGACGGGGAGGTCAAGTCGCCCGAGGGGCTGGACGCGCTTCCCAGGGATGATCCCGTGGAAGGGCGCAGCGCCTGCTCGGACGGAGGACAGATCGACACGCAGGAGCTTGAGGGTCTCGGCGTAGATGATGTTGAGGCAGCTGCCCCCATCCATCAGGACCTTGGTGAGCCTGACATTGCCGACAACAGGGTCGACGACGAGCGGGTATTTCCCCGGGCTCGGCACATGGTCGGGGTGGTCGGCCTGGTCGAAGGTGATGGGCTTGTCGGACCAGTCTAGATAGACTGGCGCCGCCACCTTCACCGAGCAGACCTCCCGGCGCTCTTGCTTGCGATGCCGAGCCGAGGCATTCGCCGCATGCCCTCCATAGATCATGAAGCAGTCGCGGACCTCGGGGAACTCTCCTGCTTGGTGATCTTCGTTCTTGTCGTCGTCGCGGGCCCTGCCACCCTCGGCGGGTGGCCCGGCCCTGTGGAAGTGACGCCGAAGCATAACGCACTCCTCGAGGGTGTGCTTGACGGGCCCCTGATGGTAGGGGCACGGCTCCTTGAGCATCTTGTCGAAGAGGTTTGCACTTCCGGGGGGCTTCCGAGGGTTCTTGTACTCGGCGGCGGCGACAAGGTCCGCGTCAGCGGCGTCGCGTTTCGATTGCGACTTCTTCTTGCCTTTCTTCTTGGCGCTGCGCGGAGCAGACGCCTCGGGAGCCTCTTCCGATGGGCGGCTCTGGGGCTGCTTGTCTTTTCGGAAGACAGCCTCGACCGCCTCCTGGCCAGAGGCGAACTTGGTGGCGATGTCCATCAGCTCGCTCGCCCTGGTGGGGGTCTTGCGACCCAGCTTGCTCACCAGGTCGCGGCAAGTGGTGCCGGCGAGGAACGCGCCGATGACATCCGAGTCGGTGATGTTGGGCAGCTCGGTGCGTTGCTTCGAGAATCGCCGGATGTAGTCCCGGAGCGACTCCCCCGGCTGTTGGCGGCAGCTTCGAAGGTCCCAGGAATTCCCGGGGCGCACGTATGTGCCCTGGAAATTGCCAGCGAAGGCTTGGACCAAGTCGTCCCAGTTGGAGATCTGCCTCGGAGGCAGGTGCTCCAACCAGGCGCGAGCAGTGTCGGAGAGGAACAGGGGGAGGTTACGGATGATGAGGTTGTCGTCGTCCGTCCCACCCAGTTGGCAAGCAAGGCGGAAGTCCACGAGCCACAGTTCCGGTCTCGTTTCCCCCGAGTACTTCGTGATAGTAGTCGGAGGTCGGAACCGGGTCGGGAATGGCGCCCGTCGGATGGCCCGACTGAAGGCCTGCGGACCGGGTGGTTCGGGCGAGGGACTCCGATCCTCCCCGCTGTCGTAGCGCCCCCACGCCTGGGGTGGTAGCCTCGGCGCACCCTTTCGTCGAGGTGAGCCCGACGGTCGCGTCGGTGGTGCTCGTTGCCGAGGTGGCCCGGGGCCGCAGGCGCGGTGTTGCGCGTGCGTCCGGTGTAGACCGAGGCTTCCCGCATGAATCGGGAAGTCGCGGCATGAGGTTCCGAGGGATATCCCTGCCTTCGGGAGGCAGTGCTCTCGGCCCGTCGGGCCGCAGCGCCTTCCAGGAGATTCTTGAGCTCTCCCTGGATTCGCCGACCCTCGGTGGTTGATGGCTCCGGCATCGCGCGGAGGAGCATCGCTGTAGCTGCCAGGTTCTGACCAACCCCGCTGGATGCGGGCGGCGGCCTGACCCTGACATCGTTGGCGACGCGGTGCTGGATACCTTGGGGCAGGTGACGTATTTCTCCGGCCAGGGGTTGGCCCGCCCATACCTGCCCGACGTCCCGACGGATCGGCTCAAGCGCTCCTATTCCCTCGTCGAGCCTGGCCTGCGCCTCGTGGACTTGCTCGAGTTGTGGGTCGTAACCCCCCGCCGGAGCGGGGACCACAGCTAGCTCCCGTGGGATGTCGGCGCGAGGCACCGGCCTAGGAGGATCACCGTCCTCCGGCATGCCGAGATGGTTGCCTTCGGAGGGATCCCCTAGCTCGATGTGGAAACATTCGCGGCTTGGGCCGCAGCTCTCGTCGCCAAGGCTGCGGCTTCCGTCGGAACAGTCGGAGAGGCAGTAGTCACATGCGGTCATGAAGTCCCACATGGCACTGGGGTTGCCAAGTCCGGAGAAATCCCAACAGATGCTGGGATCGTCATCTTCCTCGGACCCAGAGGGCCCGTAGGTCGAGACGTCCGTCAGTCGGTCCCAAGGCGACCGCATACGAAACCCCAGTGGGGTTGCACTCGCCTCAATGAGAGCGCCCGCCAAAGCGAGGTCGTTTGGCGGGTTGAGGCCGAGTCGAAATGACGTAAGATGGGAGTCAGTTGGTACCTTTTGGTCGACGAGGAGCGACGTAGTCACATCGGGGACTGGTTGCACCGCCATCTCAGGTACGAGGGCGACGTCCTGCAGGCTTTCCGCGAGCGCGCCGGCGTCGTCTTCTTGCTCGGGGTCAGCGTGTCGCGGGGGGACGGCGCTTGCCTTCGTCTTGAACGCGAGGTCGACGTCCGGCGTGCCTTCCGTCGGGGCGTCGGGGGCGTCGATTCGCTCGACGGCCAACGAAGCGCGGCCTCCCGCTTGGCCTTGATGGCCCCGCCTCCTCCTCCGTTGGCGGGGGAGAGAACGGAGCGAGCTCGAATGTTGCTCTTCCACCACGCGGGGAAGATGTCGTCGATTCCGCCGCCGGCGGGCGGGTTGTCGGCCGCCATTGTCGTTGTCGCGCGGCGGTGGAAGAAGTATCATGTCGTAGCTGCCGTCGAAGGACATGAACTCAAGAGTCCCGAAACGAAGCACCGCCCCGGGCCGGAGAGGTTGCTGGAGACTGCCCATCTGGAGCTTGACGGGGAGCTGTTCGTCAGCACGCAGCAAACCCCTACCTGGCGCGCCAACTGTCGGCGTTTCGAGACAGGGGGGTCCCTAAGCCGACGAGTGAGTGTGCTGCGTGCCCCAGCCCAGATGGTTCGAGCGCGTGGGCGAGCGCGAAGGGGGGAGAGGCGAGGTGGCCGGAGTCGAGCGTGAGAGAGGTGGAAGTCCCGCGGCCTTCGTGTTCGTCCCGCGCCCAGGTCGGGTGCGCTTGCAGTAGGGGGGTTACAAGCGTCCACGCGGGTGAGGGAAGCGAGCGGCCCCAAGAGAGCGCCTGTCCCGTCCTCGGTCCCGCGCGGCCAACCTTCTCTAAGAAGGCCCTGGTCCTCCCTTTTATAGTCGTAAGGAGAGGATCCAGGTGTACAATGGGGGGTGTAGCAGAGTGCTACGTGTCTAGCGGAGAGAGAGCTAGCGCCCTAGGTACATGCCAATGTGGCAGCCGGAGAGGTCTTGGCACCTTGCTGGCGTGATGTCGTGGCTGTCGGAGGTGCGACGGAGCCTGGCGGAGGGACAGCTGTTGGAGCGGTCGAGTCCTTGCTGACGTTGCCCTGCTTCCGTAAGAGAGCTGGGGGCCGCCGTCGTTACAGAGCTTGTGGAGCGCCATCATTGCCCATCCGGCGGAGCTGGCCGGATGGGACGCCGGTCTTGTTCTCCGTGACCCGAGTCGATTCGGGGTAGAACGATGATGGCGCTTCCTGTTGACGTGGCGGGCCTGTGCCCTAGGCAGGGTGACGTGGGGGCTCCTCCGAAGCCGAGGTTGAGTCTGTCTTCTTTTGCCGAGGCCGAGTCCGAGCCATGGGGTCGGGCGAGGCGGAGGTCGTTCGGCCGAGGCCAGGGCGGAGTCCGAGCCCTGGGGTCGGGCGAGGCGGAGTTTCGTCGTCTTCCGGGTCTTAGCCCGAGTCCGAGCCCTGGGGTCGGGCGGAGCGGAGTTCGCCGTCTTCCGGGTCTTAGCCCGAGTCCGAGCCCTGGGGTCGGGCGGAGCGGAGTTCGCCGTCTTCCGGGTCTTAGCTCGAGTCCGAGCCCTGGGGTCAGGCGGAGCGGAGTTCGCCGTCTTCCGGGTCTTAGCCCGAGTCCGAGCCCTGGGGTCGGGCGGAGCGGAGTTCGCCGTCTTCCGGGTCTTAGCCCGAGTCCGAGCCCTAGGGTCGGGCGGAGCGGAGTTCGCCGTCTTCCGGGTCTTAGCCCGAGTCCGAGCCCTGGGGTTGGGCGGAGCGGAGTTCGCCGTGGCGCCTTTGGCAAGGCCTGACTGCCTGTCAGACTCACTCTGTCGAGTGGCACCGTAGTCGGAGTGGCGCAGGCGGCGCTGTCCTTCTGTCAGACTGGTCAGTGGAGCGGTGGAGTGACGGCGGTCACTTCGGCTCTGCCGGGGGGGGGGCGCATGTCAGGATAAAGGTGTCAGGCCACCTTTGCGTTAAATGCTCCTGCAATTTGGTCAGTCGGTGTGGCAATTTAATCAGGGTTGCTTCTGAGCGAAGCCAAGGCCTCGGGCGAGCCGGTGATGTGTCCGCCGTAAAAAGGGGGGCCTCGGGCGAGACGGAAGTCTCTCGAGGTCGGCTGCCCTTGGCCGAGGCTAGGCTCGGGTGAAGCGTGATCGAGTCACTCGTGTGGACTGATCCCTGACTTAATCGTACCCATCAGGCCTTCGCAGCTTTATGCTGATGGGGGTTACCAGCTGAGAATTAGGCGTCTTGAGGGTACCCCTAATTATGGTCCCCGACAGTAGCCCCCGAGCCTCGAAGGGAGTGTTAGCACTCGCTTGGAGGCTTTCGTCGCACTTTTTTGCAAGGGGACCAGCCCTTCTCGGTTGCATTTCGTTCCGGTGGGTGCGCGCGAGCGCACCCGCCGGGTGTAGCCCCCGAGGCCTCGGAGGAGTGGTTACACTCCTTCGAGGTCTTAATACAACAGAGCCAAAAACCATTAGTTAGTACCTATTTGCGTCGTGGATGACTTTTTCGAGCTCCGCACTTTTCTCAGCTCCCATTAGTAGTAGTATTAGTTAGTAACTAATTACTACTACTACTACTACTACTACTACTACTACTACTACTACTACTACTACTACTACTACTACTACTACTACTACTACTACTACTACTACTACTACTACTACTACTACTACTACTACTACTACTACTACTACTACTACTACTACTACTACTACTACTACTACTACTACTACTACTACTACTACTACTACTACTACTACTACTACTACTACTACTACTACTACTACTACTACTACTACTACTACTACTACTACTACTACTACTACTACTACTACTACTACTACTACTACTACTACTACTACTACTACTACTACTACTACTACTACTACTACTACTACTACTACTACTACTACTACTACTACTACTACTACTACTACTACTACTACTACTACTACTACTACTACTACTACTACTACTACTACTACTACTACTACTACTACTACTACTACTACTACTACTACTACTACTACTACTACTACTACTACTACTACTACTACTACTACTACTACTACTACTACTACTACTACTACTACTACTACTACTACTACTACTACTACTACTACTACTACTACTACTACTACTACTACTACTACTACTACTACTACTACTACTACTACTACTACTACTACTACTACTACTACTACTACTACTACTACTACTACTACTACTACTACTACTACTACTACTACTACTACTACTACTACTACTACTACTACTACTACTACTACTACTACTACTACTACTACTACTACTACTACTACTACTACTACTACTACTACTACTACTACTACTACTACTACTACTACTACTACTACTACTACTACTACTACTACTACTACTACTACTACTACTACTACTACTACTACTACTACTACTACTACTACTACTACTACTACTACTACTACTACTACTACTACTACTACTACTACTACTACTACTACTACTACTACTACTACTACTACTACTACTACTACTACTACTACTACTACTACTACTACTACTACTACTACTACTACTACTACTACTACTACTACTACTACTACTACTACTACTACTACTACTACTACTACTACTACTACTACTACTACTACTACTACTACTACTACTACTACTACTACTACTACTACTACTACTACTACTACTACTACTACTACTACTACTACTACTACTACTACTACTACTACTACTACTACTACTACTACTACTACTACTACTACTACTACTACTACTACTACTACTACTACTACTACTACTACTACTACTACTACTACTACTACTACTACTACTACTACTACTACTACTACTACTACTACTACTACTACTACTACTACTACTACTACTACTACTACTACTACTACTACTACTACTACTACTACTACTACTACTACTACTACTACTACTACTACTACTACTACTACTACTACTACTACTACTACTACTACTACTACTACTACTACTACTACTACTACTACTACTACTACTACTACTACTACTACTACTACTACTACTACTACTACTACTACTACTACTACTACTACTACTACTACTACTACTACTACTACTACTACTACTACTACTACTACTACTACTACTACTACTACTACTACTACTACTACTACTACTACTACTACTACTACTACTACTACTACTACTACTACTACTACTACTACTACTACTACTACTACTACTACTACTACTACTACTACTACTACTACTACTACTACTACTACTACTACTACTACTACTACTACTACTACTACTACTACTACTACTACTACTACTACTACTACTACTACTACTACTACTACTACTACTACTACTACTACTACTACTACTACTACTACTACTACTACTACTACTACTACTACTACTACTACTACTACTACTACTACTACTACTACTACTACTACTACTACTACTACTACTACTACTACTACTACTACTACTACTACTACTACTACTACTACTACTACTACTACTACTACTACTACTACTACTACTACTACTACTACTACTACTACTACTACTACTACTACTACTACTACTACTACTACTACTACTACTACTACTACTACTACTACTACTACTACTACTACTACTACTACTACTACTACTACTACTACTACTACTACTACTACTACTACTACTACTACTACTACTACTACTACTACTACTACTACTACTACTACTACTACTACTACTACTACTACTACTACTACTACTACTACTACTACTACTACTACTACTACTACTACTACTACTACTACTACTACTACTACTACTACTACTACTACTACTACTACTACTACTACTACTACTACTACTACTACTACTACTACTACTACTACTACTACTACTACTACTACTACTACTACTA